>NC_133653.1:135162579-135763459 GCF_009905375.1 Apium graveolens | reverse complement strand
ATAAAAGCATGTTTCAAAATTCCTGATAACAATGTGACTTCACCACACACTAACACTGATATAATCAATATACTTAATTCCATGCACTATGCACTCCCTACTTCTAAACTGAGTGATATTAGGAGAATGGGTCTTAGGAAATAGTGGAGTTACTTGTGTGATGTAGTTAAAAAGGTTTTCTCAGGAAAGGTCAGTAATTTTGATTCAGTGAATATTTCCATGCTTAACATGCTCTACATGCTAGTTACAGATAAATTCTACAATTTCAGTGACCTTGTCTTGTTTGAGTTAGGTTTTAAATTAGGAGAGTTAAATAAAAGAGGTAAGAATGTGTATTATGCTAGATTTCTTATGTTATTGGCTAACCACCTCTGTGAAGAGATTGTGTTTGAGAACCCTAACAACAAACTAGATTGTTGGGTTCAAGAGAGAAGGCTCATTACAGATTTGAACAGGGCTAATCATCAAAAGGATGTGACAATGTTCTATTTTCTTATAATGCAAACACCTCAGGTAAGTGAGGTAAGTTCACCTATCCCTTCAACTATTCCAACCTACACAATTTCTTTGAGTTCAAGTGTGGCTATGGCAACTGTGTCAATGACCAAATAGTTGCCTACCAAAGCTGCCAAACCTACAATTATTTCAAAATCCAAATCAAAGAAAGCCCCCTCTGGTATCTCCGAAAAGAGGCCAGTTGAAAATTCCACTAAATCCAAAGAGGGGAGTGTGAAGGAGGGTAAGTTAGGTGAGGGAAGGGGTGAACATAAAAGAAACACCAAGAATAAGTTTGGAGAGTTGAGTGAATCCCGGCCTAGCCACACTGCAGTTTCTCAACAAACTGCAGTGCTTAAAAAGGACAAAAGCTCATTTCTAGCTGCATCCTCCCAAAAGAATGCAGCTATTAAACAAAGCTCTCAACCAAGAGCACAGGCCAAGAGGGTTAGGGACACAAGCTCACCCCAAACTTATACCAGAAAGAAGAAATCAAAAACCTTTGGGGATGCACAGGGTACACACAGTGTGCAAACTGGTGCTAAAGACACAATCACTGCACCTTCACAAATTCAGTTTGATGTGGCTCCAATAAATGTGGAGTCACAACCAAAATCTCTAGTTATAGAAGCACCTCTAACACCAAACTCACCAATAAATTCTCTGGATGTTGATATGATAAACACATCGATTCCTGATTCCCCTTCTTTAACTCTGTTGGGGAAGCCAAAATCTAGTGTAAGTGAGCATCATCTTTTAGATGATTAGTTGGCTCACTTGCCAATTCTTTCAGGAACTGTTATGTCATCTGTGCCTAAAATATCTTCAATCAGCACAGAGTCAACAATAGTTTCTATTCCCATCTCATTCATTTCTACTCTCTCGACGGATATTGCTCATCCGTCGAGTAGTGATTGTATCCCGACGGATAAGCCTAACAGCAGTTATCCGTCGGATAGCAAAACCACTCACTCGATGGATATCACTCATCCGTCGAGTATCTCTGCACAACTTCAAACTTCAATTATTTCAAGTGGAGAAGATTTAGTGGTTGTACAGTCACTCTTAGGATTGAGAGAGAATAGTGTTTGAGTGAGAGTCTGGGTTGCTCCCAGGAAAAAGGAGAGGAAATGAGTGAAAAAATGAAATCCATTTCTTCAGGATTGGAAAACGAAAGTGAGAGGAGTCCCACCTTAGTAGGTGAAGGTGAGGGTGTGAGGGTGGGGAGCCAGGGTGAGACCCTGATGCAACAAAAGAGAGAAAATGAGAGAAATGCAGGTACTGGAGCAATAAGGACGGATGTCATTGCTTGTGAGTCAATGAATGTCCAGGATGCAGACAGGGAAGGACTATCTCAGCACCCTAAAGCTGTTATAGATTCCACTTCCCTTGATGTTGAGGCATTTACTCACCCTGTTCCAGCTTATCAACTTCTAGCTGAACAGGGCAATGACAATGCAGAAAGGATGCTGAATTTGGTGCATACCACACAGTCTATAATGAGAGCTAAGGATGCCATCACAGCTTTGCCTTCTACAGCTGGTGATGTGGACTATGAGACTGGTGGTTCATCTGATTTCTTTGGAGATGGGAGCGGGGATAGTGAAGATGAAGAAATGGACATAGGGGGAGAAGTAGGCTCAAGTTCAAGGTCAGGTATGCCATCATGGGCATTCTCAAAGCACTGTGATGAGCATTACTTCAAGACAACCATGATCCAATTAATTAATCAGACTAATACTGCTCTTCAAACCACTACCAATGCCAGCACCAAGAAGCTCCTTCAGGCACATCTAGACAACTTCAACAAATCCAGGGCTTTCAGCATGCTAGAGATGTGAATACTATGAAGAATGATATTGAGGATATGAAAAAGGCTATTTCAGACATGATAAACTCTAAACTTCCAGAAGTTACAATGCTTGACATCAAGAGGCAATTAAGGAAAAATTCTGATCTGTCAACCAAGATAGATGCCTTGGACACAAGAATGTCAGCCATGGAAGCATCTTTAACTTCCATTCATCTCTATCAAGCCCAACAGACTGATCTACTTCAAAAACTGGTGGCTGCTCAAACCCCCTCCTCTGCTCAACTTGATGATAACCAAAAAGGGGGGGAAAGGATCAAGTGAGGGGGAGAGGCTTCAAATTCAAATCACTAAAGTAATTGTAACTTCAATTACTATCTCAAAACCATCAGTTACAGATAGTATAGATCTGATCAATGCAGTAGCAGCCAACTTAAGAGCAGCTAATAAGGAAAAGTTGAGTTTAGTCAACTGGGAGAAGATTGATGAGGAAACACAGAAGAAGTTTGAACTTGTCAAGGAGCCAGTTAAGTCAGCCATCCATCACTCTCAAGTCAAGCAAATTAGTATGAATGAGATGAGCATGAACTATCTGGAAAGAGGACAATCTTCCTGCATCAAATCTCCAAAGGCTGAAATAATTCTTAAACCAAGGGTAAACTACTCAAAATCATCATTGAAGAACCCTTTTGACACTGTGTATGAGACACCTAAGCCTGAGAAGAAAAAGCTTCTGTCAAGGTCAATTGCTTTATACAAAGATCCAGCTGATTCAGCTTCCAAAAGGAGAATTGCCAAGATTTTCAAAAATGGGAAAGAAATTTGTGTGGTGGCTGGACATCCTCAATTTGCTCAAGCAAAGAGAGAAGAAAAGGCTAGATTGAAGCAGGAAAAGAAGCAAGCTACCTTGGATGCTAAAAAGACTAAACAAAAGAAAGAGCAGATTGTTATCTTGTCCAAGCTACATACTGTAAATTCATCACAACAAATTCCTTCTCAACCATCTGAAGCTATTGAATCAAAGAAGCAAGTTGAACAATAGAAGAAATCTCTAAGAAATAATGAATTGGCTAAAAGAACTAAAAGGAAACTGGATATTATTGACAAGGAATTGGAAGATCAATTTCCTAAGGAATCCACACCATCTACAACTCAAGCATCAAAGCCCTCTGTGGTATTTGAAAATATCAGGGTGGTGGATCCCTACAGGAATATTCATGGTGAACCTATTGTTCCCAAGGATGAGCCAATAGAATGGGAGAACATACCAATTCCTGACTTCAATCTACCAATCCTTAGCAAGCCAAAAAGAATAAAGTCAAGAGCAGTCAAGAAAGTGAAGCTGTCACCTCTCAAATCTAAGTCACAAGTCAAAGCTCAATCTAAAGTTAGTAAGGGAGACTATCTGTACTTGTGTGACATCAAAGAATTTTCTGATCTAAACCTCTATCTGGATAAACTAGATGATGTGAGAGGAATTGATGCATACATAAACCTACCTAAAAGGTTAGTGTTCTAGTACAAAAGAGGAAAGGAGATTCAGTGGCCTCTTCACATGATCGTTCAAGAAAGCCAAGCTGTACTGATTAAAGTATATTCATCCTTCAAGAAGAACTTTGGGTTCAACATTACTGCAAGAAGATTGGTATTGAAGAAGATTGAAGAACTAAGGAGTGTTAGAGCTAAAGATGCACTCCCAAAGACTCTAATCATCCCTTACACAGGGAGAATAGTGCATCTAAGACCCTACTGGATGATGGAGTTCATAGATGATAAAGGTGTGAGAAGATTCTTCATATTAGAAGACCAATTGAGCATCTCTAGCAATGAGACTCTTTTGGAAATGTAAGGAAAGCTAAACCTCTCAGAATCTGATGAACTGGAATTCTATAGGCAGCTCCAAAATCAGATTGAGGAAAATAACAGAAAGCTTGGAAAGAGATCCAGACCTTCAAGAAACTAGACAAATCTGCTCAGGCTAGAGGAACATCTTGAAAAATGACTGTGAGCAAAACTTTGTACATTTTTGTTATTTGAAGCACTTTTCAGTAATATCTACTCTCTCTTAAAGTTTTTATTTTAGGGTGTTCTGTTATCATCAAGTATCTCTTAATTTATGGCTACAATTCCAGTAGACATAAAGTGGGGGAGATTGTTGTGTATATGTTGTGTACTTGATGATTTCATGAACAAAACACCTTAGTAGATTTTACTTAGTGAAATAATGTAGCACTCGACGGATAAGATTTATAGTCCCGAAGGATGGCTCATTATAGTCTCGATGGATGATGACTTATTATCCATCGAGTGAGTAGCTTATGTAATAATAAGTCTGTAGCACATTTCTGCATTCACCATTGTATAGATTCTGTAAGTTGAATTCAAGTCATGTTGACTTTAACTAGATATGCAGAATAGGTTGATTAATTATTCATAGATGATGTCTTGTAATTCTGCATAAATGAAATGAAGTCAAGTGCCAGTTTGCTACCCGACGGATAACCTACAATAAAGTCGACGGATGATCAATAACTCAACAGATGATCAATAACTCGACGGATGATCATGAACCCGATGGATACAGAATTCAAATATCTGTTGACAGCGACAACACAGTCACATGTGTCGAGTGGATGCAAATGGAATGTGGTAGCCTATTCAACTGGGTTTCCGAGAACAAAGAAGCATTTCCATTTCCATGCTATTATGAAGATATTCAAAGATGCTGGAATAGAGTAATGGAGTAGCTTTATAATAGACTAGATAGTTTTTGTTTTATTATCTTATCTTATTACTTTGTAATCTTGGTGATATATAAACCAAGTAGCAGCAACTAAGACACTATCGATCTAAGCAAGAAAGCAGAGAAACATTTGTAAGCAGTATTTTTAGCATTTCTCTGTAGTCTTAGAAGTTCAATTGTTGTAAGCAGCTGTGAGCATTTCTGCACACAGGGTTGTCTCGATATATAATATATATCTCTGGTGGAGTCATTCAAATCCACCATAAAGTTTTTAAAGACTCTTGTTTATAATTACTTGTGTCTTGATTCACTTAAGTTTTTATTCCGCATTGTGCTAATCAATACACTTATATTTATATTCGAGTTAGAACATTTTAAGTCAAGAAAAAGTTTCAAGAATTCCATTCAATCCCCCTTCTGTAATTCTTGTCATATTGTCAAGGGACTAACAAAAATTTTGCACTAATTCGTTACGCAATTTATATTATAATCACATAGCTTACTTCTAATAAATACCTTCAGAATTGCGTATCATAATCTTGTAACAGTAATACTCTCTTAGTGAAACATTTCGCCTCTGTGTCGAGTCAGGATCAAGGTCTTCATCATCTATATTCTCTATTTGAGGTATTTATTGCTTATCAGAGGTATACAATTATGATACCCCTCGGTTCCCCAAGGAAATAGTAGTTGATATTGCAACTTCATGAAATGTGGATCTGTTTCATATATCCTCTTCAATCCTTCTTGTTTGGAATTCACAGTTGTGTCTCTAAAACCACCAGTATCCGTATCATCATTAACAATGAAAGCAACAACTTCATCAGATGGGGTAATATGATTTGGTCTCCCGCTAGAAGATTGAGATGATATGAGGACTAACTTAAACTCATCCAGATCTTCATTTTCAAACCAATTCCGAGCCATGCGAAAAGCTTTGACTAAATCATTGTTCTTGTCTAACATTATTAAAAGTTCATCGATAATATCTGGATCAACATTGTCAGAAGCACCTCCCATTGTATTGATTATATTCTCAACCTCATTCTGCGTGTCGTATATGTAGAGCTGGAAAAATGTGGGGGAAGATCCATCCAGCGGTACTAAACTCCCAACCAAATGATAGTTTTGACCTTGTAAGCGAAAATAATATAGAGAGCTACCTCTGTTTATTGAGTTATCAATTTTACCACCGGTGAAAGTGAATTGGAACATGCATTTGTACACTCTTATGTACTGTTTAAAATGCCTTGATTTCTCACCACCAAGTAATAAAGAAGCAAGTGGTTCTGGTGGCGGTCTTTCTTTTGGCAAATGTATCTGATCATTCTGACAGCATAAAGAATACGTGGGCTCTTTACATGGACATGATTTATTATTACGCTCTTCGTTCCACATAGTAGCACCATATTTATTGCACAACTTTGACGGAGGGCCAAGATCCATATATCCATGCCAAAAATTCTGATTTAATATCACACCATCCAGGTCATCATGGTACATATCATCAATTCCAACATCTGAATCACTTGACTCTGAATTGTCAATTTCAACCACATTGTCAAAATCTGAATCAAATTCCTATTCTCAGGAGATGCTTGACATATATTCTTTCCTTTACTGTTTCTTAACTCTGGTTCATGGGGATTATGACAACTTCTACGTAAAGAAGACATCGCGGGTTGACTCATTCACCCATGTTTGAAGATGGGATTAGAGTTTGAAGATGTGTCACCGCTATTTACAAGGGACATACCAGGTCCTTTACATTTCAGAGCTGCATAGTAAACAAATACTTGAGTATACATCTCCTTTGTTGAAGAAAGTGGGATTAATCAATTACATTCTGTAAAGTTTTATAAAAAAATTACAAAACAGGATATTGAAAAAAAAATGTACGCATGGGATTTGAATACATCTTCTCAATATTAGGATCACGTACTCTACATTTCTTATCTGCAACAAAATACAACAATGGAATATTAATTATTTTTACATCAAAATAAATATAAAATCTTATAATTATAAGAATTAAGTTAATAGGTAACGCACATATGGTACTGTTAGGGCGTAATCACGCACTAATATTCACGCAAGTATACGCGTTCACAAGTAATATAGAATACTTTCTAGTTCGTTCCCTCAGAGACTCAGACTAAGTTAATGTCTAATTAAACTCACTCACCAATGTATGATTACTTCTCAATGTTAAGATAACACTTAAAATTGTTGATTAAATATTAACTATAATTAACTACTTAATTAACCACTTAACTAACACTTCAATTTATCAATAATAAAACACTCATGAGATCACAACTTCATTATTACTTCCTTCTATAGCCATTGTTATTACCTTTAGCATGTGACAGTGATGACATTAATCGAATAACACGAAACTGATAAAAGCCAACTTTCATTGTACTAATACCATTCTACCAAACATCCACAATTAAGATGTAAGTTGAATAGTCATCAATTATGTTGAGTTCCTATATGTCTACAGAAATTGACAACACAACAATTTAAGCACAAGTTATTCCTTTTGATTACATAGGGCAAATAAAACTGTTAGAATTACCCACTAATCATGCTCAACGTACATGAACCTATGCTAGCATGGCAAGTTCTAAATCTCAAGATTCACCGTCGCTTCACAAGAGATTAACACCCTATCTTATATGTTCGCGACGCATATAAGACGAATACGCACAACCAATACTAGATATCATGCAATCATCACACACTAAAGTATTAAACAATTAACTAAAGAATTCTATAATAAATTCGTTGCAACCCCATGATCACGATTAGCCCATAATAGAACTTATCGCCATCATGGGTTCATATGAAATCATGATAAACAACACAAGAGAATAATAACTAAACTAATTATATTAAAACAGAGTACGTCACAAGAGTAAATAAGTCAAAGCAAGAAAACTAGCATCCAACGTTACAACGAAACAAGAATCACAAGAAAATATGCATCCTCTTCGTTGCGGTGTGCTAAATCGGTCTTCTTCCTTATCTCCTTCGCTTCTTGCGCAAAACACAATCTAAAACATAATCTCCTTCTTATTCTCTGTGAAAACGTCTCAAATCTACTTATATAATAGTCCCATAAAACTCAGATTACATAGAAGTTTGAAGCCAAACAGAAGTAGAAGTCTAAAATAATTCAGCTTTTTCCCCGACCCTGCGCGGCCGCTCAGCATTTCTGCGCGGGCGCGCAAGGCTGCTGCGCGGCCGCTCAGCATTGCTGCGCGGGCGCGCAGGACCCTACTGGAAAAATTCCAGGTTTGCTCCGTTTCTTCGTCGTAATCTGCCCATTCTTTTCCTCTCGCAATAGTGAACACATGCCAAGGCTTATTCTTGATGATTCCTCCTCCGAAATGCAACTAATACCCTGAAATGCATAAACACTAGAAAAACGCATCAAATACACAAAATACTTGATTTCAAGACACCAATTTAAGCCATTTTAAGACGTTCTAAGTGGTATAAAATGCCACTTATCACACCCCCAAACTTAAATCGATGCTTGTCCTCAAGCGTCACAGACTCAAAACAAATAAAAATATGCATGAATGCAATCTATATGAAAATGCAACGATCCCCCTTACTACAATTAACCAACCAAATTGTCACATCTCAACAAATGCAGTTAGACACTAAAGATCAATAAACTCATGCAAACGGACATACAGCCAGAAACGTGGTGTGTGCAAATGCTTAACAGATATGCTTCGGAACTAGACCAATTACTATGACTAGACTATCCTCAAGGCAATCCTACGATTATACAAAGAATAAAAATTCTAGGCACAAAGTGATATACAACACTACAAGAACTCTGGAGCTTACTACGGAATCGTGCTTTTTATTTACAACTCAAATGCTTATTTGACCGTGCAATGAGTGAGGTCCACAAAAGACTTATACAATGGTATCCATGTAACGAGCGTTAGGTTAGCGGATCCCAGACTCTAAAAGCCTTAGGTCACTAGACACAAAGTCCCCTAAGAACTTAATAACTCGAATACCAAAGAGCCCACTCTTGATCAATTATGCAATTTTTTTTTTTTTCTCTGAGCAAGTGCGTTTCGCTCCATCTTGCTCAACCCTAGACTACTCGCATAACATGCGAGCCGGCTACTAGCCATTTGACGCCTAGCCACAACTAGCAACAAATTCCATTTTTACTCTATTTTTTTTCTTTTTCATGCCTTTACCACTAAGAACCTATTATCAAATCCTAAGCATAATAAATAGATTATCCTCGAAAATAATCAGATCATAACAACAATCTAGCCCTTAAGCATTCTCTAAGACTTAGTGAAAATACAAGTGCTTCTAGCATGCATATCAACCTACACAACTTAATATCACTTTAATGCTATCACTACACTCGCATCAATATCACAATTCAGTCGATAAATTATTGCAAAAGGGATCATGGTATATGCATGAGCTATATGATATGACAAACAAATAAAGCTATATAAAAAAAACTATATGGCAAAAATTATGCAACTATATGAACTTACTATCATGAATATGCAGCTATATGACACACACAAAATATTCCTTAACTACCACCCCCAAACTTAAAATCTTCGCTGTCCCCAGTGAAGGTAGTAGAAAGGAACACAGGGTATACCTACTCGGAGTCATCATCATCATCACCCTCAGTGGGTGGAGTATCAGGCGGCGGGTATGCAGAGTCCTCACCAAAAACTGGCCACTGGATATCAGCTCCAAGGCCTCGAAAAGCAGTCCCTAATGCAAGAGTGAGCTCCTGAGAAAACCTGCTCTGCGTCTCATACATGGCATCCATCCGCCGTGAAAGCCTCCTATACTGGGCATCACCCATCCCAGCACCCTCCTGAGCTCTCGAAGAACCAGCCTCACCACGCCCTGGCCTAGCCATAGTAGCACCTCGTGCTGGACGTCCTCCTGGAAGAAGATAACCCAACCCATGCTCCTCAGGCTCACCACCGGTCCACTCCTGCATCCCATTCAGAGTGCCAGAATCTATCGGAGATGCTGGCAACTGCAACTGCTCATGAGCCGGCCAGTTCACTCCTACTGCTCGGCATAGCTTCGTAACCGTGGATGCATAAGGGATGTTCATATGCTTTGCTCCCCTCAAAAACTTCAGAATTCCTTGGTAGATAAACTCACCAAGGTCCACATAGTATTCCTCATTCAGAATTCCCCACAACAACTGTGCTCTCTCAACTGTGACCTCGTGTGCATGTGAAGAAGGCAAAATATTAGCACATATAAATGCATTCCATGCACGGGCATACCTGTTCATGGCGATCGCCGGAAAGTGACGATACTCATTATTGGCTGGACTGCGGTTCCAAACTGTGCCCGGTCGACAGAGAGTCGCACAAATCAAATCCAAGTCAAAATCCTCAGCAGTCTTTTCATTCCAGTTCTCCTCCTCGGGCTTCCTCTCTCGCTGTCCAATCACACGGCGAATCGCCGCAGGATGATAATCAACCGTCAGCCCACGAACTACAGAAAACCCATTCTTTCCAGCCTTCGCGTTCGCGTAGAACTCGCGAACAACACTCATCGGTACTGCTTCGGGTGACTCACAAAAAGATATCCACCCCTTCTCTGCAATCATGGGCAACAACTCACCATCCCTCCCTGATGGTAAAAACCCCCTCTCCTTCAGAATCGGCTTCCCCAACAGCCTAGTGTACTCCTCCTCCGCAGCTCTGTCAGTTAACCAAGGCCTTGCAGCAGTACCCCTTGATGAATCAGCAGTAGGAACTGTGTTGCTGCTGTCAATAGTGCGTGCTCTCTTGGGTGCCATTGATTTGTGAATAAAAGTGTGTAAGAACTGATTTTTGATGTTTATGAGAGGGTTTAAGTGTAGGAAGTTTGTGGGAGATATGTAGGATAGGTGTATGTATATATAGGGTGTGGAGTAGGTTAAATTAGATTAGGAGTGGGGTTGAGGGATAAAATCATGGGGTAATGGGAAAAGAATTCGTGGGTTTATGGGCTGTGATGGGTTTTTGTGTTTTTTTTTTTTTTTTTTTTCTGAACTGCAAAAAATTTTCTGGAATTCGACCCCTGCGCGGCCGCTCAGCATTTCTGCGCGGGCGCGCAGAGGGTCTCTGGAAAAATATTTTTCAGCCCCTGTTTTTTGATTTTTTTTTTGTTTTTGGATAGGTTATTAACTTCTAAGGGTTCCTGTAATAACAATTCATGGATTGCCTCCCACACAGTGCTTCTTTTTCGTCATTATCTTGACGTTCCGTACCTTTCTCAAGTAGTCAACAAAATGGCACTAACCACCTCTCGGTTTGCCATGTCCCCATAGTAGTGCTTCAACCGCTGACCGTTAACCTTGAATGCTTGGTCCGAATCATTCTCAAAAATTTCCACCGCTCCATGTGGAAACACAGTTTTGACAATAAAAGGTCCAGACCACCTTAATTTCAACTTCCCAGGAAAAGGTCAGAGCCGAGAGTTGAATAAAAGAACTTGTTGCCCTGGCACAAATAAATTAGGATGTAGCTTCCTATCGTGCCACCTCTTCACCTTTTCCTTATACATTTTGTTATTCTCGTACGCTTGAAGTCGAAATTCATCAAGTTCATTAAGCTGAAGCATTCTTTTCTTACCAGCTGCATCTAAATCCAGGTTCAATTTCTTCAATGCCCAGTAGGCCTTATGCTCAAGCTCCGCCGGTAGATGACATCCCTTACCGTACACCAACTGAAACGGTGACATCCCAAGTGGAGTTTTGTATGCTGTTCTGTAAGCCCAAACAGCTTCATCGAGCTTTAAAGACCAATCCTTCCTTGACGGACAAACAACCTTCTCTAGAATGCGCTTTATCTCTCTGTTAGACACTTCCGCTTGACCATTTGTTTGCGGATGATAGGCAGTAGCTACTCGATGATTCACATTATAACGCTGCATCATAGAAGTGAACTTACGGTTGCAAAAATGCGATCCTTCATCACTTATGATTACCCGAGGCGTTCCAAACCTTGTGAAAATTTGCTTATGAAGAAAATTTAGCACTGCATTTGCATCATTTGTCGGTAAAGCTTTAACTTCGACCCATTTTGAGACATAATCGACTGCCAGCAAGATGTACTGATTATTGCAAGACGAGATAAAAGGCCCCATGAAATCGATTCCCCATACATCAAAGACCTCGACTTCAAGCATCACATTTAATGGCATCTCATCCTTCCTTGACAAATTTCCCACTCTTTGGCAACGATCACACCTTAAAACAAACTGATGAGCATCCTTGAACAAAGTAGGCCAGAAAAAACCTGCTTGCAGAATACGAGCTGCCGTCTTCTCACCTCCATAGTGTCCACCATAAACCGTGGAATGGCAGTCTCGTAATATCCCCTCCGTCTCACAGAACGGGATACATCTCCTGATAATCTGGTCAGCTCCCTGTCTAAACAAATATGGTTCATCCCACATATACCACTTCACCTCATGCAGAAACTTCTTCTTTTGAGCGGATGTCAAATTAAGTGGCATTATATTGCTGACAAGATAGTTTACAATATCTGCAAACCATGGTTCTTCCTCCTGAATTGCAAACAACTGCTCATCCGGAAAAGATTCATTGATTAACGTCCTATCTTGTGAAGTAGAATCGGGATTTTCCAACCTAAAGAGATGGTCAGCTACTTGATTCTCAGTACCTTTTCTATCTTTGATCTCTAACTCAAATTATTGAAGTAAAAGCACCCAACGAATGAGTCTTGGCTTCGAATCCTTCTTAGAAACCAGATAGCGAATAGCTGCATGATCAGTGAATACTGTTACTTTCGTACCAAGCAGATAAGATCGAAATTTCTCAAAGCCAAAGACTATAGCCAAAAGCTCCTTCTCAGTAGTGGTGTAGTTCAATTGGGCCCCATTTAAAGTCTTACTCGCATAGTAGACCACATGGAAGAGATTTTTCTTGCGCTGTCCCAGAACTGCACCTACCGCATAGTCACTCGCATCACACATCATCTCAAACGGTTCTGTCCAATCTGGTGCTGTAATAACTGGTGCCGTGATCAAACTCTCCTTGAGAGTCTCGAATGCTGCCAAACATTCATCATCAAATTTGAAAGGCACATCTTTCTCAAGTAAATTGCACAACGGCTTAGATATCTTTGAAAAGTCCTTGATGAATCGCCGATAAAAACCCGCATGACCGAGAAAACTACGGATTCCTTTCACCGAATTAGGTGGGGGAAGATTTTCAATGACTCCCACCTTGGCCTTGTCCACCTCCAGACCTTTGCTAGAGACCTTATGCCCAAGGATAATGCCTTCACGCACCATAAAATGACATTTCTCCCAATTAAGCACCAAATTAGTTTCCACGCATCTTTTGAATACGGCGCGCAGATTATTCAAACATTCCTCATATGAGTGTCCAAAGACGGAGAAGTCATCCATGAACACTTCGACATTATTTCCAATTATGTCAGAGAATATAGCCATCATACATCTCTGAAAGGTGGTCGGGGCGCCACATAACCCAAACGAAACTCTACGAAAAGCAAATGTGCCAAATGGACAAGTGAAGGTAGTCTTTTCCTGATCCTCTGGTGCAATACAAATCTGATTATACCCAGAATAACCATCCAGAAGACAAAAATACTCATGTCCCGCCAATCTGTCAAGCATTTGATCAATGAATGGGAGAGGGAAGTGATCCTTCCTTGTGGCTTTGTTCAATTTTCTATAATCCATGCATACTCTCCATCCTGTAACTGTTCGAGTAGGGATGAGCTCATTCTTTTCATTTGCGACCACAGTGATACCTCCTTTCTTAGGTACACATTGCACGGGGCTCACCCACGAGCTATCAGAAATAGGATAAATGATGCCTGCATCTAGCCATTTCAGAATTTCTTTCTTCACCACCTCCTTCATGATCGGGTTCAGTCTTCGCTGCTGTTCCACAGTTGGCTTACTACCTTCCTCTAACAGAATTATATGCATACAATATGAAGGACTTATCCCCTTGATGTCTGCTATGGTCCATCCTATAGCCGATTTGAATTCTCTCAAAATCCTTAAGAGCTTGTCTTCCTCACTACCTGAAAGGTCAGCTGAAATAATAACAGGTAACGTAGATGAATCACCTAAAAAAGCATACCTCAAGTGTTCAGGTAATGGTTTGAGCTCCAAGGTAGGTGCTTCCTCTATTGATGGTTTGAGCTTCCCTTCAGCATTCTTAAGGTCAGAAGTACCAAGAGATTCAAATGGTATATCGAGCTTTCGCTTCCATGGAGAAGCGTTCAGATATTGTAATTGCTCGTTGCTATCTTCATCATTGCTGTCAAAATCCCCCACTAAGGCCTTTTCCAATGCATCAGACATTAGCATGTGATCGAGTTCCGAAGTAACCGCAGAATCAATCACATCCACTTTTAAGCACTCCTCATCTTCTGTAGGGAATTTCATTGCCTTGAATACGTTGAAGGTCACATCCTGATCTTGGACCCGCAGAGTAAGTTCCCCTTTTTGCACATCTATCAAGGTACGGCCAGTAGCCAAGAAAGGCCTCCCCAAGATTATGGGAATCTTCTTATCTTCCTCAAAATCCAGAATAACAAAATCTGCAGGAAAGAAGAGCTTATCCACCTTGACGAGCACATCCTCAACTATGCCCCTTGGGTAAGTAATGGAACGGTCAGCCAATTGTAGCGACATGTATGTGGGTTTTGGATCAAGGAGATCCAGCTTTTTAAAGATCGACAACAGCATCAGATTAATGCTTGCTCCCAAATCACAAAGGCACTTGTCAAAAGTTAGATTGCCAATGGTGCAAGGAATGGTGAAGCTTCCTGGATCTTTTAGTTTTGGTGGTAACTTTTGCTGCAGAACAGCGCTGCATTCTTCCGTGAGAGCAACGGTTTCAAGGTCATCCAGTTTCACCTTCCTTGAAAGAATAGTCTTCATAAACTTCGCATAACTAGGCATTTGTTCCAGAGCCTCAGCGAAAGGTATATTGATGTGAAGTTTCTTGAACACCTCCAGAAACTTCCCGAACTGTCTATCCAGCTTTTGTTGCTGCAATCTCTTAGGAAAAGGTGGTGGAGGATAGAGCTGTTTCTCCCCTGTATTAGCTTCAGGCAGAGTGTGTTCAACAGTAGTCTTCTTTGGTTCCGCCACTTTCTCCTTTTGCTTAGATTCTTCATCTCTAACTTCAGCTTCGACTTCTTTTGCCTTTTCAGCATCAGCTACTTTTCCAGACCTTAAGGTAATAGCCTTGACTTGCTCTTTAGCTTCCTTCCTGCCTGGTACTTCCGTGTCACTGGGAAGAGTGCCAGGTTGACGATTGAGCACTGCATTGGCTAATTGACCGATTTGATTTTCCAAGGTCTTGATAGAAACCGCCTGACTCTTGCACAACAGCTTAAGTTCCTCAAAATCAGCACTAGTAGGTGCAGCTGCACTTCCCTGTTAAGGATATGATTGCCTTGTAGCATACTGCTGTGGTTGCTGGAATCCAGGTGGGTTAAACTGTTTACTTACTCCTTGCTGATATGGTGGCTGAATAGCATTCTGATTATTTTCCCAGCTGAAATTTGGATGATTTCTGTTGTTAGGATGATAGGTCGCTGGCACAGGCTGCTGTTGTCGCTGATAATTATTCACATACTGAACAGATTCGTTGACAAGAGAACACTGATCCGTAGCATGAGAACCTGCACAAAGCTCACAAACCATAGCTATTTGATTAACTCCATACGTAGCCAAAGAATCAACCTTCATTGATAGCGCTTGGAGCTGGGCTGCAATAGCGGTGGCTGCATCAACTTCCAGAATACCTGCTACCTTGCCTGTCGTCATCCTCTGAGTTGGGTTTTGATGCTCATTTGCAGCCATCGTCTCGATAAGATTATACGCCTCAGTATAGCTTTTAGCCCATAAGGCGCCTCCAGCTGCTGCATCAAGCATGGGCCGAGATTGGGCCCCCAAACCATTATAAAAACCAGTGATTACCATCCAATCCGGCATTCCATGATGTGGACATTTTCTCAACATTTCCTTGTAGCGTTCCCAAGCCTCGCACATAGATTCTGTAGGTTGCTGCGCAAACTGAGTAAGAGCAATCCTCATAGCAGCAGTCTTTGCCATTGGATAAAACTTCACCAGAAACTTTTGCACAAGATCTTGCCACGTAGTGATGGACCCAGCTGGTTCAGAATGTAAACAGTCTTTAGCTTTATCCCTCAGTGAGAATGGGAAAAGCCTCAACTTGATAGCCTCATCAGTCACGCTATTATACTTAAAAGTGCTGCAGATCTCGACAAAATTCCTTATATGCATGTTGGGGTCTTCAGTTGCCGCTCCTCCAAAAGAAACAGAATTCTGCACCATCTGAATAGTGCCCGGCTTGATTTCAAAGGTGTTAGCTTGAATAGCCGGATGAAGGATGCTTGACTGAATGTCATCAATTTTAGGCCGAGAAAAATCCATAAGAGCTGGATCAGCTTGAACAATACGATCTCCCATGTTTACTGGTTCTTTCTGCTCAGTTCCTGAATCCGAATCCTCAAAATCTAACTTCTCCGGAGTATCAAGAACTTCGTCTTTCTCCTCAGCTGTATCTAAGGTCCTCTTGCGAGCACGAGAACGAGTTTGCATAAACGCTTGCTAAAGTACCTGAAACACAACCGAAAAGAGTAATTAACTACTACGTCCTAATCACTGAGTCCTAATGACCAATGATGGTAAGTATATAAACTAAACAAATACGCCGAGTCCCCGGCAGCGGCGCCAAAAACTTGTTAGGGCGTAATCACGCACTAATATTCACGCAAGTATACGCGTTCGCAAGTAATATAGAATACTTTCTAGTTCGTTCCCTCAGAGACTCAGACTAAGTTAATGTCTAATTAAACTCACTCACCAATGTATGATTACTTCCCAATGTTAAGATAACACTTAACATTGTTGATTAAATATTAACTATAATTAACTACTTAATTAACCACTTAACTAACACTTCAATTTATCAATAATAAAACACTCATGAGATCACAACTTCATTATTACTTCCTTCTATAGCCATTGTTATTACCTTTAGCATGTGACAGTGATGACATTAATCGAATAACACGAAACTGATAAAAGCCAACTTTCATTGTACTAATACCATTCTACCAAACATCCACAATTAAGATAGAAGTTGAATAGTCATCAATTATGTTGAGTTCCTATATGTCTACAGAAATTGACAACACAACGATTTAAGCACAAGTTATTCTTTTTAATTACATAGGGCAAATAAAACTGTTAGAATTACCCACTAATCATGCTCAACGTACATGAACCTATGCTAGCATGGCAAGTTCTAAATCTCAAGATCCACCGTCGCTTCACAAGAGATTAACACCCTATCTTATATGTTCGCGACGCATATAAGACGAATACGCACAACCAATACTAGATATCATGCAATCATCACACACTAAAGTATTAAACAATTAACTAAAGAATTCTATAATAAATTCGTTGCAACCCCATGATCACGATTAGCCCATAATAGAACTTATCGCCATCATGGGTTCATATGAAATCATGATAAACAACACAAGAGAATAATAACTAAACTAATTATATTAAAACAGAGTACGTCACAAGAGTAAATAAGTCAGAGCAAGAAAACTAGCATCCAACGTTACAACGAAACAAGAATCACAAGAAAATATGCTTCCTCTTCGTTACGCTGTGCTAAATCGGTCTTCTTCCTTATCTCCTTCGCTTCTTGCGCAAAACACAATCTAAAACATAATCTCCTTCTTATTCTCTGTGAAAACGTCTCAAATCTACTTATATAATAGTCCCATAAAACTCAGATTACATAGAAGTTGGAAGCCAAACAGAAGTAGAAGTCTAAAATAATTTAGCTTTTTCCCCGACCCTGCGCGGCCGCTCAGCATTTCTGCGCGGGCGCGCAAGGCTGCTGCGCGGCCGCTCAGCATTGCTGCGCGGGCGCGCAGGACCCTACTGGAAAAATTCCAGGTTTGCTCCGTTTCTTCGCCGTAATCTGCCCGTTCTTTTCCTCTCGCAATGGTGAACACATGCCAAGGCTTATTCTTGATGATTCCTCCTCCGAAATGCAACTAATACCCTGAAATGCATAAACACTAGAAAAACACATCAAATACACAAAATACTTGATTTCAAGACACCAATTTAAGCCATTTTAAGACGTTCTAAGTGGTATAAAATGCCACTTATCAGGTACCGTTCGTATCTGAAGGCGTAGAAGATTATTTTGTGTTCTTCACCGCTACACTGTTATTTTCTACACCTGTAATTCCCGAAAAAGATGATTGTTGAACAAAAAAAACAACATACAGAGTTATTGATATACATTGTTAGTAATGGAATAAAACTGATTAGGGGCAATAGTGTAATAGGAAATCATAACAACTTATTGAAAACAGATTTATTAAAAGACAACATACACATGGGGTGTGTAAAAATCTTCTCAATATTGCGACCACGTATTCTACATTTTATAGATGCAAACAATAACACAATGTAATGTTAAACATATAGAAAAGGAAACAGAACATACAAACTTCTTAATTTCGGTATCAAGTTATAATATAACATACACGCCGCATTGGTAATATCTGACAATGTAGCAGGTTGTTCCATGTTCTTGGCAGTTGGAGTGTTATTTTCTTGAAGTGTAATCCCCGAAATAGGTGAAATTGGTACACTGCAAGGAGTGTTATTTGATCCACCAATAGGTTTCAATCCCACACTTCTGCTCATACGTTTCAAATCTACCAATCAACAAATATCATAGAAAATAAAATTATACATAACAGCATACATCTGCACAGAACGTTGGTACAAAAAGTGAACATATGCACGAAACATTTGTAAATAAACGACACATACATGTGAAGGAAGATCTGCTGCTTCTATTAGACGAAACATCAACAACAAAGTTAGAAGGTTTGTGGGGGGGATCACGCAATACATTTGTCTTATTTAATAATGGCTGTAAATGAGACCTAATTCCCACTACGAAATGCATATGTTACACATGAGTTTCAAAATTAATTTATGTAACAGATAAGATATGTATGATATGGAAAATTTACCAGACAATACTACAAAACCTGGTGTCTGTATATTTGAAATTGTAACACTGGGACTGAGATTTTCTTGGCCAACACAAATATTTCTATGTTTAACAACTAAGTTCATGGAACGAATATAAGAACATGATTTAGATTCAAATCTACATACGATAACAAAAAACAAAGAAAGATATAATACCCGTCGAGTCAGGAACATTCAAACTTGGGATGGGCTGCAACATAGAAGATTGATTTACGTATTGATTTGATGAATCTTGGCTACGAATCAAACGTTTCAAAGCTATGGATAAAGACACAAACCAAACAAATCAGATAACAGTTAACGTGCATAATGATTTTCATAATGAAAAAAAAACCTATAAGTGAAGTCCTTGCAGAGGTTGTCTGAGAGTGTGGATCCAGAATTAACAGCAGATCACCGGAGCATGGAACGAATGAGAAGATCAGAGGAGGTTGGAGTTATGCATCAGTCTAAGAGAGAACAATTCAAAAAAATTTAAACGTACTATTTAGTTGCTACAATCGGGGAGTGGGTTAGGTGTATATTAGGTTAGTTTCTAAATAGGTTTTAATGAATTTAAATATGAAAGATTCATGGATATGTGTATAATGTAAAGTTTTATGTGTAAAAAAATAAAATGGATCATTGGTCATGGGTAAATTTATGGGTAAATCTTATATGGGTAATAGTAGCCTTTAAGGTTATATAGATATAAACATTAGATTTTAGGGAGCCTGTAATATAGTTTAATGGGACCCAATTATGTCCTGAAGACCGAACCCGAACCCAAATTATTTCATACTGTTTTAAAATTTTAATTTTAAAATTCTGTGAATTTTGACAGTGTAACCAAATCCCGCTAATTCTGCTCAAAGTTAGATCAATTATCGTCAAAATCAATATGAACAAGTGTTGTAAAAATTGAATAAATTTACGAAGATGAATTATTGAAAAATCCGAAGTTAATTCAATCAGATTTATACTTTCATATTTTACAAAGTATCAGAACGTTAGAAATGCGTATTGAAAGTATCCTATTTTTTTACTCTGCTCATTAGCCAATATTTTGATTCCCCTATTATTTTCCCTCTTCAGACATAACAAATAAACACTCCTCTTTTGACTAAACAATCCTCTCTCTCCCCTCTCACTCTCACCTCGACAACTCACCTCAACATCTCGATTCAACTCATTTCACCTCTTCTCACCATCTCACCATCTCTTTGTGTTCATCATCTCAACTCAACTAAAGCTCGGTTGTTAAGCTTTGTAAGCTTATCTCATCTCTATTTTCGAATTAAACTGGTGTTTGTATGTTATATGATTAAATTTGTATGTTAGTTTGTGTTTGTGACTAGGTAACTTTTTGGTTATCACATGGATCCGTCTAGAAGGTTCTTTAGTTATGCCCAGGGATATAACACTCTGTTGCTTCTATTTTGTGGACTATTACAATTGATTTTACTCTTCATCGTATTGTTGTTAGATACAAAGCATGTAGAGGATTTGGAGCCTATGTTTCATTTGTATATTTACGGTACATTTAGATGTAATTGTTTAATATATGTGAGATAAGGATGTGTAGCTAATTATAAACAAACCCGGATAACATCATTTTCCCATATTATTTTCATTAAAAATTTATGTTTTCTTGGAGTTCTACTTGTTTACAACTGTACAAAATTGTTTTTTTATCTAATAACAATTGCGACATATAGAATCAATATATTTTCAAGATTGAATAGGTTCTCTTATATATTTTCTTACAATTTCTACACGTAATTCTTGAATGATCTACTTGTAAATTTGCTCTATCTTATTCTTGTTAGCTGCTACAATAATACTGAGTTAGATGTTTAAATAAATATACAGAAACTTCTTTAGTGATGATTGTGATACGCTCCATTAGTGATGACTATGTTAGACAAAATCATGACGTACAACATAGGCAAGTATCCTATAATCTTGGATTTAAGCCACTTAGTATTTATATCTTGTAGCATTTTTTGCTTAATTTCAATATTAGAGATTATTTTATGTTTTTATTTAATTTCTATTAAGATATTTGTTCTTTTAGTAATAAGACATCACATACATGAGAGCTCTGTTAAGAGATTTGTACTTTTGTATCAACTCCTAGGCTCATAATGAAAAATTTCTTTGGTACAAAAGTACAATGCAAAAGGATGATACCCTCTAAGTAGCCATTTAATACACTGCTATAATTGATGACAAAAAAATTACTAATGATTAATATTGGCCTTATATACAGTAAGGTCAATAGCTCTTTGTTTGGTTTTGAATGATTATGTAATAAAACTAGATACTTGGTATTTATGTTGGTTAATATAAGTGTTTAGTTAGTTCATTGTTTGCTTATGGTTTTGATTTTTTTTTGACGTGGTGGTTGTTGGTTTAAATAATGCTTCAAATTATGCATATAAAACATTTTAATATTGTTGAAATGTATTTTTAACATAACTTCCCATGAATAAAAATTGATGTCTAAAAGGAAAATAGACATCATTTTATTTTTGTAAAACTCGATGTCTAATTGGCCAAATAGACATCACCTTTTTTATTTTAAAATTAATGTCTAGAAACAGATAGACATCATCTTTTATGAAAGAAGCTGATGTCTAACATAGGTTTATACATCACTTAAAATAAAAGAAATGATGTGTATATGGCAAAAAACATATGACATTACATGTTTAATATCTTGTACTAGGTGTAATTTATTTATAAAATTATTTATTTCTATCATTTTTTGTGAAAGATCAATGCATAAATATCAGCTAGTCTTCTAGAAATGATGTCTAATGGGGTCGGAGACATTGGTGTATGACCAATGCCTAGAATAGACATCACCGACATCAACATCAGTTGCCAAACAACATAAACATCAGCCAGAAAATGATATCTATTGACTGGATTCTTGTAGCCTTAACGAGCCGAGCCCGATCTTGTTCGCGAACATCTCGGTTCGTTAACATCCCTACCGCTAATTCCACTCAATTTTAGATCAATTATCATCATAATCAATATAAACAAGTGTTGTAAAAATAGAATAATTTTACGAAGATGAATTATTGAAAAATTGGAAGTTAATTGAATCAAATTTATACTTTCATATTTTAGAAAGTATGTGAACGTTAGAAATGTGTATTAAAAAATTCAGCCAAATGTCCGGTCTTTAAAAATGCAATCATCTTTTTTTATATATAATTTTGAGAATTTGAAAACTCGGACTTTTTTTTGTACTTATAAATATTTTGAGTCATGAAATATTTTAATGAAACCAGAATTATAAATGAAAGTCGAATCTTTATAAATGAATATTTTGTGCCTGCAATGTATTTTTGATGCTCTATTGCTAAATTTAGCCAAAATTAATGTCTCACAAATAATTCATTCAATATCTCGCAATCACGTTTCAAATAAGATACGAGTTTTTTAAATTAATCTAACAAAAACAAAACTATCATGGTACGTCTTATTAGGGTTTTTCTTTAAAATAAAAGAAATGTATTCATTACCAATAAAGGTCCAAAATAAATTTGTACTATTATATATACCCATCTAATGTCTATGGAGTACTTCATAGATAGGAATATTTATTTTTGAAAACCATACTGGGTGTCCAGATCAGTTTACATGCAGTTCGATCAATTTTATCGAATGCTAGCATGATATCTCACCACAGTGATCCTTATCTATTCTTACTTATTGATGAATTAATTTATTATTGTTGGTAGTGATTTTTATACATGCTGAGATTTTTATATTTATAATGAAAGGTACCAATTAAATTATGTTACCTAACTTACACTACAAGAAAAATAGGCTTTTACTACCGAACATTTCATACCGGCACATTTCCTGTCAACCATTTTCTCCCGATTTTTAAGTAAAAGGAACTTCTCCTACAAATTACGTACTCGATAGAAAATGAAAGTCATTTCTTACCGATGGTGGTAGGAAATGGATAAAGGTGGACCTACTTTTCCATGTCATTTTTCCAGCAAGTCTGTCACTCATAAAACGACGTCGTTTTAAGCAAAGTATTTCCTACCGCACTACCGCAATAGGTTTTGTGCATCTCATTTCCTACCAACGTTGGTAGGAAATGAGTCCTACTTTGATGGTATAAGAAATAAGCTTGTCTACTCAGCACTAATAGACTAATGTGTTGGCTTGTGATTGGCTTATATGCCACATGATTTTTCCTACCAAGAAGCGGTAGGAAATGATTAGTTACGTTTCCTACCAACTAGTTACGTTTCCTACCAACTATTAATTATTTTATTACATATAATCAGAATTAAGGGGTTAGATTAGGGCTAAACAACACATTTTTTATAAATTTCATTTCAATGACCCAACCGTATGGATGTTAATATTACTTCGAAGTTACCATGTATGCAGAAAATTAGAACTTTTTAACTCCATTTGCAATGATTTCATAATGAAAATATATGTTTAAACAAAAAATTATTTCATTTTTTTGTATTTTTTAGTGATAATAATAAATAAATATGTTACTCCCTAAACAATATAACAAGAATTACAGAAGGGGGTTGAATGTAATTCTGGCTACTTTTTGAGATTTTAAAATTGTTCTAACTTAATATATATAACATTGTTTGATTTGCTATAGTGCGGAATGAAAGAGTAATAGAAATCAAAACACTAAGTAATAAAACACAAGTTTTAAAACTTTCTGGTGGATTTGAAAGTATCCACCAAGGATATATATATTAGATTGAGAACTCTGTGAAGCTTTGAATAGCTCACAGCTGCTTTACAAGTTGAACAAACAAAACTACTGAGAAATTCTTATAGAATACAGCTTGATATGATTCTCTAAAAATAAGTTTGCTTAGTTAATTATTCTACTTGCTACACTTGGTTTATATATCACCAAGTTTACATGATATTAAGACAAGATAATAAAACAAAACTATATCTAGTCTAAATCCATGCTACATCATTAGTTTATTCCAACATCTTTGAACATCTTCTTAGTTGCATGAAAATGGTAATGCTTCTTTGTTCTCAAAAGTCTGCTTAATAGGCTGTCACATTCCTTTTGCAAACACCCGACGCTTGTGACTGTGTTGTCACTATCAACAACTATTTTGAATAAGATCATCTGTCAAGATTATGTTGAAGATCCATCGGGAATATGTTGATCATCGATTGGGAGCCTTGTAGATCATCCTTCCAGAGTCTATCTATCACTTGACTCTATTTCACTTATACAGAATTTACAAGATATCTCATATTTACAATTAGCCAACCTATTCTGCATATCAATCTCGTAGTCAACATGACTTAGAGAATCCTACAGAATCTACTAGACTAAAACATGTTGTTTGCAGGAATGTGCTACAGTACTTATTTGTTACATAAGCTACACTCTCGATGGATGTCAAATTGTCATCCGTCGGGACTATAAAGTTCATTCGTCAGGACTATATTAGAGCATCTGTCGAGAGCTACAAAATTCACTAAGTTAAATCTACTAAGGTATTTTGTTTAACTTATCATCAAGTTCACAATATATTCCTAACAAAATATAAAAGATTTAGAAGTTGAAAATTTATTCTCTTGTTAAACATGTTTTCTCCAATGAGTCGTTTTATCATTATTCACAATTCTAATATCATAAATTACATTATTTGTGACGCCCTCTCGATCCGGGGTCTAGATCGGGGAGTCACTACTCAATAAGATTATACATATGTTCTGAAAATAATAATAAAATAATATAACAACCTATTATACTAATTTGGATCTTTAATAGATAATGGTATGAAACAAGCCTCTATCTATAAATCAAACAAAGAAAATTATTTCCACTGGCAGTCTACCAAAAAATCCTTACCTGAGGAGGCACCGCGAGCCTGACTATTTGCAGAAGTCCATTGCTAACGTTCTTTCTAACTTTCATTTAATTCTTTCCAACTTTATGCTTCTCTGTCATGGTTTGAAAAACACGGAATGAGCTACAAGATCTCAGCAAGCAACTATTCAATATAATAAAATAAAATTTCTAACTATAATCCATATTACAATGATCTTAGAAAAACCCAATATTACAAATATTTTCTAGAAATCATTATCTCATAAAAACTTCTCTTTTCTTAAAAATTTCATAAAATCTTTATTTATCAATATTTCCTTTCCAAATTGTCCTTTCATCAAAATTTTCCTTTAATTCAGGAATCTTAGTTTCAAAATAGTTAAATCAAGACATTTCTTTATATAAAACATCAAATAGTTCTTTCATTCAAACCTGCTTTCATTTGCAATAATAATCTCATTTGACATTTTTTATATAAAACATTTTCTTCGATTGGAGTGTATAACGCTCTGGATTATACGAGAGAGCTGCCACGTACAATCCCCATACCGGACTTTAAAGTTCACATAGGGTAAATTATTTTCAAAAGAATCGTCATTATGAAATCATAAGTATATAACCAATTTTAAAGCATTTGCATTTGAAATAAAACATGATATTCAGGAAGAAATGAACATGTCAGTTTTATGCATAAATTTGATCATAAAGTGACAGTAGGTATTTGACAATAATATAATATGTTAGGCCTTTAATGAACTATAGAGGGGGTGACTACAGTTAAACAATCAATCGAAATAACATGCACAATTGAATCAATAGTTTTTATTATTGATGTATAAAAATTGTTTACAATACTCTCTTAAAGGATGATAAATTATCTTTAAGAGCTGCTAGGTTATATGAATGATATAACAATTTGTTACATACAAAGTTTAAACCTAATATGTGCTTATATACAGCACAATTACATAATCAATAACGAATCCTATTACAAAATAATAAGGAATCATATAACATATTCATTTATTGATTGCTACAATAAGTAAAGTCCTACACTGACATATATTCTGCAAATATATCCTCCTTTGATATCTCCTAGTTTCCAGCTCGATAGATAACTATATGAGTAAGTCTTGATGACAAAAGCTGATCAACAAATATTGATGGTAAATGTTGATGATGTCATAACTATCAAATACTGATATCAAATGCCGATCATTAAACTCTGATAGTTTAAATACTGATGTCATTAATTTCTTCTAACAATCTCCCCCAACTTGTGCATTATGTAAATATGTACAAGTTCCTAATTGATTATGTCAAAACTATCTAAATGCAAAAATACAAACAAGTATTCTAACTTACAACCAGTGCCTTCAAACTTTAACTTCAGTCTTGAACTCCAGTAAATCCAGTAGCATCATCAAAGAATTTCTTAAGTAGATTAGCTTTAAGAATATTTAAATACATCTCCATCCTCTGTTTTATATCCTTGAGCTCTTCTGTAGATTCATCATTCTAATAGATAGCAACTCTGAGGTCATGTTGATTAGATCTTCTAACTGATAAGTCATCTAGTCCAAGAACCCAACTTTCTTACCATCAGGATTAAAAGTAAGAACTTGTACTCCTAAAGAAATGATCACTTTGGCTTCTCCAATAGGCATATCAACAGTATTTTCAGATATATCAATATATTTTGGAGTGTACTTTGACTTGTAAGTCATTCATCACCATTTCCTATATAATAGGTCCTTGAGATAAGCAGACCATCTGGAAGTTGTAGGGTTGATTATCTTGAGTAATGTAATGACCTATTCCAACTCTTTCCATGGTTTATCTCTCATCTGCTCTTGTGAAATCTTCAATCTTTACTAGATTCCAGAAAATATAGCATCTTTTCCTTAGGCATGTTAGTATCAAACACATAAAGTACTATCTGACAGATATGATCTTCTGTAAATCTTCAAGCTTTACATTTTCTCCCATCCCTGTCAGATTTCCAGGCTCTCTTATAATCAAAGCATTACTTGTATAAGTACCAGCATTTGGAAGTCCTAAACCACCTCTTATTCCAGCTCTTCTAGACTGTGAGTTACCACTATATATCTTATTGATCATCTCAGAAGAATATCTTTTAGGTGCATGTGTCTTGCTTCCCCATAGTAGTTTCTTCTTTTATTCAAGAGTTAACTCTGGCTTATCCGAGTTTAATCCTTCTGAATCAGAGTTTAAGTTCTTGTTAGGATTTGAATAATCAACTTTTATTTCTTAAATTGCACTGTCAACAACTTGAGTAGTATCAGTGGTTGTGACTGGTTAAACTTCAGCAGTAATTTCTCCAACTTGAGCATTGTCAGTGGTTGGAATTATTTGCAACTTCTCAGCCCAATCAGATCCAGGAATAACCTTTCTCTTCTTGTGAAGCTGATTAGCTTCTTTTTCAAAAAAATTCCCTTCATCAGCATCATCATGAGCTTGACTTACTGAATAGACTGGATCTATCAGTATTTGATTTTTAGTAGATGTTGATTTCTTCTTGGATTTTGACTTAGGCTTGGACTTAGACTTCTCACCAATCTTCTTATTTCCCTTATAACTCTTATCAACATTTGATATAGCTTAAGACCTTAGAACAGGTCCTTTGACTTTAGTTTGGCTGATTTCCTTGATTACTACACCCTTGGTTAGTTTTTGTTTAGGAATATCTTCATATGGTGAGACAGTATCAACAGTTACTGATCTCATAAGCCTTGATTGTTGAAGATCAACTTTTGGATTTTCCCTTTTAAAAATTCTTCTAGTCACCTCAGAATCAAATGCTTGTATTTTAGGATCCTTGTAGAATAAAGTTGTCTTTTTTACCTTTAAACTTCAATTTCTGTAAAAACTGACTTGCTTGAGCACCAGCTTCTATGTCCAAAATGCCTTGGTCCTCATTAGCATTTGTGACTATCAGAGTTTGCTTTATAGTCATATTCAGCTTTTGTTGTCTTCCATTTCTCCCTCTTTATCCACCTTTTCTAGATTTGCCACCAGTGATTTTAGAAGTACCAACTAGTTCTCCACCTTCTTTCCAAATATCTCCATTTTACCTCTTTTACTTCCTCCATCAAGACCATCATCTTTGTCATCAGCATCTTTTAGTTAGAGTTGTTTGCATTTAGATTTCTAAACTTTCTCCCCTTTTTGACATCATCATCAAGTAAGAGTGAAACAATAAGCTCCAAAGACTGTTGTACCTCATCCAACTGACTAGACATCTTTTCTTGAGTAGCTTCCAATTTAGCTTAGTTGGCTTCCAGCTTGTCTTGTCTAGTAAGGATATGCCTCAATTGCTTGGTCATCTCATGTGAAGTAGTAATTTTGGTTTCCAAGAAGGATTCCTTGAGTTTGTCAATATAAGAATTAGCTTGAGACTGAGTATTTTGAACTGTTTTGATTAACAGTGTAGAAGCTTTGAGATGAGTCAGGATATCAGGATTTGTAATGGTCTTCTCTGTTGTCTGCAAATGTCAAGAGACATTAGCAATAAAGATAGGATGTGAAGCATCCTTCCATTTAGAAGTCCATTCTGCATCAAAAACTCTTTACTGTTCTTAGCACCCAGCTCAGTTAATCTCAATTGTTTTTCTATTTTTGACATGCCTTCAGGAAAGATAATCCCATCAAGATCTTTATCAGGATCTAATTGTACATTGATGTTTAATTCAACAATATATTCTCCATCACTAGGCTCATTTTCATGTACAAATTCTTCATTAGCAACTGGTTCCCGAACTAACTGTGCTACTTCATCCTCAGCATCAACATTTAAAAGAAAATCAGGAATTGGTGAAGTATGTAATCCAGCTGATTCAGAAACAACCATACCATCAGCATTTAACTCTATATCTTCATGAATGGTAGCCATGTGAAGTGGAGCTTCAACATTATATCCAAAACATTAGTGTCGTAGAGTGGTGGGGTGATTCAGGAATTATGGGGTGAATTTGAGTGGACTATTCTTTTTCTTGAACATCAGCAAGAATAGGGAAAATTCTAGTGGATGGAATAGAAATATAAGTGGACTATATGAAAGTATCGGTACTTAGAACAGCAGGAAAATTATCAGCATTTGATGCATCAGATTTTATTGAAGGGACTATAGGCTGGATATCAGCAACTGTTTCTTTAATACTCTGAGCACCTGCAATATCAAGTAAAGAACCACTTAAATCTCTATATTCTTTTAAAGTAGTCTCACTACTTCTCACTACACTCAGCTCATGACCTTTAAGAGTTAGAGTTTCCTCACAAGGATCATCTACCTCTCCTTTTTCCAGGTAAGGATCTCGCCTCTCTTTAATTCTATTTTTCTCTAGATCTTTTCTCTCATTCTCATATGAAAGGCTCAGAAAATTTTGTCCTGCAGAAATAAGAGGTGGTTGAGAAGAGTTATATGTGGTCACATGACTAGGCATATCCTTTTGTAAAGGACTAGACATGGTCATTACATCTGGACTTATAGAACTAACAAAAACTGTAACAAAAATATCAGGATTTAAATTAAATGCTGATAAAGAAAGATCAGTATATGTACTTGTGCTTCTGAAGGTTCATCTTTCAAAATAGCATCCAAAGGAGGTACTGATAGAATATCAGCAGATGGTGGAGTTGGATGTATTCTTCCTTCAGTATCAACTGCCAAGATAACTGGACCAAGAGTCATACCTTCATTACCACTTTGAGGCAATGGTTCTTGTGGGGCTGCAGATTCAGAAGTTGATGGATTACTTTGAAACCCAGTTTCTTGTGTACTCTTCTCCTCAGTTTCAGTATCTGACTCATGTGCTGCTCTAAGTTTAAAACCAACGGTTTGCTTGAATCTGTGAGGATCAAGCTTCTGACATTAATCTTTAACTTGAGCAACTTATGCATGGAGTTTATTAGCAACTGCTTCATGCCAGTCTTGGATTGAATTTTCAATAAGAGGTGCAATGTCTACTACATCCCTTTGAGATGTAGGTTCTTGTGTGACTAGATCAGGATTCAGAGTTGTAGTTGCGGCATTTCTTTGAGATACAGGTTCTTGTGTGCTTGATCCATGAAACTTTCCTTGTTTCTGCAGCCTCTTTGCTATCTTCTACACTTGTTCATGAGTGACCTCCCTCACTATTCTTTTCATCTTTACTGGAGAATCAGAGATTGTTACAGGTGTATCAGCAGATAAATTTCCATGAGCATCAGTAATTGGGTGTGCTGACACATATACATCTTGTCCCTCCTCAGCTATTTCCTGTTTGAGCTTCAGTTTTTGTTGAGCATAGTAGGACTTGACCAACTTCTTCTTGATCCTTGGACTCGGGCTTGAATCAGTATTTACAACTTCAGGATTTGATGTGCTCTCCTTAGTTATAATACAACTGGACTCTGAGTAGAATCTGGATTTAGCTTCTTAACTTTTGATGATAAGGTAGTATTGTCCTCATCCTCTGAAATCGACTCAAAAAGTACAAGATTTCTCTTAAAAATTTCTAAATGTTAAGAAGAATGAGAATCTTGTACTTTAGAACCACTATATTTTCCAGCAATAGCATTTGCAGCAGTATCCTGAGCAAAATTCAAAACTTCTCTCAGACCAGAAGGCCTAGCAGACTGGAAAATTATGGCATGTGGGTTCTCAATAGAAACAATAACTCTAGCATCAATCTTTAATTTTTCTTTCTTTTTATAATAGGTGCCTTTTGGGAGGCGCCTGAGGTAAATTTTGTTTAAGGAAGTGTTTGGGTTGTAGTGCTCGGGTTAGCTACAGGGGTTTTCCAACAGTAATAGCCTGTAACCTAGCACTTTATTGATTTTGCAATCCATAAGTCTCAATTAATTTTCAATATTTGTTTCCCTGATACCCCAATCCCTTCTAAACAAATTGTATCAGTGTTTAAGCTCATAAAAGGCCTTTTTCTGATTTGATGTATAAGGATAAGGAAAAGGTTGCTCTTGCACCTTTAAGGTTACCACTTTCTGTCAGGAACTTGCTCATCCACAGATGCGCTACTAAGTAGACAAACTTCTGATTTATCAGTTTTTGTGGAGACCCTGGCTTCATATAAACTACCATGTTTTACACCAGTCATTGAAATCTTGCTATCAGTCTTAATGACAATTTCACAATGCTCCTCATAGAAATTCACATGATAACCTATGTCACAGATTTGACTTACACTAATTAGATTATGCATGAGTCCTGCAATCAGAGCTACATTTTTAATGATGACATTTCCAACTTTAATTTTTCCATATCCCAAGATTCTTACTAAGTTGCCATCTCCATAAGAATCACTTGGGACAGCTTTCTCCTCCAATTTTTGATAGCAGGGACTTATAACAAGTCATGTGTCCGGAGCATCCACCATCCAACACTAGAGTATTCCTCCTGTTACCCTGCAATCAGTATTTGAAATCAGTTAGTGTTTTAAGGACCCAAACTTGCTTGGATCCTTTCTCCTTTTTAAGTTTGTTAACATATGCAGCAAAAGACTTTTTATTAGAGTTTATATTAACATCCTTACTATTAGTATTTACACATGCAGAAACAGATTTTGCTTTATTTAAAGAGGGTTTCAGTTTATAATAATCATAATATAAACTGTGATACTCTTTACATGTATAAATAGAGTGCCAAATACTACCACAATCAAAACAAGGACTCTGTGGTTTATATCCAACTGTTCTAATCTTAAACTCTGATTTGGAAGGAACAATATTTATCTCTTTATTCTTCCTGCAAGAATTAGCAAGATGATTAGTACTACCACATTTCAAACAAGCCTTTCTAGGTGCATTGGGAGGAGTTACATAATTACCATTCTTATTAACACCTACCTTGCCATTTCCATTTTTCCTAGGCCTTTTCTCCTTGTCTTTCATGTGTAAATCCTTCAGCTTTTGCTTGAGCTATTTCTTAGTCATTAAACCAATATTTACTAATTTTTTGTGAACATGTTCACTCTTATCAGTAATTAAGTTTGATCTAGATGCTAAGGTTGAACCTACCTCATTAACTGATTTAACAGCATCAACACTTGGATTAAACTTAATGGTCTTCAACTGAACCTTGTTCAATTTGACCTTTGTATTACTTCCTGGTTTATTTTTCTCAGTTTCTTTTTTAATTTTCTTATTAGAATTCGATCTATCAACATATCCTAATCCTGATCCCCAACAGCCATTCTCTAAAATTTCCTGAGTTATTTTTCCTGAGTTAGTCCAAATTTTAATAACCTCTCTTTCTTTAGCTAACTCCTTTTCTACATAAGCATGTTTTTCTAAAAAAGTTTCTTTAACATAAACATCATTATCTCTTTATTTTTGAATTTTTAGCATAAAAAGAAACTCAATTTCTAGGTGATCATTCTTTTTCTTTAACTCAGAGATTTCACTCTTGATTCTATAATTTTCTAAGGTTTGATCCCTATAACTAACATGCACAGATTTAAGAAACTATCTTAATTCATAGATATCATCAGTGTCAAAAGAAAGAGTAGTCTGAGGTACCTTTAATTCAGTATTATCAACGTCAGTATTAGCATTTTCCATGAGAGCATAGTTGACCTCATAATCAGATTCTGATGAATCATACCGGTTTTTCTTCTTTAAGATCAAGGCTTGTTTCTTCTCAGCTTTGGATCTTCTGTAGTCAGCTGCAAAGTGTCCAATTTCATCACAGTTGTAGCATCTTTCCTTTGACTTATCAAGTTTTCCAGATTTTGATTCCTTCCAATCAGTATTTCTTTCGTTGTTTCTCTTATCAGAGTTTGAAGAAATGGAACCTCTTATGGAAAATCTTCTCCCTTTCTCGAAGTTCTTGTAGACCATTTTCTTGAAGCTTTTAACCAGTAGAGCAGCCATTTTCTTCATGTCTTCGTTGTTGTCATGATCACTGTCAGTATCTGATTCATTATCAATATTTGAATCATCATCAGAGTTTTATAATTCAGTATCTGACTTTACAATCATAGCTTTTCCTTTGGAGTAGCCTTTTCTCCTAGCTTTCTCCTTTGGCTTCTCTTCATCTTTGACTGCAACTGGTCTAGACTTGGATCCTTTTCTCCTGCTTCATTGCTCCATCTCTAGTTCATGAGTTTTCAGTATTCCATAGATCTCATCCAGAGGTATTTCATCAAGTTGATAGTTGTCCCTTATTGATGTGACCTTAAAGTCCTACTTTTCAGGGAGAGAAAGTAGAAACTTCAAGTTTGAGTCCTCTAAATCATATTCCTTGTTGACAAAAGATAAGTCATTCAACAGCTTTTGAAATCTCTCATAGGTCTCAGTTAGGGACTCATTATCTGTAAAAACCCGAATTTTTGACACCGACAAAAAACCCTTATAAATAGTAACCTTGCGGTTTAATAAAAACTTTAGCGACCACACCATCTACGAGTTTTTAATTTAAGATTCCGAGTTGATATTATGATTATACGTACCAAATAAGTCTATATAAACGCTATTAGTTTTCGAAGTAAATGAACTTTGAAAAATGACCGTATCTACGAACCGTCAAGGAATACAAGTAAAAGACGTAAAAGAAAGGATTTACCAAAAAACCGCTTACAAAGATTTATTAAAAAAGCGAATAAGCGACCAAGCAAATGCGTAAGCGAATAAATAAACGTATCGAGCCAAGCTAATCATACAAGCTAACTAGGGTAAGAAAGTAACCATGGTTAAATAGTAGCTAGCCTAGCAAGAATAATAACCTAGCTAGTGCATAGTAACCTAGCTAGTGAATAGTGGCATGAATAGTAGCAAGAGTACTACCTAGCAACTAGGTCAAGTAAAAATTTCAAGTAAAAATATTGATTTTTCAGTTTTATAAAAATGTCGGAGCCGAGGTCACGCGGAGTAAAGACACCAAACGCAACCCACTGCAAGAAAACTGCCACTTCGGGATTTTCACCCCTGTTACTAGAAAACCATTTTCAATTAATGTGTTATAAATTTTGTCTAGATCGCGCACGCGCAAACGGTGCGTCAATTGAGTTAACGGTTTAAGAGAAATCAACAATTTAGTGAAAGCGGTATGAATAGTTACACTTCGTAGTTGACCGAATTTTTCAAATGCTTTTCACCTATTTAAATTCATTTTATTAAAATGAAAATTTTATGATAAATATTAAAAGCACTCAAGAAGCTCCTCGAGGTGGTTTCTTATTAAAATATAAATTTTTCGATTTATTAAAAATGTTAGAGAGCGAGTCACGTAATAGTAACATTCGGTAAAGTGAACTCTCGAAGACCAGTTTGACCGTCCGTTTCGACCAAGGATTGATACTTATTTCGAGTCGGTCGAATATTAAAATATATGAAGTATTGTACATATTAGAAATATAAGTCGGTGATGGGATTAGGAATACTGATTAAAATTATGATATTTGTTGATTGGAAAACCCGGAACGAGAGGAAGTCGGAAAACGTATCTTGGACTCTATGTAAGTTTTCAAACCCTACCTTTTTAGAACTGTTGTGTTGTGATTGCTTTTAAACACTGCAATATATGCATGATGAATGTTTTACGGTGTTTTAAAAATTGTTAAATATTGAATAATAAGATATGGTGATTTTGGTACAGTAAAAATACCGGATTTGAAATGATATATTTAGACCGAGAGTCGGTCGATGTAAGTTTAAATAAACCCGGAAGTATTCCGGAGGTGTTTATATTTGAGAAATGTTAATGCTAGAGAGTAGCATGACATATATATTTTAGACCGAGAGTCGGTCAATATGTGTTAATTAAAAACCCGAAAGTATTCCGGAGATGTTTTGGACAAGTAAAGTCCGTAGCTATTTTATTCCAAGGGACTCGATGCCCATTGCAAAATATTAAATTACCTCGAATATATTTAAAATAATTTCCAAAGATCGTATTCCCTCGACTATATTTAATTACTCGAGTAATGAATGTTAATTGAGATATTCATTTAAATAAGAGGAGTATTCTCAAATAATTATTTATTTCAAACTCAATTATGTATATTTATTAAAGATTACTTTAATTATTTAAACATATATTAGTTGAGAAATATTATTTCAAATATTCTTTTAAAATATAATTATTCAAGATTTAATTATTTAATAATTGTTATTAAATGATGTAATATGATTTAAAAATAATAAGACTTGATTTTAAATATTTTATGAAGATTCAGAAAATCATTTTAATTATTTCGGATCGTCGAAAATATTATCTCGACGTATTTTAAATATTTTGATGATAGTTTCAAAAGGAACTCCGCCTTATTTATTTATTTATCTGTTGACAATGGTCAACTCACATTATCTACGTACTTCCTCTGAAAATTCTCGAAAGTACATATATATAAACATATGAGATGTTTTCTATCAACAAGCAAAACGCTTGGGGAATTTCGATGTGGTTCGAGTTCTCGAGAATTGATAGGATTCTTCAAAGGACTAGGAGGGGTAGACTCTAGTACGATGAGTACTAGGGAGACTACCAAAGGTACCGCAGGCGAAGGTACTCTGTGTACTCAGGAACCTGTGAAGTGTATGGATACTCGAAATGGACACATTGCCCGAATACGGCAAGGGTGATAACCGGGATATGAAGATGTCATCATTCTATTAGTAGAATAGGTTACAAATTTCCATATTATGACTGATCATCGTATGCGGTGGCTCCGATGAATGTCCTATATTCTTCCAATTAGAATTGAGATGCAATACCGTAACTCAAGCCTTGGTGATGAGTTTACCATAAAGGTAATTACAGATAATACTATCGAGAGCATTGTAAAGATATTTTGATATATATAAAATATTTGATTTGATTTAAAGAGAGAAAGGTGTATATCACCAAGTTTTCAAATCATCCTATTATACGACGAAGTATTATTTTAACAGTTATTTTCCAACTGTTTTGTAAATTATGGTTGAGCATCATTTCTCACTCCTGATTTCTTTTAAATGTCACAACACAACAGATTACCAGTATGCCGGTGTGGGACTTAGTCACTTGAAATCATGGGGAGAATCTTTTGATCCCTTGCATTTTTTTCTCAGGTGGGCCAGAGTAGTCAGATAGGTGTAAGATGTGAGTAGTAATTATTGTAACTTCATGTAGGGGTTACAAATAATGGTTTAAGATCTTGTAAAGTATATTTGAGTTGTAATAAAAGAAGATTACATTTTGTACATCGTTTCTAAGGCTATAACTTGTGTGTGTGTGAGATTGTGGTCTGTTGGATTATTGAATCAATACAGGGTATACATGATTGAAGGATGGCGTGACGACCCAGATTCCTGACCCCGGATTTGGGGGCGTTACAGAATTGGTATCAGAGCAATAAGTTATAGTACTTAGAGATGAGAGTGTTAGGAGTTTGTATAAATGCGAGATTTCGTAAAAGCTCATATAGAGTTCATCATTGGACTACCGGATGTAGCCCCAGTGTGTAGGTTAGGATAAGTGTATATTTGAGGTATTAAAGTGTGACTAATAGAACCATTGGAGATGATTAGAATGATGAGAAAAAAAATTAGAATCATATATGATTTGGCAAGGATGTGGATGTAGAACTTGGAGCTGAGTGACCAGGGCATTTGGAGTAAAGACGGTATTACCAACACCATATGTTCATTTGGATAACACGAGCCTTGTTACTCTTTGTTCTTTATAGGTTGCCCATGAGGGGGGCATCACATATGAAAACCATGAAGTCTAATTATTAACATACAGTTGAGGTTATTGACCCAAACTAGTAGAAGGTGTCATTTTACCAATGAGGATTTGAATACCGTATGAATAACAAATTCAGCAGAGATAGTGTCCGATATACCCTTGAGGATTTTTATTTCCATTAAGGAAGATTTGAATATAATATATGAAGGTTATCATAAGACAAGTACACTACATGAAATTATTAGTGCGTTTAATTTGTAAGGTTATTATGGTTTAGCTTAGAGATCAAGAGCGCCGAGAATTGATGGCATGTCTACACTTAAACGGCGTAAGATTACAACGAGCGATGGTTTGATCTTAGAACCTTCTAAAAGGATAAACCAGTGAGTTTACAGTGGATTTTTTTCGGTAGAAATGATGTCAGAGACTACGTATATGTACTCGTAGACCTCTAGTATATTCGGTAACATATGTTCAATTACACACACATGCCACCGAACTTATGGACTGCATCGAGATACCTGAAAAATCTCTTTGATCCATTCTCAGAGGGAAATGGCCACTTACAATTAGTACTGGATGCGTGTAGCAGGCCTATATTGCCTTAACGGATGCTTTTGGAATAATTCTGAGTAAGGTCTTCAAGTTAAAACACGGGAATGACAGATATACTTGTGAAAGTCAAGTTAGTAAGCGATTCTAAAATGATGTTGAAAGAGACACTAGTTGAAACATGGAATTACAAAGACGAAGAGGTAGGATCATCCTCAGATGGATAATGACGAGAGTTAGGATAATTAGTGAAATATTTTTGCACCTACGCACTATCACGCTACTCCTTCCAAACTGTTGATCATTTGTATTGCCTTGATAAGTCATATCAGGCAATCCTTTTAGTTCCCTACTTTGAATTTCTGATGTGACAAATAACTTGAATAGTGTTTCTCCGCATCAGGACTTGTTCAATTCTTTTAGTTGATCCATGAACTTTCATTCATAGATTATGATCTTCTTGTTCGGCTCAAAGCTATTTATACTTTGTTTCAACTATCTGGGGAATTTTTAATAAATTTTCCTATATTAATCGATGAATATCTATAATGACTATCTTCATTTGATTCTTCTTTCATACTTACTCTTCTCAATCAAGATTTTAAATATTTAACAAATTGTTAAAAACATGGATGATCTAATATCCATAGATTCCTCGGGAATCCTTTTCTTCTATTTGGGATGAAATTGTATACAGAACTTTGAAATCATAGTTAGGGTATCAATTTGATATTGGTATTCCGAATTCAATTCTATTTGAGAATCTGATAAAGTATGTGAATGAGGGCACCTCTGAGTGTACCATTTTATTGGCAAGAAATATTTGATGAGAGGCTATCGATTATTCATATGGCAAGACCACTCGATCAGAGTTATAATTGTCTTTCTCGGCCCAAATTTTAAAACTCTTTATTTCAAAATCGGCATTCAGGTAGCCATAAATTTCTTCAGTGGTGACGATGTTGAGCTTTTTATGAACAAACTAAAATATGCTTAGTTGCAAAATTTTAATTAATATGATGGAAGCCTAGCTAATCATCCTAGCTAGTTTCTATGTGCCAAACCAATTGAGTTGGCCATTTTCTTAGCTAGTTCATAATATTGCTTGATATGGACTAGTTATTATTTTTCTAGTTCCATTTCCAATCAATTTTTTTTACCTAATACATTATATATGTAAGATTAATTGTTGATGAAATTTTCAAAGAATGATTTAACTGAGACTTGACTAGGTCGCCCACTCAAACGAGAATTCATATTCAGTTTTATGAAATATTTTGTTCATGAAATGTTCTATTCTTTCATTTATATAATGAATATCCAATTAAAATTATGAAGTGATTGAAGAATAATACTTCCTTATTTATTACTCATTGAATACAATTCCTTCTTTCAAAATAGCATCTCTTTAAAACCTCAATGGTTAACCTTTGGTTGAGGATGTTATTCAAAATTTCTTTCATTATTCGAAAAGAAAAGTATCTTTCAATCGGGAAATCGTACAAGTATCATTCTTATGATGTTATTCTTCAGCAATCAATGCTTTCAAGGGATATTCTCTATAATATCATGATATAAAATTCTAAGGACATGGAAGGATAATCCTTGTTGTATTCTTTCTTCCAAGTTATAAATCTTTTGAGTGGCGCAACTCTTTTATTCAGAGCTCATTATTTCTTCAGATATTTGATTTTGAAATCCTGTTAAAATTGTCTAAATTACATCGATATCGTAAAAATCATTCATCCAAGGCTGATTGCCTTCCGTACAAAGAAAGGTATAGTTGAGAGCCGATTGTTGTAATATGAGACTGAAAACTCAATGATATGATAGTGCAATCAAAGCATAGTGATGAGTAATTTGTTTTAAAAAGGGAACACCATGTTTAGTTCTTATCATAATGATCTTTAACATGGTTATAGAAGAACGATAATAGAGATACCAACGTGATTAGTGAGGTACGCTTCTATGAAACATTATCGGGATGGGTACTAATGAATTCGGGAAAGACCAAGCATGTATGTATTCGAGGAATAAGATTTTCAAAAAGTGAAGGTAAGATTAGTAACAACCCCGTATTAGCAATGCTCGACGATAAAAATAGGATTTAGTGTGAAGTGTAAAGATACGTCTACGCAGCTTAAGGACCATGACATAAGGCGTCCTAATAATGAACTAGAATAATCATGATAAGGTTCGCACTGAAAGGGACAAATAGTTTAAATTATGAGGAAAATTTGGAATTTTTTTTATATACCTACACTGGATATGAGGTAGAACTTTTAGTTAAATTGATCAAGGGATATGACTGAAAAATCTATTATCATCAAGGAAATGCCAATATGGTGGCCGACACTTTAAGTAGGAGAAGATAGATTGAGTATAACAAATTTCAGGACAATTGATGAGAAGGATCGCACGGATGAATTCTAAAGTTAAGACAATATGAAGATAACCCTTTATTACGTAACAGGAAGAATTAATGATGCCTAGAAACTTAAGAGGATACTAGTCATGGCCGAATATGAAAAGGGATATCATTGAGTGGGTAAGTAAGTACTCGACATGGTTGAAAATGAAAATGTAACACCGAGGATTAAAATTTTGGCAATTGCGGCTTGTAAAATTACCCGATTGGGAGTAAGAGTTTATTATAATAAGATTGTGAAGGAGGATTATCAGGAACTAAGTAAGCCATCATGTTGTTTGGGGGTTTTGAGATATTTTATAGTATGCGAACGATAGGTCTCCACCCGAAGAAATTGTAATAAACACGGAAGAGATAATGAGTGAAAGAGAGACCCCGTGGCAATTGTGCCAGGCAAGAACCCAAAATTTAATTTCACAACTAGATTATTTCCCAAAAATATTTTCTGAAAAATAACCAACAGAGGCACGAATTAGAGTTCTTAAATTGACAAGAAGGGCGAGAGAACTATCTAGACCATTGAAGATACGTCTAGCGGCTTGGCTTTTTATTTGGAACGGTTAGGAGAATCGCCTATCGTCAATAGAAAATTCGTTTAGATATACGTACCACGCGAGCATACGGAAAATAGCCGCTGATATCCCTTACGAAAGACAACGTGGAAGAATGAAGGATGTTATGGTTAGAGATGACTAAAGGCAAAGAAGATCGTAAAAGCCATTTAAAGGCCACTAGTAGCAGTTCCCAATAAATGCAAATACATATAAGGCATTAGCGAGAATAATGAGTACGACCCGAAAGGTTTCATAGTATTATAAATATTATACGGGGAATGATTAAAGAAGTCTTACCGATAGCGAAAGCTGAGCGTTCCACGATTCTAAAACGTATCAATCAATTGCGTATAAAATGGTGCTTCCTTCAAGATGGCAACAGGACCATGATGTGCCTTACATTACTACCGGAAGAAATGTTAAATCTGGCGCTAAGCGTGTAACAGGGGACGGGAGTGTAATAATGCAACGAGAACTTCTTACATAAAATAATTGACAGAGATGATGCGCCGAAATGAGAAAATGTTAAGGAACAAAACTCTAAAACTAGTAAGAGTCATGGAGGGAAAACGAATAAGTTGAAGGACCATTCCAAACATTTGAAGATGCGCTAATCGTCCATATTAAAGATTTTTAAGGGAAATGAAGTGACCAGTTGACGTTAATTGAATTACCGACAATAACGAGTTATTATGCAGGCATTGGAACGGCTATAAAGCTTTGTATGGAAGAAAGAATCGTTCTCCCTTTGGTTGGTATGAAAAGGATACTTGGACCATAGTTGAGTCAACAGACCAAAGAAATTCCTAGAACTTATGAAAACTCGGCTAATGGCAGCCGAGGATGAACACTAGATATATGCGAGCTAGAACCATAAAGACAGAGAGTACGACATAATATACCAAGTTTTATTGAAGGTACCTCCCGGGAGGGAGTGATGAGATTCAAAAGGTAAAGAAATGTTAAACCCAAGGTTTATTGGATCAGTTGAACTCTTTAAAGGACTAAAAAAGTTGGCTTATAACGAGTACCATGAATCGATGTTAGGAAATTTAACCGTCAACGCCAAACATATGATTGAAAATGAGCTAATAAACTTGCACCCAGACTTAGCATATGTGGAGTAACGTGTAGAGGTCATAGGTCTATAAGAACGAGTACCCGGAAATATATTTGAAGAATGAGTGGAAATTTTATGAAGAGATCAAATATTGTGAAGTCAGCGTGAGAACTCGAGGTTGTCATGAGTGAACCGTATCCCCGCCTATTTCTAAACTGATTCCGGGACAAAATCTCTTTAAAGGGGGAAGACTGTAAAAACCCGAATATTTGACATCAATAAAAGACCCTTATAAATAGTAACCTTGCAGTTTAATAAAAACTTTTGCGACCACATTATATACGAGTTTTTAATTTAAGATTCCGAGTTGATATTGTGATTATACGTACCAAATAATTGTATGTAAATACTATTAATTTTCGAAGAAAATGAACATTAAAAACGACCGTATCTACGAACAGTCAAGGAATACGAGGATTACGATACAATTACAAATCTAAAATCCTATAAATTTAAACCCATGTATGAGGCTTCAAAATGTAAAGGACGTATAAGAAAGGATTTAACCCACGATCTGCTTACAAAGATTTATTACAAAAATGAATAAGCAACCAAACAAACACGTAAGTGAATAAATAAATGTATTGAGCCAAGGTAACCATACAATCTAACTAGGGTAAGAATGTTACCATGGTTAAATAGTAGCTAGACTAGAAAAAATAATAACCTAGCTAGTGCATAGTAACCTAGCTACTAAATAGTGGCATGAATAGTAGCAAGAGCACTACCTAGACACTAGCCTTGATCATAAGCTATCCTATGAAGATTTTGCAAGATTTGACAATCCTAGGAGATATATACAAAGAATATATATCATTGTTTTATAAGAAGTATTGTAACACCCCCAAATCCGGGGTCGGGGATCCGGGTTGTCACGAGTTCCATTTCCCTTAACAACACCCAATCTTAATAAACAATCAAATACTCTGTACTGTGACCCCACAATGAACACACACACCACAAGTTATAGTCTCAGAGATGAATATCCAAAAGTAACACGAATCATTTTATTCCACAATTATATGCCAATACACCTTAAAAGGGTTTCTGAATAAATATACATTTCTTTGCCATTATTACAATTCATAAATATACATAAATCTGGTTCATCAAAAGTTGAAAGCCTAGCCTATGGGTAGCTCCTACCTCAGCTACGGCGGCATCAACGCTTCCAGAAAACTGCGAAACGTTTCCTAACCGCTTGCGAATTGGAAGATTGGTCTTGTTCATCTTTTATATCTGTTGTTGTGTGATGAAAGAAGAAAGCAAGGGTGAGCAGCAAGCCCACCAAAATAATATGTATAATGATTTACAATATGCGAGCCTTCTTATAGTACTCATGAAAGTCTTGGTCAAAAGAAATGAACCAAGTTTGATATCTTAATGCGATGAAGTCGCAAAATATTCAGTATATATACATATATACTTTTCAAAATCTTGGAAGTCCTCTTCCATGTATAATATACACAAAGTTCCAGTTTATAACTATATAAAAATATCATTGCAAGGTGATCTCATATATCTAACCTTGTCTCAACGTTTTTCTGAAAGTCTTTGATATGCATAAGATAATCATTTACTAGATATAAGTTTAAAAGATGAAGTTACAAGATACTCCAATATACTTATATCTTTTCCGAATACTACTTGAACTACCATCGTTCAAGTTATAATTAGTTTCAAAAGTTCATCACACTGATGAGACTACAAGATAAGACTTGAATAGATTCAATCTTTGAAATATTTTGAAGGAAATGAAGTTATGATATACTTCATTAAGTCCCGATATATATATACACCTATATATATACATACGTTTCCTGAAAACCTCTGTCATGTAAAGTATAAACATAATTGCAATATCCAATAAATTTGGAAAGGAAAGAATTTTGGCATAAACCTGATATCTTGCTGATCAGGCAAAGATACCAATAAGTAACCTTTTCTACTAGTAGATGGACGAATTCCCCACTGGTCATCACCCTGGTCGCAATAGGACCTTATGCTGGACTGCCACTCAGCCACTTATGCATTTGATGGACTCTCACTGAGCCACTTACACTATCATGGACGCCCACTGAGCCCATGTTGCTTATGCCAACTCGATAGATGGACTTACTTCCAGAACGTTGGATAAGTAATCAATTCATTTACCAAAACTCCAACCTTGTTGCGAGTATAAAATACACCACAGAGCCGGATCCCTCTGGTTTTGAGCGAGTATTTAAATCCCCTTTAAAAAGGAAGATCATAAATATAAAAATGAGTTTTGAGATCCGCTCTAACTTTTAAAAATCATTTTGAAGACTCGAAAACATTTTCAGGAGTGGTTGGAGCAATGCTGATTTAATAAAATAAATCAGTCCCAATGTATTTAGAAAATATCTGAATATTATTATTTAAATAATATTCCCATAAAGAATAATTGAGGTAGAAGTTGGAAAACTTATACTTGAAATGAATAGTAAATAATCAAAGATATACTTATACGAAAGTAATATCTTTATTTGAATAATCAAAAGTAAGCTTGATTATCGAACATTATTCTTTAATAAAATAAAGAATATTATTAAATAATAAGCGGAGTCATAATACCTCGAATGAATATTATAAATAATATTCATAAAATAAAATAAAGGAGTCATACATTCCTCAAATGAATATCCAATTAATAATCATTAAATAATATAAACTGAGTCATAAGCCCTCGAATGAATATTCGTAATAATATTCAATAAATAAAATAAAGTTAAAGTTATCGAATAAACCTTATTCGATTAATAGTTTTGAAAACTATAACCATATATATATATAAACATATATAATATACTCGGGAACATCGACTCCCGGTTTAGAAATATGTTCACCTTTTGATCCCCTATACTAAGGGTAAACTCGAATACCGCTTATCTCTAGCATAGGTATTATGTAACTATAAGCATTTTAACCAACAGATACATAATTCAAGAATATGAAACAGGCATGCATATATACCATATCACATGCTACAATATATCGGAAGAATTTGCTAATAACAAATATGCATTTATCACAAGATCATGCATATACACATATACATCACAACAACAGTTATACGGGTAGAAAACTTGCCTGAGTGCTCCCGGATAGACTTAAGCTTAGAGTGGGTCCGATAACCTATGAACAACAACATAAGTCAGAATTAAACCCCGGCCGCTTAAGAAACTAGACTTTAACCATTTAGAGTCCTAACGTTCGCTTTCGCGCTTAACGATTTACTTAAGTCGCTCGAGAACTCTCGACTCTACCATTTTTAATAAATTAACCATTAAGGGTTTTAAGGCGATTCTTTCGCGAGTGTCTTACCAACTGCCAAACACACTTAACATAATTGTTTCATACTTCAATTAGTCCTTTAAGGTCTTTAACCTATGTTTCGAAGTAAGGCGAGGGGTAATGATTCGTTCGCGAAACGTCGTTACTTAAAACGGCCTTTTCTCCTAAACCGTACATCGGAATCAAACGAACCACATATCAAAACGAAGCTCGTAACATGAACTATCTAAACATGGCAATGGTCAAAACCTAGCAGGGGGTTCTCGGGTCCTAATGTTATGAACAAAAGCAGTCTAAAGTAAATCGGACATTAAGACGGCTATGTTTACGCGATTTCCCAAATTTATAACACTCAAATTCACATCAATCCAACTACCAATCAATCCCAATACAACCATATGACCATATCACTCATCAACCACTTTAAACCATATAAACCAAGCCCAAATCATACCATGAATCATCAAGAACAACTAGTGCTACTTTTTAACTCCAAAATCAACAAAAGCACTTAACCACTAAGATCTCAACATGACAAAACAACTACTACACTTAATCTATCATTCCATCATCATAAACATTTATACCAAACAACTAAATGCTAAGATAATGAAGAGTTATACCTTCCTTGAAGCTTTTAATCAATGAAAGATCCTTGGAATGCCCATGGAAGCCTTGATCTATGCTTAAGCTACCTTGAACTTTCAAAAAACATCAAGAAAACCAAAGTTATTTCTTGAAGGTTACTATTCACCATCTTCTTCCTTGATTTTTAGGAAGAGATTGTGAATGATTTAGGAGCTCAAACTTCTAGGATATCCATAACTATGCATAAGGAGTCTTAGATAATTACCTTGTGATTTAACAATGCTTGGAGCTTGGATTTTGATTTTTCTATCCTTGGAAAAGATGAAAAGCTGAGAGCAAGATGAAGAAGATGAAATGATTTTTGTGTTTTGCTTTGATTTGTTTTTGGTTGGTTGTTTTTGATTTGTTTTTGGTTAATTACCTTATTAACCTTGAAAATTGTGTGGTTAAAAACCAACCACACCTCCTTCCCCTTATGTCATGCTTATGTCATATTGTTATGTCATCATCCCTTTCTTGCCCTCTTCTCATTGGTTGGATGACATCATCCCCTCTAATCTCTTTGATTAGCTTCTAATTGTTTGCCTAATGACCGCTGATCTGTTTTACGGTTCGCTTAACTTTCGTTCTCGTTTCTCGTTTCTCGTTTGAGGGATCATACCCGGGATCTTATTACTTGGGTTTCCTTAACCTTTCTCAATACATTATAATCCTTTTATGATCCTTTCTTATAATCATTTTATTTAAATCCTTTTTATCCTGTTACCTTATACTCAATTCTTTCAGTATCTAGTGGATTTCCGGGAAAAATCAAAGTGTTCGGAATTGGATTCTGACGATCTTTACATACACTTATAAACCATATAGAGTACTAATAAAATCTCAGAATATCCATAACAGAACCCCTACATAGTGTGGCATGAAAAGTTTTCTCATTCAGCATAATCTGCAAAATCACTATTCATAAGGGTTTCAAAAATTTCCAAAAATTGGGGTTATTACAGTCTCCCCTCCTTAAAAGGATTCCGTCCCGGAATCAGATAGAAAATGAATAGGGATACTCTCCTAGCATTGCACTTTCTAATTCTTGATTAAATTTTCCCACATTGTGGTCCTATCACCAAACTCTGCCTAGTTTGATAACTCTTCTCCTAAGCACTTGTTCCTTTTTCAATCTATAACCCTTCCTGGTTGCTCCATATAGGTTACGTCATGTTGCATGTCTATGCGCTCATATGCCCTTATTTGTCTAGCATCTGAATTATACTTCCTTAACATTGATACGTGGAACACGTTGTGACTTGCTACATGTTCAGGGGTAGGGCTAGCTCATATGCTCACTTCCCAATATGTCTTAATACCTCAAAGGGTCCAACAATTCGTGGGCTTAGCTTTCCTTTCTTTCTGAACCTCATCCATCCTTTCCAAGGGAATACCTATAACAACACTAGGTCCCCTACTTCCTATTCCTTGTCCTTTCGTGTCAAATCAACATACTTCGTGTTCCCATCTTGGGCTACTACCAGCCGTCCTCTGATTAGATCTATTATATCCTTGGTCCTTTGGACTACTGCGGGTCCGAGCATCTTGCGCTCTACAACTTCATCCTAACATAAGGGAGATCGACATTATCTTCCCTCAAGGATCTCATAAGGCGACATCTCGATAATGACATATGATCTATTGTCGTAAGAAACTCAATCCGTGTTAAGTGATCATTCCAATTTCTTTCAAGTCTATTGCACAGACTCTCATTATAACTTTTAGCATTAGAGCTTTTGCTTCTCAATACCCATTCTTTTCCAGTTCGTAATCGCTACTACCTTCCGTTCCTAATATTATACTGGTTATACTTTTGCTCGTTAGCATTCTATAACCTTTTTATAACCACGTCAACCTTAGTATCACGAATGTGTTTCCATTCCGAATACTACCACAACTTTACTACTCCTTTTTCAGCTGTTTCTATTTTTGAATGCTTGATCCATTATATAGAAGTAAAAGAATTCATTGAGAGATCACTATGATCATGAACACTTGTTACATTGCATAGTTAGTACAGAAGGTGGCCAACCTTTAGTACTTGACAAGCAATTAAACAATAGCTGGTATCCTACTCGGCTTCTATCACACAGATAGATAGTCATTCGGCAATACCTCCCCTTCTGGAAGGGTTGTTCTTCTCAGTTTATATGAAATGAAAAGAAGAGAAAAGAACGAATTGAAGAGAATTGTAAATATAAAAAAATATACTGCCACAAAATATCTGGCTTGGAACCTACCTCTGAACTATAGAGGTTTGTCATAGGAGAACAAAACATATATGTATTTATATCAACATCAAGTATTATAGCATCGTATTTCACATGCCTAAATATTTTTGCTATTCCGTCCATCATTCTATGGACCCATGCTCTTCCTCGAGCTTATACACGATCACCTCTGAAACTCCCTCGACATCGAAAATCGAATCTGGAATCTCATTCTAGACATCATCGTTACTAGAATTCTATGCTTGCACCGCAACCTTCCTCATATAGTAATACGACTCTCTTTTCATAAGAGGGAATAAATATTCAATAGGTAGATACTCTACTTAATTAGTCTATCAATGATAACTTATACACAACCACGACCCGATTAGTGGTACTCAATCTCAACATCCATTCCAATACAACTCTCACGGTTGTAATCAGCTCATTACTCGCAGAATCATTGCTGCAATACTATGGTCCACCACTGACCTACTGTCATCATTCACTTTCCATGAAATCTTATATCTAACCATACGGAGTCCATACATGTCGTATAAAATTCTTCTAAGGAGGTAACATAATCACCATTCATGATTCATGAAGAACACTCCTGATCTTGATATACACACATGACATGAAGCAGATAAAATTGCAGAAGAGTTTCAATCAAAGCAACGATAGCAGGTTAATACCATTCTTAATCGTATGCCTTAAATAGAAGACTTAACTCAAGGGTTCGTCTAGTCCTTATTGGAACATGGTCCTGGCTTATCTCAAGATAGTATCTTCTGAGATAGATAGCCCGCTCATGGCGATTACATGAATTAAACCTTTACCAACTACTATTACGGTTGGGTATTGCACAGTCATCAGAAGGAAGGTCAATCTTCCAAACCATAATACAACCTTCATAGCTTTAACCATTATCACTGTATTCTTTTGGCACAAGCGCCTATAATTATCCTCTTACCTTTAAAGTGTCGGCCACCTCTTTGGCCTTTCCTGATAGTAAAATTTCCTTACAGTCAATGTCATTTTAACCACCTCTAAATAATTTTCCACCTCATTTCAATCACAGCTTATGTGAAGATGTTTTCCTTAAAGTCTGATGAGTAAAATAAAAAAAAATTATCACCATTTTTCCATAAGTTATTGCCTCAGTCTTTAGAGGTTAATCACTGTCAAGACTGACTTTTAATCATACTTAAAACATCTTTTTATCTTAAGTCCTAATTGCCCTGAACAATTTCGACCATTACTGGTTCGATCCATACTTTCTCGTGGTTTAACACGTGCCCCACTTGGCATTATTATAATTACGCCATTTTTCCTTCATCAAAATTTCTATTCTTGAGAACTTTGAATATTACCTTTCTCCTTGTAAAACCTCTTAAGGTTATCCTTAAATCCTTCATCAGGTACACCCTAGGCACAGGGCATATCAAGATACCATTTATTAATACCAGAATCATTGTCTATATACTTCTGAAAAATTTCTCCACTGATCCTTAAAGGTTGTTATTACCTTAATCCTTTCCAATTCATACTGTCAAAACTCATACTATCCCTATTAAGGGTTAAATGCCAACCTTTACGCATTCCCCTAGGATTCATTTTAAGTTACCGATGTTCTATCCTTAATTCCACCTTTAAAAAAAGTACATGCATCCTTCCATGGATAAATCAAGTCATATATCCCTGATAAGGGTGTCTTATTCAATCATTCCTACCTCGATAGTATATGCCTAATTTTACAATAACATCTGTATTCCAAATGAGGTCAATCAATATGGCCTCCAAAAGATAACAACGGTTATCCGCTTGTCTTGCCTAATTTGATAACGATAACAAGGATGTTCTGGAAGATATTGGTCGTGTTCAACGTGAACCTCTTCTTAATAATTCCTTATTTACTTTTGTTGTTTACCTCAACAGTCACCTCAATGTTGGGATATCTTTCATACCTGGCGTCTCCCTTTCTGGGTATCAAGCCACCGGTCTTACACTTCACATTCTTGAAGGCACTTCCTTCATCCAATTTTCCTAATTTCTTACTTCCTTGTCTCCTCAGTCTATCCGCGTCTCATTATTTATCCTTCGAACTATTTCAAGGTTTCCTCGAATCCTCCCAACTTACAGGGGATAAAATATATGTATCTCTTATTCCTTCAATCATCAACTTTAACTCATGGTGAATCACCCTCATCCTGACGATTACATACTTTTCTATTTCTATTGCTACGAGTCTTTAGGGTTTCCTCATACCCAACTCCCTTATCATTCCTCAAACTCTATTGCCTTTATATTCCTTTCCACTTCAGTTTCTTTTTATTTTTCCTTTCTCTTATCATTATTTCATGAACCCACTAATCATTGACTTCAAGCATCACATTGTTCTGGGATTCTTGTCATCAGAACGAATCTTGACAACTTTTACAACTTAGCTTCATATTTCATCATACTCGTCCGCCTTTGTTCTGACTCTAAAGCTTTTACACTATCTCCATAACCTTGGGAATTACTTTCCCGAAAACAATTGACTGAACTTTAATCAGTTTATTCTAACCTCTGGCTCCATGCCTTTCTTGGTCTTTCACCAGTGGTGGCCCTTCTCTTAGGAGGGTAAGTGACAAAAATAGTCTTTTGTGATTCGTCCATCATTTAGAATCTCAAATGATTCCTATATTTCCTTTAGCCAGGCTCTTGCCTCGACTGGGTCAACCTGTTCCTTGGAACTCTGAGAGCTTAGTGATTTAAAGGTCACGAAAGAATTTCCTACCGCATTGTTTCCTCAAGGTGGTGGTTGGGGATAATAGTCTAAGTTCTTTTTAGACAGGTCCATGAATTGCCGTATAGGAGTACCGTCTCGGGTCTCCTTTCCTTACTCGACTTTCTGTTTCCTTAGTATGAAATGTTTCATCCTTCTCCCATACTTGGGGTTATCTTATACGTTAAAATCCTCATTTTCCACTTCATTATGTTATGGGTTCCTTCTATCTTGATGGCGTCCTCCCTGACTATCACATTCAGGGTTTGCCCTAAATCTTATTCCTTGAACTATGACTTTCATCTAAGATCTCATCTTTAAGCTCTTGAACATTTGGAACCCAAATTATATAGGAATACCTCATTATTCCCTTATCATCTTTCTCGGTATTAATCTCATATCTATTTGTTAGCTCTCTGCCTTCATTCATCACTTTTTCTGGCACAATATGTTCTTTTCCAATAATTCGGTCTGTATTGCAATCTCAAACAGCTTTTCGGTACCGGCTCCGGTTACCTTCACTTATATTTCCATTTTCTCAAAATATCTTATAAACTCTCCCAAAGACATTATTATCTTGAGTCTCTCCTTTTTACTAAGGGCATCAGCCACCACATTGGCTTTCCCCGAATGATAAAGAATCTCCCAATCATAATTCTTGATTAGCTCTAACCGCCTCCTCTGGCGTATGTTGAGCTCTTTCTGCGTGAAAATGCACTAGAGCACTTATGGCGTGTGTAAATCTCGCACTTCTCTCCATACAAGTAGTGCCTCCAATATTTAGGGCAAAACTATTGCCACGAGCCCAAGCTCATGGATGGGGATATTGAGTTTTATATCCCCTTAATTGTCTTGACGCGTACGCGATTACCTTGTTGTGCTGTATAAGAAGCACCCTAATTCCTTATGCGAAGCGTCAATATAAATCACAAAATCTCCTTTTTCCATCCGACAATGCCAACATAGGGGCCGTCACCAACCTTTGCTTCAGTTGTTAAAAGCTTTTCTCGTATTTCTCTGTCCATTCAAACTTCTCAGTCTTACGAGTAAGCCGCATTAAAGGGGCTACTATCTTTACAAACTTGAACGAACCTCTGGTAGTCGACCTAACCATGGTCATCAATTCATCAGTGGTCCTTTAGTCATTCTTGTCAGGATCCTCCATGGGATCCTCATCAGCAACTATCCCTTCTAGGACAACATCCTCAACCGCTACATCCTCAATATGAACATCATCCGATCCCGCGTTAGGACGCTCTATCGGATCCATAATCTGATCTCCAATAAGTAATAAAACATCATCGCGTTGTTGCTCCTCAACCTCAGGGTTCGGAGTCCCGCTACCATATACGATAACGAACTACGCTTCTATCACGATATTTATAAGGGTTCCCATAAGGGTTTTAACTGTCAGTACTACGTTAGGTAGCCCGACTATGAACTTGGCAAGAGTTCTTATTATCTTAGTGAAATTATTATCTTAACGTCACATCATCTCTGAGGTTTATAACGCTTAGCTCTGATACCATTTGTATAACACCCCCAAATCCGGGATCGGGGATCCGGGTTGTCACGAGTTCCATTTCCCTTAACAACACCCAATCTTAATAAACAATCAACTACTCTGTACTGTGACCCCACAATAAACACACACACCACAAGTTATAGTCTCAGAGATGAATATCCAAAAGTAACACGAATCATTTTATTCCACAATTATATGCCAATACACCTTAAAAGGGTTTCTGAATAAATATACATTTCTTTGCCATTATTACAATTCATAAATATACATAAATCTGGTTCATCAAAAGTTGAAAGCCTAGCCTATTGGTAGCTCCTACCTCGGCTACGGCGACATCAACGCTTCCAGAAAACTGCGAAACGTTTCCAAACCGCTTGCGAATTGGAAGCTTGGTCTTGTTCATCTTTTCTATCTGTTGTTGTGTGATGAAAGAAGAAAGCAAGGGTGAACAGCAAGCCCACCAAAATAATATGTATAATGATTTACAATATGTGAGCCTTCTCATAGTACTCATGAAAGTCTTGGTCAAAAGAAATGAACCAAGTTTGATATCTTAATGCGATGAAGTTGCAAAATATTCAGTATATATACATATATACTTTTCAAAATCTTGGAAGTCCTCTTCCATGTATAATATACATAAAGTTCCAGTTTATAACTGTATAAAAATATCGTTGCAAGGTGATCTCATATATCTAACCTTGTCTCAACGTTTTTCTGAAAGTCTTTGATATGCATAAGATAATCATTTACTAGATATAAGTTTAAAAGATGAAGTTACAAGATACTCCAATATACTTATATATTTTCCGAATACTACTTGAACTACCACCGTTCAAGTTATAATTAGTTTCAAAAGTTCATCACAGTGATGAGACTACAAGATAAGACTTGAATAGATTCAATCTTTGAAATATTTTGAAGGAAATGAAGTTATGATATACTTCATTAAGTCCCGATATATATATACACCTATATATATACATACGTTTCCTGAAAACCTCTGTCATGTAAAGTATGAACAGAATTGCAATATCCAATAAATTTGGAAAGGAAAGAATTTTGGCATAAACCTGATATCTTGCTGATCAGGCAAAGATACCAATAAGTAACCTTTTCTACTAGTAGATGGACGAATTCCCCACTGGTCATCACCCTGGTCGCAAGAGGACCTTATGTTGGACTGCCACTCAGCCACTTATGCATTTGATGGACCCCCACTGAGCCACTTACACTATCATGGATGCCCACTGAGCCCATGTTGCTTATGCCGACTCGATAGATGGACTTACTTCCCGAACGTTGGGTAAGTAATCAATTCATTTACCAAAACTGCAACCTTGTTGCGAATATAAAATACACCACAGAGCCGGATCCCTCTGGTTTTGAGCGAGTATTTAAATCTCATTTAAAAAGGAAGATCATAAATATAAAAATGAGTTTTGGGATCCGCTCTAACTTTTAAAAATCATTTTGAAGACTCGAAAACACTTTAAGGAGTGGTTGGAGCAATGCTGATTTAATAAAATAAATCAGTCCCAATGTATTTAGAAAATATCTGAATATTATTATTTTAATAATATTCCCATAAAGAATAATTGAGGTAGAAGTTGGAAAACTTATACTTGAAATGAATAGTAAATAATCAAAGATATACTTATACGAAAATAATATCTTTATTTGAATAATCAAAAGTAAGTTTGATTATCGAACATTATTCTTTAATAAAATAAAGAATATTATTAAATAATAAGCGGAGTCATAATACCTCGAATGAATATTATAAATAATATTCATAAAATAAAATAAAGGAGTCATACATTCCTCAAATGAATATCCAATTAATAATCATTAAATAATATAAACTGAGTCATAAGCCCTCGAATGAATATTCGAAATAATATTCAATAAATAAAATAAAGTTAAAGTTATCGAATAAACCTTATTCGATTAATAGTTTTGAAAACTATAACCATATATATATATATAAATATATATAATATACTCGGGAACATCGACTCCCGGTTTAGAAATATGTTCACCTTTTGATCCCCTATACTAAGGGTAAACTCGAATACCGCTTATCTCTAGCATAGGTATTATGCAACTATAAGCATTTTAACCAACAGATACATAATTCAAGAATATGAAACAGGCATGCATATATACCATATCACATGCTACAATATATCGCAAGAATTTGCTAATAACAAATATGCATTTATCACAAGATCATGCATATACACATATACATCACAACAACAGTTATACAGGTAGAAAACTTGCCTGAGTGCTCCCGGATAGACTTAAGCTTAGAGTGGGTCCGATAACCTATGAACAATAATATAAGTCAGAATTAAACCCCGGTCGCTTAAGAAACTAGACTTTAACCATTTAGAGTCCTAACGTTCGCTTTCGCGCTTAACGATTCACTTAAATCGCTCGAGTACTCTCGGCTCCACCATTTTTAATAAATTAACCATTAAGGGTTTTAAGGCGATTCTTTCGCGAGTGTCTTACCAACTGCCTAACACACTTAACATAATTGTTTCATACTTCAATTAGTCCTTTAAGGTCTTTAACCTATGTTTCGAAGTAAGGCGAGGGGTAATGATTCGTTCGCGAAACGTCGTTACTTAAAACGGCCGTTTCTCCTAAACCGTACATCGGAATCAAACGAACCACATATCAAAATGAAGCTCGTAACATGTACTATCTAAACATGGCAATGGTCAAAACCTAGCAGGGGGTTCTCGGGTCCTAATGTTATGAACAAAAGCAGTCTAAAGTAAATCGGACATTACGACGGCTATGTTTACGCGATTTCCCAAATTTATAACACTCCAATTCACATCAATCCAACTACCAATCAATCCCAATACAACCATATGACCATATCACTCATCAACCACTTTAAACCATATAAACCAAGCCCAAATCATACCATGAATCATCAAGAACAACTAGTGCTACTTTTTAACTCCAAAATCAACAAAAGCACTTAACCACTAAGATCTCAACATGACAAAACAACTACTACACTTAATCTATCATTCCATCATCATAAACATTTATACCAAACAACTAAATGCTAAGATAATGAAGAATTATACCTTCCTTGAAGCTTTTAATCGATGAAAGATCCTTGGAATGCCCATGAAAGCCTTGATCTATGCTTAAGCTACCTTGAACTTTCAAAAAACATCAAGAAAACCAAAGTTATTTCTTGAAGGTTACTATTCACCATCTTCTTCCTTGATTTTTAGGAAGAGATTGTGAATGATTTAGGAGCTCAAACTTCTAGGATATCCATAACTATGCATAAGGAGTCTTAGATAATTACCTTGTGATTTAACAATGCTTGGAGCTAGGATTTTGATTTTTCTATCCTTGGAAAAGATGAAAAGCTGAGAGCAAGATGAAGAAGATGAAATGATTTTTGTGTTTTGCTTTGATTTGTTTTGGTTGGTTGTTTTTGATTTGTTTTTGGTTAATTACCTTATTAACCTTGAAAATTGTGTGGTGAAAAACCAACCACACCTCCTTCCCCTTATGTCATGCTTATGTCATATTGCTATGTCATCATCCCTTTCTTGCCCTCTTCTCATTGGTTGGATGACATCATCCCCTCTAATCTCTTTGATTAGCTTCTAATTGTTTGCCTAATGACCGCTGATCTGTTTTACGGTTCGCTTAACTTTCGTTCTCGTTTCTCGTTTGAAGGATCATACCCGGGATCTTATTACTTGGGTTTCCTTAACCTTTCTCAATACATTATAATCCTTTTATGATCCTTTCTTATAATCCTTTTATTTAAATCCTTTTTATCCTGTTACCTTATACTCAATTCTTTCAGTATCTAGTGGATTTCCGGGAAAAATCAAAGTGTTCGGAATTGGATTCTGACGATCTTTACATACACTTATATACCATATAGAGTACTAATAAAATCTCAGAATATCCATAACAGAACCCCTACATAGTGTGGCATGAAAAGTTTTCTCATTCAGCATAATCTGCAAAATCACTATTCATAAGGGTTTCAAAAATTTCCAAAAATTGGGGTTATTACAAGTATCCAAAAAGCAAAGTAAATTCTCTCTCTCTCTCTCTCTCTCTCTTCAAAAAAACATCATGTTGATTTTCAAGAATACCAAGGAAAGAAAAATTCAAATCTCATATTCTACTCATTCAAAAATCACCAAATTTTTACCAAAGCTTCCTCATATCATGTACAAGATAAGTTCAAAATTTCATATCCATTGGATTAGTATAGCATAGTCAAATCCTTGCTCAAAGTTGGTGATGAATAGTAACTCCGAAAATCTCTTTTTGTTTTCTTGATTTTCATGTCATGATTTAGAATCTTTAAGCACAATCAAGCCCTCTCAAGATTCAACCAACAAGAAGAACATAGTCCAAGATTTCAAGAAAGGTATAAATCATTACCCAAACTTTGTTTAAGGTTTAAGTTTCAATAAGATTAAAGATCTTAGTTGTAAACCTAGTTTTTGTCATTGATTTGTTATTTTATTGATGATTAGTTAATTATTTATTAAGGTTAATGTTGTGGCCTCAAGAGCATGATGTTCTTGAGAGGATTAAGTGTTAAAATGATGGTATGGTGATTGATGATGATTGATTATTGAATTAGAGCGAAAATGAAACCCGAGTCACGAGCGTAACGTCATTAAAATGAAAAAAATCATAACCATAAGTTTTCTGCAGAAATTAAGAATGTATAAACTATATATTATTGAAGAATAAGACTTGATTATGACCGTTTTATTAAAAACGATTTACGCGACAAAAAATGTTACAAATTATGAAATTTGTAAATAGAAATGATCAACTTAAGAATATTTAAAAATCATGAAATTTTTACAGAGTAAGAAATAGAGTTTATTAACTGCCATAAAAAATTTCAAGTAAAAATATTGATTTTTCAATTTTATAAAAATGTCAGAGCCGAGGTCACGCGGAGTAAATATACCAAACGCAACCCACTGCTAGAAAATGGCCACTTCGGGATTTTCACCCCTGTTACAAGAAAACCATTTATAAATAATATGTTCTAAATTTTTTCTAGATCGCGCACGCAAAAAACGGTGCATCAATTGAGCTAACGGTTTGAGAGAAATTAACATTTTAGTGAAATCGGTATGAATAGTAAAACTCCATAGTTGACCGAACTTTTCAAATGGTTTTCACCTATTTAAATTCATTTTATCAAAATGAAACTTTAATGATAAATATTAAAAGCATTGAAGAAGCTCCTCGAGGTGGTTTCGTATTAAAATATTAATTTTTCGATTTGTTAAAAATGTTAGAGTGCGAGTCGCGTAATAGTAAGATTTGGTAAAGTCAACTCTAGAAGACCACTTTGACCGTCCATTTTGACCAAGGATTGATACTTATTTTGAGTCAGTCGAATATTAAAAAATATGAAGTATTGTACTTATTAGAAATATAAGTCGGTGATGGGATTAGGAATAATGATTAAGATTATTGTAACGCCCTCCAAACCCGGGTCAGAAGTTTGGGGCTCACGATACAGACACACACAATATATAAACCTGTATATAAAATATTATATGCATTGACCCTTCTTTACACAACCACGGATCGGAACAGGTTCTTGTATGAAAACAAGCCACAACCTTATCTTTTATTACATCGTACCAAAACCCAACTAGTTCAACTTATAACTGATAATGATATCGTTCTTACAATCTTGCATAACTCATTTACAATACAAAGCTCATGTTAGGCTATTGATCAGTCACGCACTAACCCCGAGCAAGGCTCCCAGCTTTACTCTATATACTGGATCCAAGGCACACACTGGCCTATTATAACCACGAACCTGGTCCGACCATGATTCTTGTCCACATTTAAAAATAATCCAATTCCAGAATAACAATATAATAAACAATGTAATTCGATAAGCTGAATCATAAACAACCTTTATCTTGAAACATAGGGTGATTCGCAATACCATGAAGGTATAACAATGATTTCAAAAAGATTGGCTTTCAATTAAGGAAAGAATCAGGAAGTAGAAGACCAAGGGTTCAAGGGTTACAAGGATTGGTCTTCTATTGAACAAGGCGTAAGGGTTGGTATGTCAAGCAATTCAATATCAGAAATCAGTATGTGGTAGATATGTATTTGTGGAGTAGTATTGTATATGTCTGGCTCGTATCTGGGAATTCAACAATCAATGGTTTATGAAGAATAAGGCTTATGGCTCAAGATCAATAAGAATCAGGATTCAAGGTTGAATAGTTTAAAGCACTTGCAATACAAAATAGGATTTATTTTGAATACTAGAGATATGTTATGAGAAAGTTTAAAAATATTTGCAATATATCTTGAAGAAGGTTCAAAAGTACTTGCCTTATCACAGATGATTTCCACCTTACTTGTATACATCTAACGGTTTTACTCATCAACTACTTTCCTTCTCTTTTTATGCCTTGTTTCTATTTATCAATCACTCGCCTTCTCTTTCTACGCTTCAGTTCTATTTACTGATCACTGGCTTTCTTTCGATGCCTCATTTACTCTGCCAGGCATCATAAGTATCAATCAATATTCAAACTCATATTATTATAATCGTCACATAGACGTCATAAGCTTTTATCTACCCTTCGTTTCACCCAAATCCGATTTACGGATTGAAAGTTATGAATAAAACAGTAAAATAATAACCACATAGGCATATAAGACATCAATCAGATAGCATGTAGCACATAGCATGCAAGATATTCGATCAAAATAATTTTTCAAAGAAGATTCGGGGTCAAAATGATTTTCCAGGTATTTATTACGAATGTTTGAATATTTTTTGGAATTAAAACGGGACTCCTTATCAATTTATAATTAAATAACAGGGTTCGAATACCCGAATCAGACTTTAAAAATATTTTATAATAATTATCGAGTCTTGAAAATAATTTTAAATGATATTTTAAAGCTCGAACTATTTTTCGGAAATTTTAAATCAAAAAAAAAAATTAAATCTAATTAAATTATCAATTAAAATTAATTAATAAATAATTAAATTAATTAATCAATCAATATTTTAATTAATTAACTAATTAAATAATTAATTATTAACTAAAATTAATTAATTAAATAATTAAGATTTATTTGGTAATTAAAAATAATTTTCAGAAAAGAATTAATGAATTTTTGAATTTTTAAAATAATAAAATCAATTTCTGAAAATTTTATAAAAGAAATTATAATTTATGAAAATAAACAAACATAAATCATGTTTCTGCAATATTTTAAAACAGAAATATAATTTTGATCAGCGAGTAAGGAAAAGAAAAGGTAGGCTTAGAACCAGTTTTTCGTCTTGCTACTTTTCAAACAGATCTGAACCGAGATCTCGAAATGCAAAATACCGCTGCGATAGATTCGGCCTCGGAAATCCATCTTGGTTGGACAAATCCAACTTCCCACAAGTCTTTCTTCAAAGAGAAAGAACTCAAACTTCTATATATACATCTACATCTTAAGTTTTTAAAACAAAAGGGATGGGAATGTAAGTTTTGCAAAGATGGGGGTTCAAATGGCAAATTACCATCTTCCCCAACGTCACCTTCGCCGGCGGTCGCCATTGACGGCGACCCCGAGCTTTTTCGGTGACTGAAGAACATTCCAGAACGTCGTCAAACTAACAAGGACTAAAGCCCTTGCTTCCAAGAACAATTATCTGTAATCAAAACAAACAAACGATACCTAAATCTCCGGGAAAACCAGTTCAAAAATCCCGACGCCGCCGTGGTCAATAATACGGCGAACACACTCCAGGAATCCTCCGTTCAATCCATTTACACCATCCGATTCCTTGTTCTACGATCTATCTCCTGATGCAAACAATTCAATATAATAACCCCAAACAAAGAAACGCCTAATTTTCCATTAAGAACATTCATATAAAGAACCCTAATTTTAAAATTCGAGAATCAAACATCAATTTCAACATGTTATTGAACTCTATTTTTGACATATAATATAACAAATTGACCAGAAAAATATTATCTACACGATGGAATGTTAGATATATTTGATAATATCATGACTAATATGATTTATGTTTAGTTTTCAGATCTTACTTAAACAGGACAAATCAGTACTTAACTAAAATCAGCACTTATACTGAAGTCAGAACTTAAGTGATCAGTACTTAAGGTTCAGGAGATATTTATCAGGAGATAATATCAGGACTTAAAGGAAACTTTCAGATAAGGAAAGCAGCTGATTGAAAGGAAAGAAGATTGAGACAAACGTAAGAAGAGATATGCATGAAAAAGGAATTCTATGAAGAATGGAATACTTGGAAGAAAAGATAACTAATTGATATATTTTAGGAAGCAGAATTATATTCAATATCAATTAGCGATTATCTTGTAATTATGTAGTATATAAACACAAACATAGGGTTTACACTAAAAGTGTTATCATTGTCGAGAATATTATTCATTGTAACCCTAGCAGCTCTCGTGATATTTGTTCATCACTGAGAGAGGACAGTTCCATATTGTAACAGAGTTTGTTGCATTGAATAAAGTATGTTTTCTGTTACTTGTGTTATTTGAATTCGATTTGATTGTGCTATACACTGTATTCAACCCCTATCTACAGTGTGTGTGACCTAACAAGTGGTATCAGAGCAGATCTGTTAACAATCATGTCTGAAGAAGAAACTCCAACCAAGCCCACCAAAACTGAACAACCTCCAAAGACTCAAATCCACAGTCGATATGAGACCATTAGAGTTCCCATACTGAAGCCATCTGAATATCCCATATGGAAGGTAAGGATGACTATGTTTCTGGAAGCTATTGATCCAGAATATCTTGACAGAATCCATGAAGGACCTCACAAGCCAACCAAACTCGCTGTTGCAGTTGCAGGTGAAGCAGCAAAGTCTGTACCAAAGGAGAAGAGTGATTACACTCATGAAGATATTGCATAAATTGCTAAGGATGCTAAGGTACGACACTTGCTGCATAGTGCCATTGATAATGTAATCTCAAACAGGGTAATTAACTGCAAGACTAAAAAAGAGATATGGGATGCGTTAGAGACAAGGTGCCAGGGAATTGATTCGATTAAGAAGAACAGGAAGACAATACTCACTCAAGAGTATGAACACTTTGACTCAAAGTCTAATAAGTCATTGACTGATCTATATGACAGATTTGTCCAACTCTTGAATGATTTGTCACTGGTTGATAAGGAGTATGATCTTGAAGATTCAAACCTTAAATTCATGTTAGCTCTTCCTGAAAGTTGGGATTTGAAGGCAACAATTATAAGAGACAACTATAATCTTGATGAAACAACTCTTGATGAAATTTATGGGATGCTCAAGACTCATGAACTTGAGATGGAACAAAGAAGAAAGAGGAAAGGAGGAAAGTCAAGGACAGTTGCTCTTAAGGATGAAGAAGAATCCCCCAAGGCAGCTACCTCAAGGAAAGGCAAGGGAAAAGCGTTCATCGAAAAATCTGATACTGAGTCATCAAGTTCTGATAGTGATGATGACTTAGAAACTGAAATCTTGCCTGAGATAGATGTTGATGAAGAGATGATGAAGTTGTGCGCTCTTATGGTGAAAGAAATCATAAGGATTGCATACAGGAAGTTCAGGAAGGGAAAGAAGCTTTCCAGGAAAGGTGCAAGTTCTGATAAGAGGAATTTCAGAAAGTTTGAAGGCAAAGGAGGAAAGTCTGACAGAGGAGATTACACAAATGTCAAATGCTACAACTGTGGTGAGAAAGGCCACATATCTCCTGATTGCAAGAAAGTGAAGAGTGACAAAGGCAAGGCTCTTTTCACACAGAAGAAAAGCTGGACAGACACTTCAGATTCTGAAAGTGAGGAGAACTATGCCTTGATGGCAAATGCTGATATGGCAAATGCTGATAGCAGTTCTGATGCTGCTGAGTTAAAGGTACCTCAAAATACTTATACCTTTCATACTGATGATATTAATGAGTTGAGAAGATATCTTAAAACCATGTTCATTAATTATAGAAATCAAACTTTAACATGTGAAAGATTAACTTCTGAAAATCTTGCTTGTAAAAAGAGGAATGATTATTTAGAAAAAGAGTTAGTCATGTTCCATCAAACTCAGAAAGATAGAGATGATACTTTCTATGTTAGGGATGAAGTACTTAAAATGAATGAATCCCTAAAAACAGATCTAGAAAAGGAAAGAGAGATTATCAGGATGTGGACTAACTCTGGCAGAACAACTCAGAATCTGTTAAATAGTGGAAACTGGAAAGAGGGCTTAGGTTATGGAGATAATAAGAATGATAAAGGAACTGTAGAAATTAAGCCTAAAATTGTTAAACAAAAGCCAAAGCTAAAACCTGTTAAGTTTGTTCCTGTAAAGTCTGATACTGAGAAATCAGAAGTTAAAGAGGAATTAACTTCTGAAAAACTAAAACAGGAAAGGACAACTGAAGTAAACGTAGGCTTAATGACTAAGAAGCAGCTTAAGCATAAGCTGAAAGATGTTAAGAATGTAAACAAGGTACAATCACCTAGGAAAAATAGGAATGGAAAGGAAGGTGTGAATAAAAGCAATGATTATAAGCCTGTTCCTAATGCTCCTAGAAAAACATGTAATAACTATGGAAGTTCTAACCATCTGGCTTCTTTTTGTAGAAAGAATAAGAACATAAACTCCTTACCTTCAAAGTCAAGAGTTAAGAGTCAGTCTGTTAGATATAAGCCACAAAATCCTTGTTTTCATTGTGGTAGTTTATGGCATTCCATTTATACTTGTAAGGAATATCATAGTTTGTACTATGATTATTATCAAATAAAACCTTTTTTAAAGAAAGTTAGCATTGTTCCTTCTAGTGTAAGTTCTGATACAAAGTCTGATAGTATAAATGTTGATAAGAAAAATGTTAACATAAACTCTGATGCAAAATCCGCTGCAAATGTTAACAAACTTAATAAGGCCACATGATCCAGGCAAGTCTGGGTCCTTAAAACTAATCATTAGTGGTCTTTGTGATTCCAGGGCAACAGGAAAAACATCTTAGTTCTGGACAGTGGATGTTCGGGACATATGACTGGAAATAAAGCCCTGCTATCAGACGTTATGGAGAAAACTGGCCCAAGTGTTTCTTATGGAGATGGCAACATTGGAAAAACATTGGGATATGGAAATATCAATCTTGGGAATGTCATCATTAAAGAAGTAGCTCTGGTCTCAGGACTTAAACACAATCTGCTGAGTGTTAGTCAAATCTGTGACAGAGGTTATCCTGTGGATTTCTTTGAAGAACACTGTGAATTTATAAGAAAATCTACAGGCAAAGTTGTTCTGAAAGGATACAGGCATGGTAACATTTATGAAGCCAAGCTTTCAATAAGTACTGATGGTTCTGCAATCTGTCTGATTAGTAGAGCATCAATTGAAGAAAGCTGGAATTGGCACAAGAAACTCTCTCATTTAAAATTTCAACAATATTAATGAACTAGTCAAGGAAGATCTTGTGAGAGGACTGCCAAAGTCAGTATTTGCTCCTGATGGCCTTTGTGATTCTTGTCAGAAGGCTAAACAAAGAAAATCTTCATTCAAGAGCTAGACTGAATCATCAATTCTTGAGACTTATCACCTACTACATGTTAATCTATTTGGTTCAGTGAATGTCATGTCTATTGCAAAGAAGAAATATGTTATGGTCATAGTGGATGAGTTCACTAGATACACATGGGTGTATTTCTTAAACACAAAAAGTAAAACTGCATCTATCTTGATTGATCATGTCAAGCAACTGGATAAATTGGTCAAAGATTCTGTGAAGATAATAAGAAGTGATAATGGCACTGAGTTCAAGAATTTAACAATGGAAGAGTTCTACAAAGACCAGGGAATCAAGCAGGAATTTTCTGCTCCTGGAACTCCACAGCAAAATGGAGTTGTTGAGAGAAAGAATAGAACTCTTATTGAAGCTGCACGGACGATGCTTGTTGAAGCAAAGCTACCAACCTATTTTTGGGCTGAAGCTGTGCAGACTGCTTGTTTTACTCAAAATGCAACACTCATTAACAAGCAAGGAAAGACACCATATGAGATGGTGAAGAAAAAGAAGCCAAATCTGAAGTACCTTCATGTATTTGGATGCAAGTGTTTTGTTCTTAAGACTCATCCTGAACAGCAATCAAAATTTGACTTAAAAGCTGATGAAGGAATTTTTGTTGGATATCCACTTTCCACAAAAGCCTTCAGAGTCTACAATTTAAGAACAAGGGTTGTCATGGAATCTATCAATGCCTCCTTTGATGATAAGAAGATTACTAGACTTGAAGATTTCAATGATCATGATCAGCTGAGATTCGAAAATGAAGAATTAAATTCTGATACTGAAAGTCTAAATCCTGATACTGCAAACTCTGATGGATTAAACTCTGATGTTATTAAAACTGTGGTGACAACGTCAAAGGAGGATGCACCTGTGCAGGGGGAGCATACTTAAGATACAACCACATCTCAAGGAGCATCAGAACATACTACTGGCTCTTCAAGTTCTGATTCATCAAGTTCTGATAAGTCAAGTTCTGATATTTCTGAAAACTTAAATTCTGAAGGATCCAACTCAGAGAGCATAGTTTCAGGGGGAGCATCAGAAAATGTTGATGAAGATGGCATGGATCATGGGGGAGCATCCAGTTCTAGAGAAAACCTTCCATCTGCAAGGAAGTGGACTAAATCACATACACCTGACTTAATAATTGGAAATCATGATGCAGGTGTCAGAACTAGAACAACTACTTCAAGTGAATGTCTTTATAATTCTTTTCTTTCTCAGACTGAACCAAAGAAAGTGGAAGAAGCTCTTCAAGATGTTGATTGGGTGCAAGCAATGCAGGAAGAGTTAAATGAATTTGAAAGAAACAAAGTCTGGACCCTAGTTCCAAGACCAAAGAATAGATCTGTTGTTGGTACAAAGTGGGTGTTCAGAAACAAAACTGATAGTGATGGCATAATTACAAGGAATAAAGCAAGGTTCGTTGCAAAAGGATATTCTCAACAGGAGGGAATTGATTATGATGAAACATTTGCACCAGTTGCTAGATTGGAAGCCATAAGGATATTTTTGGCTTATGCTGCTCACAAAAAATTTACTGTCTTTCAAATGGATGTGAAAAGTGCTTTTCTGAATGGAGAATTGGAAGAGGAAGTATATATTGAACAACCTCCAGGCTTTGTAGATCCCAAATATCCAAATCATGTTTACAGGCTTGATAAAGCACTTTATGGCCTTAAGCAAGCTCCAAGAGCATGGTATGAGACTTTAGCTTAGTTTCTTCTAGAAAGTGGATTTAACAAAGGAACTATAGATAAAACACTGTTCTACCTCAACCATGGAAAGGACTTACTTTTGGTTCAGATATATGTTGATGATATCATCTTTGGTTCTACAAATGACAGACTTTCCAAGAAGTTTGCCAAACTGATGCAGTCAAGATATCAAATGAGTATGATGGGGGAACTTAGCTATTTTCTGGGCCTTCAAGTCAAGCAGAATGAAGAAGGCACTTTTATTTGTCAAACCAAGTACACCAGAAATTTACTGAAGAAATTTGGAATGCAAGATTGTTCAAGTGCATCACTCCCATGGCCACTGCAACAAAACTGGATAAGGATACTGGTAAATCAGTAGATATTACTGGATACAGAGGTATGATTAGCTCTTTACTCTATCTAACTGATAGTAGACCTGATATCATGTATGCTACCTGTCTTTGTGCAAGATTTCGAGCAGATCCAAGAGAACCTCACTTAACAGCTGTGAAAAGAATCTTCAAGTATCTTAAGGGAACAGCTAATCTGGGATTGTGGTATCCCAGAGAGTCAGATTTTAAACTAATAGGTTACTCAGATGCAGATTTTGCAGGTTGCAAAATTGACAGGAAAAACACAAGTGGAAGCTGCCAATTTCTTGGAGGCAGATTGGTTTCTTTGTTTAGCAAGAAACAAAAGTCAATTTCCACATCAACTGCAGAAGCAGAGTACATTGCTGCAGGAAGTTGTTGTGCACAGATTCTTTGAATGAAGAATCAGTTACTGGATTATGGGTTGACATATTTTAAAATCCCTATTTACTGTAATAATCAAAGTGCTATTGCTATGACAGGTAATTCAGTTCAACACTCAATGACAAAACACATCAGCATTAGGTACCACTTCATAAGGGAACATGTAGATGAAGGTACAGTGGAATTGCACTTTGTTCCTACAGATCAACAACTAGCAGATATCTTCACAAAACCACTGTGTGAAGCTACTTTTATAAGATTGGTAAATGAACTTGGAATGGTTTCAGGTTCTTTCTCTAAGTCTGCTTAGTTTATGTTCCGTTTCATCAGATTTTATGATCAGTATTTACAGATATTACTATCTTTGTGTATTATGTGCTTAATTGAAAATTGCTTAAGTACTGATTGTGGTCTGATGTGCATTTCTAAACTCTGATAGTGATATGCATGTTTCTGTGATTATTCAATCCAATGAGGATAAATATGCTAGATGATAACCTAGTAGCCTTTAATATACTAACAAATCCCATGTTAGAAGTAATTATTTATGTGGAAATCTATTGATACAAGCAAATTCTGATATTGAGCTTAGTTAAGTTTACTTTATCTATCTTATTACTAAGTCAAAAACTAGAATAATGCTTCTCATCTGTTAAGTTCTGATGTTAGTAAATCTGATGAATGTACTAAGTGCTGATAAGCCTCACTTATCAAAAGAAAAGGAGAAGAAAAAGAATAAAAATCAGGTACTCCTTTGAGATCTAGAGTAAAAATTGTGAAAGGGAAGACCCAAGTGCATTGCTGGTATTAAGTAATATGCATCAGAAAAGCAAAAAAAATAAATATTTTTCTTGGTGACTTTTCACACTCTTTGATTACTGGAAAAATACTCTAATAATAGCATAAATTCTGATAAGCAGTCGTGACTCACTTACACTGAGAAGCCACTGTAAAATGGAATTTCAAAAGATGCATAAAATAAGCACAAAACAGTTGAGGTAGACTGATGCATGAACTCATTCTAAAGTAAACTTCAGAATTATGACAGATTTTGAAAAAAGTTCTTAGTTATGCCTTATTTTTAAGACATATTGAAGTGAATCAGACTTTAATCTTTATCTGATATTTAGCTTACTGCACACACATATACTCCATATGAATGATGAAAATTACTGTGGTGATAAATGATGTTTTAGATGAACAGTTTATGTGTCAGATTGCATCAATTCTGAGGACAAGTTATGATGGAACTTCTGATAATTAAGTTCTGAAGAAATGAAATCAAAATTTGTGTGAAGAATTGCAGAATTTGTTCTGATGATTGGTCATATTTTTACAGAATATTGGTCTCGCAGTGAAAATAATTTATTAAGTGGGAACAGTTTTAAATTTTAAAATAAAACTGAACTACCTTAATTAATGGGATTACTTGGTAAGTGGAACAGTTTTTCCTTGAAAAACTGCATGTGATAAGTAATGATTACATTATTTCCGTGCCCATTAATTATCCTTTACTGCTACATGTCTGACAGGTGTCCAACGGTTACCTTTTATACCGTGTATAAGTAAAAGAGAGAAAAGATTGTAAAATCTTTTATTTACTTTCACACCTTATCTCTCTTTCTTTACTTCTATTCTCTCTCATCTCCTGACGTTCTTTTTCATACAGATATTTTATCAAACACCTTTCAGGCAACCTAACTTTTCCATTTTTCTCATGGCACCGAAGGATTTGATTATAGATGGAGCCAAGTTTGTACCCCAACAACTATGCTGCAATCTTGAACCGTGCTAAAGCACCATCTGATTTGCACTTTGTGCAAGATCTTCTGGCATACAGTGAGATTGGGTATGCGTTGACCCAACCTTAAGTCATTTCAAGCCAACAAGTTCTGACGTTCTGGCGGACTCGGCATTTTGATAATGGTGGTGCTACTGGTACTTCAAGCATTATTTTTGAAGTAAATGATGTTAAGCATGTGGTAACTCCTGGAGCAGTTCGTAAAGCTCTACACTTACCAGAAGGTTGCATTTTCTCAACAGCGGAGGAACCCGTTCTACAGCAGCTCATGGCCAATTTGGGGTATGAGAAGAGTTTTTCCAAGCTTGGACAGTTGAAAAGGGCACATATCAGGAAGGAATAGAGCTTTTTCTTCGACTGTATCACTAAGGCCTTCGCCAATAAGTGTTCCAACTTTGATGCCATTCCAATTATGAGTCAACACATCGGGTATGCTATTATTCACCAAACTCATTTTGATTTTGCAAGTGTTGTGCTAGGCTTAATTGGGGATAGGATGACAGAAGATAGGAATGTAGTATACTTTTCTAGATTCTGTCAGCTTATATATAACTTCTGTTGTGCTGATGAACCCCAACCTACTACTGACTTATTTCCACCCTTTAAACTTGCAAAACGGACTTTTAATGACTTGGTAAATGCCGACCTTAAGAAAAAGGTAGTTAGACCCTTACAGATACCTCAGTCTGTAAAACAGATCCTGGTAAATGTTGATCCTCAAACCTATAGATCTGTTTACCCTGATGTTCAACTCACCAACACATCCCAGACACCACAACAACCATCAGAACATACCACATATACACCTCATCCTACTCAACCCTCTATCAGAACATATATCAAACCTTCACAGATATCTCAACTTTCATCATCAGCACATACTGTGAGGCCTTTATCTTCAAAATCCAAGAGGACAAAGACTGTACCTCAGACACCACAGAAGAGAAGGAGGATTGTTCTGAGAGATGAGTCAGACAGTGAGGAACAGGTTCCTGTGTCAGAACCTGTTATCAAAGAAGCTAAGAAGGTCTCTTCTCAGAAGGATACTGGAATTGGGGGCTCTAAGCTTCTCAAAAGGCTTAGAAGGATGTATTATGCTGCAACTCCCAAGGAATCTCCACCTTCAAAGAGATACAAGAAACAGAGAGCACAAAGGTACATGGCTGAGTCTATTTCAGAGGATGAGGAAGCAGCAACTAAGGAAGAAGATCAGGAATCTTTGATCTCAAAAGATCCAGAATTTGCTGAAGCCACTGTATCTACACCTCCATTGTCACCAACTCAGGAAATTGCTCAAGATAAAGTATCAACACCATCTGTGTCTTCTGTCAATGAACCAGTATCTACTGCAGACCCAGGAACAAGTGCTGAGATTGATATTCACAACCTAATTGTGCCTGAGGTTCTCTACTTAAAAGCTCCACCAGCTTAAATCAATCCATCAACAACACCAATTCCTGATGTTAATAAAACTCCAGAATTGTCTACAACACCTTCTCTGCATCTAGACATTGAAGATCGGACTAAAGGTGAGCATCAGAATATGGCTGTTGATCAGAACTTGGAAGCAGATCAGCATTTAGAGGATGATGTTGAAGCCTCCATAGCCTCTCATACTGTTCTTTTATCAGAGGATGTTGACTCTATAAGTTCTGATCCTGCAAATGCTGATGATACTGGTGATGCTGCTATAAATGCAGATGCTGATGAAGCTAGTCCTTCTGGACATGCACCTCTACAAGCTCCTTCAAAAGCTGAACTAGTCAAAAAGTTTGTTAGAGATGCACCAGTACCTTGGAGTGAAACTCCTAGAGGACATGAGTGGACTAAGGAGTGGAACACAGTCACCTTTGTTCCATCTGAAAACATTCTTGCTAAGCACTTGGAAAAAGCTGATGAGATGCTAATTAATGATGATTTCAAGACACAGCTACGAGTTACTACCTTGAGTACTAGACATCTTCAAGGTCAACACTCAACAACTCATGCCGAGGTGCATAAAATTCAAGAAGCTTTACTCAAGGAAGAAACAACTATGAAACTTGAAAAGAAAAGCTTTTTCAAACCTACCTTTGACAGAGTTGCCTATATTGAGAAAACCCAAGAGAAGCAATAATCTCAGATTGATGAAATTTTGAAAAATCAAGCTTTTTAGCAATCTCAACTCGATGAAATCCAATCCTCAGTGGAATTGCTTGTCTCTCTTCTTTTACCTGCTTATGCCAAAAAGGGGGAGAAAGTAATTAAGTCCAAATGCAAAACTGTTAAGACACTGAAGGGGAAGGATAATGAAAAAGATGATCAGGGAAACTCTGGAATGAGTAGAGGTCATAGTCAAGGTATAGGTCTCTCATCAAGAAGAGTTGGAGCTGGAACTACAAGTCATAGAACAAGTTCTGATACTGGGAGAAGAATAACTTCTGATACTGGTAAAAGGATAAGTTCTGATGAAATTTTGGATCTTGATGAAGAAATTTCAAGACAGTTATTTCTGAAAGAAAATCCAGGAATGGACTTTGAGAGTCTAATGGAAGAAGAAGCTAGACTTAAGTCAGAAAAAAGTCAAATCAAAATCTGAAGCTTCTGTTGGTAAAAAGAAACTTCCTATGGCTAAAGGCATTGTGATAAAAGAAAGGACAAATCTTGTGGCAATCAAGGCCAGATCACAATTGCAGATAGATTCAAGGTCCAAGGGCAAAGAAAATGTTGGTGAACCTGTAAAGGTTTATGTGCCTCCTATGGATGAAGAAATTTCTATTGAAGATGTTGATCTTACTCTAACTTCAAGAAAGATTTCTAAGACAACCTCTGACATGGCTCAAGTTGTTCAGAGTCAAGATATAGTTAGTTCTGATATAACCTTGAAGCAATCAACCTCTGACATAGCTCAAGTTGACTTGATATCACAAGATAAGTCAAAGGAAACCTCTGACATTGCTCATGTTAAATCCTCAAGGTTACTCCTACCGGGTTTCACTAAAGCCAAATAGACTCAACCTTTGAAGACTGCAGCAAGTGGTTTTGAAGCAAGAGTGGTTACTGGAAAGGAAGCTAGAGATAAATCTGGATTGGGTAGTGCTGATGAAAGAAGAGTACAGAACACAACCAATGATCCAACTTCCTTAAGTGAACCAGGTGTTGGAGCAACTCCTGAAAGATTGAATCAGCTAGAATCTGTACAGATGGTCTATCATACCTACTTGAAAGAACACATCTTGTTATATTTCATGATAGATGGTAGGGTTTACCATATAAGGGAAAATGCTATTCCACTTAAGTATTTTGAGGAACTGGAACATGTTTTATTCTTACTTCAAGTGAATGACTAAATAACAGAAAGTGCTGCAAACTATTTGAAGACTTAAATTCAGAGACAGAAAAGGCTTTATTCTATAAAGTCTGACAGCACATATCTTCCAAAGTACAGAGATCACAAGGGTGATATTGTTGAGATGAAGCCTAACTCTGCTAAGATTATAACTACCTTTCTGGGTTATAAGGCTGTAGAATTCAATCTTGAGTCTGACAAGGCATATTTGATCAGACTGGATCAGGACATAAGGAAATCTAGAATAAATGATGCTAAAAGGAGGATGATTGATGAACTCAGATATGCTGAGAGATGTTTGTTAAAGAACTATCTCAGAACTACTCCTGAAATCAGAGAGATCAGAAAGTGAAGCCAAGTCAAGATCTACAACTACCCAAATTCTGATATATATATATATATATACAGACTGAAGTTGTTATCAGAAGTTAAAGTTGGTAAAGCTTTAAGGACTGTAAGTTGTAGTTATCTAGCCAATTTCTCATGCATTTGTACTTAATCTTTTTGACATCATCAAATATTCTGTTAAACTTGTATATTATGCTAATTTACAAGTTGGGGGAGATTGTTAGATATATATGATAATGTCATGACTAATATGATTTATGTTTAGTTTTCAGATCTTACTTAAACAAGACAAATCAGTACTTAACTAAAATCAGCACTTATACTGAAGTCAGAATTTAAGTGATCAGTACTTAAGGTTCAGGAGATATTTATCAGGAGATAATATCAGGACTTAAAGGAAACTTTCAGATAAGGAAAACAACTGATTGAAAGGAAAGAAGATTGAGACAAACGTAAGAAGAGATATGCATGAAGAAGGAATTCTATGAAGAATGGAATACTTGAAGAAAATATTACTGATTGATATATTTTAGGAAGCAGAATTATATTCAATATCAATTAGCGATTATCTTGTAACTGTGTAGTATATAAACACAAACATAGGGTTTACACTAAAAGTGTTATCATTTTCGAGAATATTATTCATTATAACCCTAGCAGCTCTCGTGATATTTGTTCATCACTGAGAGAGGACAGTTCCATATTGTAACAGAGTTTATTGTATTGAATAAAGTCTGTTTTCTGTTACCTGTGTTATTTGAATTCGATTTGATTGTGCTATACACTGTATTCAACCCCCTTCTACAGTGTGTGTGACCTAACATGGAATCATCAAATCATATCAAAAACCTCCAGAACAAATTTTCATAACTAAATCTTTAATGAATTCGAATTAAAACAAATAAATAAGAAAAATACCTTAATTCCTGCACCAAAGGTGATGGTTAATTCAGAAAGGTCTTTTCGAGAGCTTCGATTTGATATATAGCACGCCCGAATCGGAGTTCGATAATGCCTTCGTTCGTACGTTTGATTCTCAAGAACGCAACATGAATTCGACGTTTTCTCTGTATTTTCTATATTTTTACTGATCGATTATGATTATACGAATAAAATGGAATAATAAAAGAGCTACATATATTTATAAAATATTGGTTCGTGTTGGATCGTTTTTTATCGTTAAATTAGTTACTTAGCCTCTAAGTAACTGTAAAAATGATCTGATTTAATAATCTTATTGGATAATTATCCAAACCTGGCTTCTTATAAAACACTTTATACGAAAATAACGTAATATCATCCCATCTTCCAAGAATGCGGGTTTTGTTGATTCACCGAAATGATTATTGTATCGAAAATCTTGTGCTGGGTCGCGCACGGGCAAACCGTAATTCAGATTGAAAAAGTCAAAACACGGAAAATGTCCGGAATTATCAGATTAGGTTAGTTAGGAGTTTTCACTGAAGAGTTTCGGGTTGTAAAAATGTAAAAACGGTTGAAGTTGGATGATTCCCTACTTTATAAAATAATTTTGTAATTATTCAGAAAATAACTAATAAATTCATAAATCAATATAAAATCATATAATACTCCAAAAATTACCAGAAAAATACCTTAATTGTCTGTATTTTATTCTGGAGATAATAAAATTAACATACTTATACTTTACCATATATCAACATCCACATAACAACACCAATCGTCAAATAATTCACCAAAAATTCACATAATAATCACATAATAATCATTTATTGATAAAAATAATTACACATTGTCCCGGATTACATCCTTCCCCCATTAAAAGGATTATGTCCTCAGAATCACACTAAAGATCAGATAATGATACATTCAAGTATCTTACTTCCATTTTCTCAGGTTGATTCCTCAACCGTACAACTTTTCATAAACTTTTACTCGCAGTATCACTCATTACTTAACAGCCTCTCGCTGACATCATATTCTTTTAGTGCTCAAATAACTCAACTCAAGTCTCCATTTTATATATAGTGGAGCTTAATTGCTTTTCCTCAATATACACATATAAACATCCTATGAACCAGCTATATGTGTGGCGGTGAAACCAACTCACTTACACTTATCTTGCTTATTTTACAGTTCCAAAAGGACCAGCATAATGCATATTAATTCTCTTTTCTTTCTATTTCTAGTAATTCATGCTCATGAATGTTTCCAATAGAACTGGTTGTTGAACTTCATTCCCACATGTTTCTTTGTTCAATTAACCTAGTTTATAATCACTTCCAATCGCATTCGAGGCTCTTTAGTTGCTCCCTTAATCTTCTCGTTCATCTGCGAATGATATACTAAAACCATGGCGTATTCGATTTCTAACATTCTCGAAATTATATCAGGATTAAGAATTAATGAGAAAATATTGACTGGATATGATTGCCGTACAAACTTATCGCCATATCTTATTTTCGTTGAATCACAATCGAGTATATTTGTTGAGCGAAACTTTCGTACTATTTTGAAGAAAATGCACTAACCTGGAGGTATTACCAACATATTCTATCCCTTATTATCATTTTTTTAGTTCTCAGAAGTTCTCATACAAAACTGACTGCAATGTTTTTCCTTGACGTCTAGTCACTTATAACGTTTATTCTTTCTTTGTGCCATACTATCAGAAAGTCTTCTTTGACATCTATGTCTCGTATCGTATTCTCAGAGTAGCTTGAATCCCTTGAGTTATCGTATCCAAATTTCTCTCTTTTAGTTCCGCCTTACTTAATGCTCGTTCATCTAGGAGTGGTATATACTATTCTGGTTCCACATAATTCATTGTATTCTGAATACTCCTGTCAAATCTCACATCAAACAATATTGATCATTTACAATAAATTTTTAAATCTGGTGACGTACCACCATTTCTTCAAGCAGCAACTAACCCACTTATTAAATAAATTGTTTATTAATAAAAGAAAATTATTAGGTTTGGATAACCTATCGATAATGATGCAATTAACGCTTTCCTCACCTTTAGTTCCCAGGTGATTTCACTACGACGTCTCCTGGAGAAATGTATCCATCTAGCCTTTGATGTCCCGCCTTAATTCTTGTGTAAGTATAACATTTATATACATGTTTTCTCCCATTTTCTCTTCACGTCTGGTCACTAGATATTTTCTCTTAGCCTTGGATACTTGATCGTACTCCTGGGATGCATTCCCTATCTGAATTTACAAATATTTCCTAAATTTTTCACCTTACTTCTGTCTTTCATGTTACCCATATCTTAACTATATCCTGGCATCTTATAAAGTTTCTTTATCACCCTTTTTGATTCCTCTCCCCTGTTGCTCATTCTCATAGCTCATTCAAAACCGAAGTCTTGACATTAATACTCATTTTGCTGTCATATCAAATTAGATATTAATACGAACTTTGATGCTCATAACATCCAATTCTGAAGTAAACATCAATCATCTATATTAATACCACTTTCGATATTTAACAACAACCTAAGTATCAACATCAATCGGAAACTGAATTAAAACTGTATCTCACACTTTATCCAAAACAGAAATACTTGGTAAATCATTTATTGTATGATTATCAAAACAATTTAGAAATAAGACGTCTTTTAATAAACTTTATTGCAGATGATAAAATCTCTTTGATTGTCTAATAAAATCCATATTGGTGTACTTATTAATCTCTTCTTTATTCTACCTCCCTTCCTTCCTTCTCTTTGCTCTATCTTAAATCTTTAGTTCTCAAAAACATTCTTCTCACTTTTCCATACCAATAACCTTTTTATTTCTCTTATCCATAAAAAAAGCATGTTCATCCAAGTAAAGCTTCACATACTTGCATCAATTTCTGAATTCTACTGGTGTCCTTATCTTCTCCAAATTCCTCCTTGCTTTGATTTCGGATTTGAAAGTCACATCAAAATTTGACTTAATCCAATTGGAATCGATCTCCATCTAACTGACCCTTAATTGGTAAAATTAGGCAATTAACTCACTTAATTGATCAATTGCACCAAGTGATGACTAGCTAAATAAAATCAAAGACCAATTATATATAGTCAGATTGGATGTAACAACCTCTTTCAAGAACCGATATCACAATTATTTGGAGTATCAACAAGAATATCAATAACACACGGAAGTATACTTTTTATCTTCAATAGTAGGGTATTCTCCGAAAATTTGGGCAGCATCTCCTTTATATTATTGACTACCAGTCGAACTCAAGCCGACACCAATAATCAATCACACAACGAACAATTAACCCAGAAGTAGACCAATCAACTTCGGCCTTCTAAACTCACCATTTCACCACCATATAATACTAATCAGTATAACTCATATCTTTAGTTCAACTTAAGATTATGGCGAACAATTCTTATTATACCATACCTTTTTTTTCATATCTTCTGATTATAACAGAATATCACTACTGAGTACAATTATAAATTATTCTAGAATTCTTATAGTTCGTGTTTCAATTCAAGCTCTCTAATTAATAATTTATCCATCCTTGAAAATATACACTTATTCTTATTAGTCAACTTGTTCAACTTCTGATAACCAGCACGTGATCTTAGCCATCATTATTATAATCTTGTGAAATAATTCATTTAGTTTTAAAGCATCACTTCTTAAAAATTATTGTAGTCAAACCACCATACCTTCATCTCCCCTTATGTCTTTCCATACTGAACCATCTTTGCCGACCCAGTTATAAGCATCAAATTTACCATAACTCACTTACTTGAGTGGGGAAAGCCCAACCATTCCTTAATGAACACACTCAAAGTTTATTCGTAACTAAAATTTCTTCGATCTTGAATCTTCATGACAAATATCTCCCACATGATTGAGGTATGCTTCATCTTCACAACGTATTAATCGATTATCTGGTTATTACTAAGGATTTCTTCATTCGCTTCCGTTGTCAAATCAATCATTTGCTTTTTCCGATATACGCATCTTTACTTTCTTATTTCTCTAGTATATTTACCCCATACGGTTCACTAACTACTCCAATTTACGTCAAAATCTCATACTTGAAACGTATCATGTATACAGATTTCCGCCTCGGATTTGATGTCCTCGTAACCACCACGTCATTAGCATAATGGTTCTTCTTTGCACATATATGTCCATCATTTATTGGCTTGCAATTGTCCACATAACTCCCTCTACTATACGGGTTCATTTCACTTCCTTTTAAAATATTCAAAGAATATATCTTACACACGAAGGGAATTTGTGTATATGATTCTGAATGGAAACTTTTGTAAGGAATATGAGTACAAGGAAACAGTCAGAAAGATCCATGAATCAAGAAATCATAATTGAAGAGGAAAGAATGAATGATGATTTGGATATGAGTGAGACAACCGTATTTGTACTCAAGATGGCCAGTCTTTCATACTATATGGCATACAACACATGATTAGGTGGCATCCCACCAGACTCTTTGTCATTTTGATAAAGCGTCACACCATAACACTGCTTGTCTCAATCAGAAAATAATATTTTGAAGGAGGAGTGATTTGAAAGGGATTCAACAATCACCTTATAGAGCTGATCATGAAAGAAGTACACACTTTACTCAAGATTTGTAAGGATTATAGGAAAGAATGATATCATTGGTCGTCATCCACATTTCATCTGTTTACAGCTTCAACACTTGTCTAATTAATAGATCCCATTCCGAGTCATATATCAACTTTAGAAAGTTCTCAGAAATGCTTTCTTGAATCGATCATTAGAATAATTTCCCATTTATTAGGTCTTGCATATTTAACGTCGCGCTTCCATGTTCAATATTTTTATGATTCCACTCTATTTGCAGTCTTACGAGATTTATAATCATAACTTCATATTTCGATTATGCTGCTGATCGTTCAATATATCGCCTCTTTTGCTAATAACGTTCTTTCTTTAAGAAATTCTGGAAATTTCTCAATCTTCTTTGATCCTATTCAGCTTCTTTTAGATTGACGTACCCTTTGAACTCTAATAGTCTCAAAAATTGGATGAATAGTTTCTCCATACATTGGTTCTGTCATTTAAACTTATCAAACATTGTTTACACTCTTATGTTAGGAACAATCAACTCTTTTCCGTAATAGCGGGTCTATTTGACCTTCTAAATTAACCATACTAATTTCCAGAATAAATATTCTTCTGAATAATTCAAATCTTATACCAATCAAGCAACTCAAGTAGTAATTGGACAACCAAGTTTTAAAACTTGCTTTGTTTAAAGGACTTTTAGGAAAATTTTTGTTAAGAAAATCTCTTTTGAAAACTGGTTTAAAATTTTAAAAATCATACATCTGGTCGTCATTACTATATGAGTTGATTGTCGTCCTTCACAACTACTACCAAGTATCAAATTAGGGAAACCTTCAATAAGAGCTCACTCATTCATATATCTTCTACCCTTCATTGGGTCCATTTTACCTTCATTGGTCGACAAAAACTTCAGTTACCGTTACATATTATCTTATTCATAACTTCACTTCTAGTCTTCCATACTGGTAACATTCCCATCATCATCTCTTACGATTACTAAGTATAATAGGTTTATCCAATAATCATCAAATCTATTTTTATAAAACAAGGTTGACTAATATCATATCACATTACTACTATAGGCATCATGTTTGGTCGTAACATCATCATTAATTCCAAGAAAACTCTCGATATTCAACCTTCTCAAATTCCTTTGAAATCCATCTATCTCACTTTACAAGATAATCATGGGTGACATACTTACTAGTAGTTTCATATAACCTGGTAGCGGCTATCTTCCGGAACACACATATCCTCACTCTAGGTTCTTTCTCATATTTCTTAATACCTCGTGTACTCACCATATGTTGTAGCTCTCGAATTCATTCTCATAGGTGCTATTACTTCATTAGACGGATTTTAAAATAGAACAAGGCATAGGGTAGACAGAAAAGATGCACGCACAGCTGAACATCCGGTAGAACCAGAATCAGTATGTGGGGGATTCTCGAATAGGTAGTCTCGCATCAGGAGATGAGATAATAACGTAAAAAAGTGCAATCGCCATAACAAGATGTGACATGACTAACACCGGTGGATGAGCAGGACGCGAATCAGATGAGGGTCCTCCCCTTGAGTGCTCCAAATGATCAGACGATCCCCGGATAAAAGAATCTGCCATTGCCGCTATTTGACGATCGTGTCGCTAGATAAGAATCTCGAATCTCATCATGAATCACACTAAACCTACTATTTATTCACACTCAACCTCTCGACGTTATATTTCTCTAATACTTAATTCTAATCTTACCCTCTACCTATTCCCGACAATCTAGGCATTTTTCACTGACTTATAACCTGTAGCTCTGATACCAAAACTGTAACGCCCTCCAAACCCGGGTCAGAAGTTTGGGGCTCACAACACACACACACAATATATAAACCTGTATATAAAATATTATATACATTGACCCTTCTTTACACAACCATGGATCGCAACAGGTTCAAGTATGAAAATAAGCCACAACCTTATCTTTTATTACATCATACCAAAACCGAACTAGTTCAACTTACAACTGATAATGATATCGTTTTTACAATAATGCATAACTCATTTACAATATAAAGCTCATGCTAGCTCAATCCAACTTAACCTGAAATCCTAACTCGCACACTGGACTGGGAATCCTCGTTACCAACAATTTTCTTTTTAATTGTTGAAAACATAAAAAGGTTTGCCAGAGTGAGCTAAGTAGCTCAGCAAGTCATAACAGCAATAACCGAGGTTAAACAATAATCAATTGAAATGATTCAGAAGAATCAAGTTTCTGAGTAAGCAATGATTAGAATTGGATATTCAATTTTCATTTTAAAAACCAAGGTTAGGCTGTTGATCAGTCACGCACTAACCCCGAGCAAGGCTCCCATCTTTTCTCTATATGGGATCCAAGGCACACATTGGCCAATTATGACCACGAATCTCGTCCGACCACGAATCTGGTCCACATTTAAAAACAATACAATTCCCGAATAACAATATGATAAACAATGTAATTCGATAATCTGAATGATAAACAACCTTTATCTTGAAACATAGGGCGATTCGCAATACCATGAAGGTATAACAAGGATTTCAAAAAGATTGGCTTTCAATCAAGGAAAGAATCAGGAAGTAGAAGACCAAGGGTTCAAGGGTTACAAGGATTGGTCTTCTATTGAACAAGGCATAAGGGTTGGTATGTCAAGCAATTCAATATTAGAAATCAGTATGTGGTAGATATGTATTTGTGGAGTAGTATTGTATATGTTTGGCTCGTATATGGGAATTCAACAATCAATGGTTTATAAAGAATAAGGCTTATGGCTCAAGATCAATAAGAATCAGGATTCAAGGTTGAATAATTTAAAGCACTTGCAATACAAAATATAATTTATTTTGAATACTAGCGACATATTTGAGAAAGTTCAAAAATTTTTGCAATATATCTTGAAGAAGGTTCAGAAGTACTTGCCTTATCACAGATGATTTCCACCTTACTTGTACTCATCTAACAGTTTTACTCATCGACCATTTTCCTTCTCTTTTTATGTCTTGCTTCTATTTATCAATCACTCGCCTTCTCTTTTTACGCTTCAGTTCTATTTACTGATCACTGGCGTTCTTTCTATGTCTCGTTTACTCTGCTAGGCCTCACAAGTATCTATCAATATTCAAACTCATGTTATTCTAATCGTCACATACACGTCATAAGCTTTTATCTACCCTTCGTTTCACCCAAATCCGATTTACAGATTGAAAGTTATGACTAAAACAGTCAAACAATAACCACATAGGCATATAACACATCAATCAGAGAGCACGTAGCACATAGCACGCAAGATATTCAATCAAAATAATTTTTCAAAGAAGATTCGGGTCAAAATGATTTTCCAAGTATTTATTACGAAATTTTAAATATTTTTTTGGAATTAACAATTTATAATTAAATAACAGGGTTCGAATACCCGAATCGGACTTTAAATTAATTTTATAATAATTATCGAGTCTTAAAAATAATTTTAAATAATATTTTAAAGCTCGAACTATTTTTCGGAAATTTTAAATCAAAAATAAATAATTAAATCTAATTAAATAATCAATTAAAAATAATTAATAACTAATTAAATTAAGTAATCAATCAATATTTAAATTAATTAACTAATTAAATAATTAATTATCAACTAAAATTAATTAATTAAATAATTAAGATTTGTTTGGTTATTAAAAATAATATTCGGAAAAGAATTAATGAATTTTTGAATTTTTAAAATAATAAAATCAATTTCTGAAAATTTTATAAAAGAAATTATAATTTTTGAAGATAAACAAAATAGAAATCCTGTTCCTGCAATATTTTAAAACAAAAATAAAAATTTTATAAGGTTTTAAACAAAAGGGACGGGAATGTATGTTTTGCAAAGATGAGGGTTCAAATGGCAAATTGCCATCTTCCCCAACGTCACCTTCGCCGGCGGTCGCCATTGACGGCGACCCCGAGCTTTTCCGGTGACTCAAAAACTGTCCAGAACGTCGTCAAACTAACAAGGATTAAAGCCCTTTCTTCCAAGAACAATTATCTGTAATAAAAAAAACAAACGATCCCTAAATCTCCTGGAAAACCCGTTCAAAAATCCCGACGCCGCCGTGGTCAATTTTCCGGCGAACACACTCCAGGAATCCTTCGTTGAATCCATTTATACCATCAGATTCCTTGTTCTACGATCTATCTACTGATACAAACAATTCAATATAATAACCCCTAACAAAGAAACGCCTAATTTTTCATTAAGAACATTCATACCAAGAACCCTAATTTTAAAATCCGAGAATCAAACATCAATTTCAACATGTTATTGAACTCTATTTTTGACATATAATATACCAAATTGACCAAAAAAATATTATCTAGACGATGGAATCATCAAATCATATCAAAAACCTCAAGAACAAATTTTCATAATTTAATCTTTAATAAATTTGAATTAAAACAAATAAATAAGAAAAATACCTTAATTCCTGCACCAAAGGTGATGGTTGATTCAGAAAGGTCTTTTCGAGAGCTTCGATTTGATATATAGCACGCCCGAATCGGAGTTTCATAACCCCTTCATTCGTGCTTTTGATTCTCAAGAAAGCAACATGAATTCGACGTTTTCTCTGTATTTTCTATAATTTTACTGATCGATTATGATTATACGAATAAAATGGAATAATAAAAGGGAAATATATATTTATGGAATATTGGTTCGTGTTGGATCATTTTGGATCGTTAAATTAGTTACTTAGCCGCAAAGTAACTGCAAAAACGATCCGATTTAATACTCGTACTGGATAATTATCTAAATCGGGCTTCTTATAAAACACTTTATACGAAAATAACGTAATATCATCCCGTCTTCCGAGAATGCGGGTTTTGTTGATTCACCGTAACGATTATCGTATCAAAAATCTTGCGCCAGGTCGCGCACGGGTCAAACCGTAATCCGGATTGAAAAAGTCAAAACACGGAAAATGTCCGGAATTATTAGATTAGGTTAGGAAGGAGTTTTCAGAATAGTTTCGGGTTGTAAAACCCTAAAAACGGTTGAAGTTGGATGATTCCCGACTTTATAAAATAATTTTATAATTATTCAGAAAATAACTAATAAATTCATAAATCAATATAAAATCATATAATACTCCAAAAATTATCAGAAAAATACCTTAATTATCTGTATTTTATTCTGGACATAATAAAATTAACATACTTATACTTTACCACGTATCAACATCCACATAACAATACCAATCGTCAAATAATTCACCAAAAATTCACATAATAATCACATAATAATCATTTATCGATAAAAATAATTACACGCTATGTCCCAGATATTACAATTATGATATATGTTGATTACAAAACCCGGAATGAGAGGAAGTCAGAAAATGTATCTTGGACTCCAGGTTAGTTTTCAAACCCTACCTTTTTAGAACTGTTGTGTTTTGATTGCTTTTAAAAATTGTGATATATGCATGATGAATGTTTTACTGTGTTTTACAAATTGTTATATATTGAATCATAAGATATGATGATTTTGGTATAATAAAAATACCGGATTTGAAATGATACATTTAGACTGAGAGTCGGTCGGTGTAAGTTTATAAAAACCTGAAAGTATTCTGGAGGTGTTTATATTTGAGAAATGTTAACGCTAGAGAGTAGCGTGGCATATATATTGTAGACCGAGAGTCGGTCGATGTGTATTATTTAAAAACCCAAAAGTATTCCGGAGATGTTTTGGACAAGTAAAGTCCATAACTATTTTATTCCAGGGGACTCGATGCCCCTTGTGAAATATTAAATTACCTCGAATATATTTAAAATGATTTCAAAAGATCGTATTCCCTCGACTATATTTAATTACTCGAATAATGAATGTTAATTCAGATATTCATTTAAATAGGAGGAGTATTCTCCAATAATTATTTATTTCAAACTCAATTATGTATATTTATTAAAGATTACTTTAATTATTTAAACATAAATTAGTTGAGGAATATTATTTCAAATATTCTTTTAAAAATATAATTATTCGAGTTTTAATTATTTAATAATTTTTATTAAATGATGTAATATGATTTAAAAATAGTAAGACTTGATTTCAAATATTTTCTGAAGATTCAGAAAATCATTCTAATTATTTTCGATCGTCAAAAATATTATCTCGACATATTTTAAATATTTTTTATGATAGTTTCAAAAGGAACTCCCCCTTATTTATTTATTTATCTGTTGACAACGGTCAACTCATATTATCTTAGTACTTCCTCCGAAAATTCTCCGAAGTACATATATATACGTATGAGATGAGTTGTTTCTATCAACAAGCCAAATGCTTGGGGAATTTGGATATGGTTTGAGTTCTCGAGATTTGATAGGATTCTTCAAAGGACTAGGAGGGGTAGACTCTAGTACGATGATTACCGGGGATACTATCAAAGGTACCGCAGGCAAAGGTACTCTGTGTACTCGGGAACTTGTGAAGTGTGTGCATACCCGAAATGGGACACATAACCCGAATGTGGCAAGGGTGATAACTGGGATACGAAGGTGTTGTCCTTCTACTAGTAGAAAAGGTTACAGATTTCCGTATTACGACTGATCATCATATGCGGTGGCTCCGGTGAATGTCCTATATTCTTTCAATTGGAATTGAGATGGAATACCGTAACTCAAGCCTAGGTGTTGAGTTTACCATTAAGGTAATTGCAGACTAATAAGTCAATCGAAAACATTATTTTGAAAAGAGGTGCATAACACCTAGAGATTGATTCTCTTGAGTACATAATACTATCGAGAGCATTTTAAAGATATTTTGATATATATAATATATCTGATTTGATTTAAAGAGAAAAAGGTGTATACCACCAAGTTTTCAAATCATCCTATTATACAATGAAGTAGTATTTTAACAGTTTTTTTCCAACTGTTTTGTAAAGTATGGCTGAGCATCATTGCTCACTCTTGCTTTCTTTTAAATGTCACAACACAACAGATTACCGGTATGCCGATATGGGACTTAGTCACTTGAAATAATGGGGAGAATCCCTTGCAGCTTTGTCTCAGGTGGACCAGAGTATTCAGATAAGTATAAGATGTTAGTAGTAATTATTGTAACTTCATGTAGAGGTTAAAAATAATGGTTTAAGATCCTATAAAGTACATTTGAGTTATAATAAAAGAAGATTACATTTTGTACATCATTTTTAAGGCTATAAATTATGTGTGTGTGTGTGTGAGAGAGAGAGATTGGGGTATGTTGGATTATTGAATCAATATAGGTTATACATGATTAAAGGATGGCGTGACGACACAGATTCCTGACCCCGTATTTGGGGGCGTTATATTATTTCTTAAGTCAAGTTTTCATATTCTTGAGTAAGTGTTGTCCTCATGTTCTTCTTAATAGCAGTTGTACCTTGACACCTTACTTCTAAAGCATCTCATATCTTTTTTGTTGTCTTACATCCAATAACCCTATTAGACATAACATTATCAAGACTGTTGTGCAAGATGTGTCTGACTTTAGCATCCTTCATAATTGATGAAATATCTTTAGGAGTGTAGTCATTCCTTTCTTTTTCAACCATCTTTACTGATTGTCCTGCAACAAAAACAACTACTTTCATTGGTTTATGAGGACCATCATAAATCCTGCTTAGATATTCAGGATCTGTGGCTTCCAGGCACATAGCCATCCTGACCTTCCAGATTGGATATTCATGTACCTTCAGGATTGGAACCTTGATAGCTTCATATATACTCATGTTGCTGCTAATCTGTGGTGTGGCTGGGGGTGGTGGTTGTGGATTCTTATTCTTCTTTGTCTGCCATGAATGTAATGCCTATAAATATTTGATATAATATTCTGTTTTGTGCACTATATAATTTTTTTTTGAGTATTAGATGTTAGAAATTATATGAATTCAATGTGTTCGTATATATTCTTTGTTGTATGGCATTGCAAATACTCTTAGATTATTTTTAAGCATATAATTAAATGTACTCAAGCACATTTCGTTACACGATTAAATAATATTTGAGTTATTACGATTAGATAATAAGTGTAATAATTGCGACTAGACGATAGATTATCATTTGGCTTAAAATTAAATTACTTGCAATTTTTTTATGTGACTTATAATTTTTAATTATATTTATTGTGGATTGTTTAATAGGGATTGATATTAGGAAATTCTTTCAAAATATATTCTTGCTCAAAAGTTTTGAAAACAATTTTATGGAACTTCTAAACTCTCATAGTATTTATGGTATTAATTTTGTGATTTATGGAGTTGTATTTTATTTACTAAAATCCATTCTTTTTAATCATACTTTTATTAATTAGTAGATTACTAGTATACCCTTGCATGTATTTTGGTTTATAATAGGGTCCAAGGCTAAGACCGTCAATTCTAACCCCACTAACTTCCTAGTTTACTTCTTTAGCCTTGCATGCAATTTTGTCACAACTAGCAAGAGGGACACTTGTGTAAATTCCCCATTCCACTACCATTTTTAGTAACAAAAACACATGAACACTCTCATTTTCATTCACACACCCACTCAAACACCTCACCCTCTCTTCTCTCCCTCTCGGCCGAAGCTCACCCCCACCCCATTCTTGCCATTTTTCTTCACTTCTTTTCATTTTCTTTCACTTCTAAAGCTAGTCAATCCAAGACCTTCATCATCTAGTGGAGTATCTTCATTTAGAGGTGAGTTTTGTGTGTGCATGTTGGTAAAGCCGAAGTTGAGGCCTTAGTTCTTGTGAACTCAAGGTTTCAACCATGGTGGATTCTAGAAATGAGCAATATGTAATCTTGGAGAGGTGTTACACTTCTATTTTTCCAAGTCATAATCTTGTTCATAAACATTTGGAAATGATTTCTTAAGAGCCGAACGTAAAGTGTTGATCTTGAGAAGTTTTTATGAAAAATGACCATGCATGTTGATTTTTAAAGTCTTGCTCTTTATAAATATTGTTTTGTCAAGACTAAACTCTTGCATGCTATTTTTCCTTCAAGATACCTTAATTTTAGCATTTGCATAATGGATTTAGTACTTGCATGTTGATTTTAGCACTTGCATGTTGTATATAGTACTTGCATGTCGATTTACAAGTGATTTTCAAAGTAGAAACCATACTTGTTGATTTTGTGTTTTGGTACTAGACTTGTATGAAATGCATACTGTGGTTTTTTATTATAAAATACTAGATGAAGTATTACATGATTATAAGTGATTATATTCAGTAGATATCAAGTGATTATTTTGGAATATATAGTTCGAATTTGCTTAGAAACTCGAAGATATGATATTGCTATTATAGATGATCTTTTAACCTCTTGATAATTGATTTTTGTGAGTTACATGCCATGATTCCTTTGATAAAATGCTATTTTAGGTTATATATGATGAAATGAGCTTAAGGTCAGTAGGTGTCATGAAGTTACCATGCATGTTTACTTTGAATTTTTGCTTAAAAGTGCTAAGTGATGGCTTGTCTTATGATGTGTTCCCTTGCTTGTCTTTATAATTGATCTTCATGCTAAATAAATTGCAAATATACCTTATATGTAGGTTAGTCAATAGGTGTTAGTGTAATTTAAGACTTGCCTTGGTTGGTTGTCGATTGTTATTTGGTTTTGTTGTGAAGAAGGGAGTTAAGGTGGAAGGAGTCATATTGGTCATAGCAAGGAGTCATATTGGTCATAGCTGGGCAGATTTTTGTACTAGAAGTTTAGGTCATTTTAAGTACGTCTTAGCAAGGCCTTGGTAGGCCCTAAGCTCAAGGGATTTGGTACTTGGTTCATACTTGAGTCCAGTAGCTTTAGATTGAATAAAAACTTGCATTTGGCTAGGTACACACACACAAACCCGAGAGTAGCTCAGAACATGGCACAGTTGGGTAGACTTGGCTTTTGGTCATTAATAACTATGTTTTAGGTTAGGCCTTCATGGGGTCTTGGTCTAAATAGATTTAATGAAGTCTTAGGAAGCTTAACGAGTCATTAAAACCAATAATTGAACTAGTTAAATGAGTTATAAGTTGGTAAAAATAGGGCAGTTTGGAAATCAGGGGAGGTAGTTTTGTGTCAACTTCCACTAAAGGCCTAGGGAGGCCTGAGTGAGGCCTTTGAGTCATTCCAACTTTGAGAGTCATTTTAGAGTCTTAGTAACCCTTGAGAGTTGGTTTGGATTGAAGGCCCAAGGTGGAGATACTTATTTCCACCAAAACGCCTGAGAGTCACCATTAGAGTTGCCTTTGAAAAACCCTAGAGGAGTGCATTACATTTGTGAGTCTTTTAAGTGAGGCCTTGATGTCAAACCAATTGCAAAAGTTAGTTTAAAGTCATAAGAGTCAGAATATAGAAAATGCCCAAGGTATAAATTCATATTTTTGCCAAAGCACACAAGTGGTGCCAAGGTGTACATTCGGGTAAGTTAAGTAGTGTGCATTGCAATTGTGAGTCATTTGAATTGAGGCACAAGTGTGCCTTAATAAATTTAGGTTGAGTTGAGGTCTGTAAAGGAGGATTAGGGGTATTAGTCGAGATAATTATATGTTATATGGTTAATTGCTTAAGTGACTAGGGTAGTAAAATCTAAGTGTATTATTGCCATGCCATTTCTTGCTAAGTGTTATGTGGATTATGTGAAGCATATATTACTTGAAATTATTTGTGTTTAAGTGTATATATGTGTATATATCTCTCTCTATATATATATATTATGCGAAAGGGTAGTTAGCAAGTGTTGTGACGAGGATACTATTTATTATAGGTTCAAGTAGGAGGCCAAGAATGGAGCCCATAGACGATTCCATTCAAGTACTAAGTAAGCGTAGTCCAGGAAATTGAACTCTCAACTTACCTCTATAATTCTGTTTCTGTGACTAAATACCCTGTGAATGCATGACCACAGTGTTAACAAGATTGAATAGTCCATGACATCAACTAATGATTAGATCTTGAATTTAGTTAATCACTTTAATATTTGAATTGATCCCTTTTCATCACATATTACCTCATACCCACATGAATTCCCTACACTAGTCCCTTAATATATCAAATGAATCATAAACCCCTCATAAATTTGAATTTATTTCTTTTTGGAACCCTAATATTAATAACATTCCCTTATTTGAAATTTGAGAATACATGAACTTGTTATCTTTTCCTTGATTAAGAACCCTTTTAATTAAAATGAATTGATAAAAGGAATTGGATGGTATTTATTTCTAATAAGGCTGTGGCACCAGTCACTGTTAAAATTTTAAAAACCTCAGTAGTGTGGAGCCTGATGGTTTATATGGCTAATGTGTGCCGATGATCCTCAATAGTTATGAATCACTTGTTATGTGGTTCAGAACTTGATGTGGGTATGAGATAATAGCGCCATGCAGATTTTCCAATTCCATGCACTTACTTAGGACTTGAACTTTTATTTGAAATTTCACATTATTGATTTGCCTTATATTATTATTTTATCGAGCTTATGATGAATTGTTATACACTGTTTTACACTTGCTGAGCGTTTTTATCATTAATTTTGTTATTAATGTTATCCCTTTAGTGAAACCCGAAGATGGTTCGTTTCAAGCAAACCGCGCGTAAGACATGTGGGGACTCGGGGTATGCCTACCATCATATGTTGGAGCAGGTAGGGAACTAGTAGTTCCCTAAGGGTTATAAACTTTGGGTTTAAAACTTGGTAGTAATTTGACTTAAGATATTTTTGGTCTGTAATATTAAAAGATGTTAGATGTTCAAACTCATTCCTGTGTATTCGAGGATCGTGGTTAAGGCTTGTAGCTTAATATTCTAACTATTTGTAGTACTTTACTATTTAATCAATATTATGCATATTTCTGCTAGTTAGTAATGTGGGTCCGTCACAGTTTTGGTATCAGAGCCACAGGTTTGAGTCACTGAACAATATAGGATAAATGAATATAAGATAGGAATTTAGAGGATAGGATGAACTTAGATCATTTGGGTTTTTGGACGTTAGAATCTATAGGTTTTTAACCCTTTTATTTATAGTCGTGTATATATACATATAACTGTTTGGCAGTCATCATCCTTATTGACTCCCAGATTCCCTACTACTGTGTCATTCCCTCTTTAAGAGCAGATGGTAATGATGGTTAATCGACTGGAAGGTGAGAACGCGAATCTTCTACGTAGAGTAGACCAGCTGTACCGCGAGAACTCGGATGACGAGCCCAACTGACCCCGACTGATAGCCAGGCTTGAGGAGATCATCCAGTTGGCTGAGGACTGATTGGCATTGATGATTCCACACCATGAGATAGAGAGAGTCAGATCACTCTTACCGCCATTGCCGACGAGCTTCGCCGAGTGATTAGCCATCTCCGTGCCCCTGTTCTCCCACCACCATCCTCTTAGACTATCATATAGTCTCCCTATCTCCAGTATCATTATTGATTAGTACTCTGATTTCCATTTGTACCTTGTACCCAGATTGTTTCAGGAAGACTTTATTTGTACTTTATTTCCTGTTCGTACGTTATTCGCACTTTTCATTCGAACTAATGTTAATTTCATACTTCGATTATCTTTATTGCCATCTCATTACCATGTTATATGCTTGCTTAGATAGAATTTAATTTGTTGTTAACCCCTTTAGAACTTGATCATGTTTAATCTTTCCCTAAGATATCCCATGAATATACTTTTGCTTATATAATTGCATCTATCAGTTGTGATACTGTTAGGAATATGTTATGAACTTGATGATAAATTAAACAAAACACCTTAGTATATTTAAATTAGTGAATTTTGTAGCACCCGACATATGATCAAATATTGTCCCGACGGATGATTCAATATAGTCCCGACGGATGATGATTTGACATCCATCGAGTGAGTAGCTTATGTAATAATAAGTATTGTAGCACATTTCTGTAAACAACTTTGTGTAGATTCTGTAGGAGCATATGAGTCATGTTGACTACTAGTAGATATGCAGAATAGGTTGATTAACTGTAAATATGAGATGTCTTGTAATTCTGCGTAAGTGAAATGGAGTCAAGTGACAAATAGCTACCCGACGGATGATCAACAAAGCTACCCGACGGATGATCAACAAAGCTACCCGACGGATGACAAGCATGTACCCGACAGATGATCAAATTCAAATATGTGTTGACAGTGACAACACAGTCACATGCGTTGGATATTTGCAAAAGGAATGTGACAGCCTGTTAAGCAGGAATTTGAGAACAAAGAAGCATTACCATTTCCATGTTATTATGAAGATATTCAAAGATGCTGGAATAGAGTAATGAAGTAGCATGGACTTAGACTAGATATGTTTTGTTTTATTATCTTGTCTTATTATCATATAAACTTGGTGATATATAAACCAAGTGTAGCAAGTAGAACAATAATCGAACTAAGCACACACATTTTCAGAGAAACATTTTCAAGCTGTATTCTGTAGCATTTCTCTGTAAGTTTAGTTGTTCATACTTGTAAGAAGCTATGAGCTATTCAAGCTTCACAGGGTTCTCATTCAATGTATATATATATCTAGTGGATACTTTTAAATCCACCAAAAAGTTTTAAAAGTTTGTGTTTTATTACTTTGTGTTTTGATTCATATCGAGTATTTATTCCGCATTCTGCAAATCAAACACTTATATATTATCAAGTAAGAACTATTTTTAAAAAAAATCTTTAAAAAGAAGTCAGAATTACATTCAACCCCCCTTTATAATTATTGTTGTATTGTTAGAGAATAACAATTGGTATCAGAGCAAGCTCTTGAAGTACAAAGAGTGTAAAGATCACAACAAACAGCAAGATGAACAAGAAGGATGTTGGAGTTAAAATTCCTTTTCTGGACAAAGATAACTATCACCACTGGAAGGTGAAGATGCACCTACATCTTCTTTCCCAAGATGAGGCCTATGTGGATTGCATAGAGAGAGGTCCTCATGTACCAATGAGAGCTGCAACTGGAAATGAGCCATCTGTTCCAAAACCAAGGCATGAATGGTCAGACCCTGATATTGAGCAAGTCAGGAAAGACAAGAAGGCCATGAATATATTGTTCAATGGAGTTGATGGTGATATGTTTAATAACATCATTAACTGCAAAACAGCCAAAGAGGATTGGGACACTATCCATATTATTTGTGATGGTACTGAGCAAGTTAGGGAGAACAAGATGCAGCTGCTAATTCAACAATATGAGCACTTCCATTGTGAAGACAGTGAATCTCTCACTGATATTTTTAGTAGATTTCAAAAACTACTAAATGCTCTGAAGTTGCATGGAAGATTCTATCAAACAAAAGACTCGAACCTCAAGTTCCTAAGATCTCTTCCAAAGGAGTGGAAACCAATGACAGTCTCATTGAGAAATTTTCAGGATTAAAAAGAGTTCACCTTGGAGAGACTGTATGGCATTCTGAAAACTTATGAGCTTGAAATAGAGCAAGATGAGAGGATGGAGAAAGGAAGGAAGAAAGGGGGTCCATAGCACTGGTTGCTGAGTTAGAGAAGGAGAAAGAAATGAAGGTAGAAGCTGTTAAGTCTACATCAAAGGCATGTGAAAGCAAGAGGAAAGGGCTGGTAGCTGAAAATGAAGATCATTTGAGCTAAGATGATATGGATGATATTGATGAACATTTAACATTCTTTTCCATAAGATTTACCAAGCTCAAGTTCAAAAAGAACTTTGGAGCAGCCAAGCCAAGTAGAAACATGGTGGATAAATCCAAATTCAAATGTTTTAAATGTGGCTTGGCTGGGCATTTTGCTAGTGATTGTAGAGAGTCAGACTCTAGCAAGAAGAAGCTTGAGCTTGTTGATTATAAACAGAAATACTTTGAGTTGCTCAAGCAAAAGGAAAGGGCTTTCATTACACAAGAAAATGACTAGGCAGCTAATGGATTGGATGAAGATGAAGAAACAAGCTATGTCAACCTAGCCCCGATGGCCAAATCTGATGAAACAGAAACAAGTTCTTCAAGTAATCAGATAATCACCACTAACCTAGCACATTTGTCTAAAGCTGAGTGTAATGATGCAATCAATGACATGTCCACAGAATTATATCACTTGCATGTTACACTTAAGTCCCTCACCAAGGAAAATGCTAAAATTAAAGAAAACAATTTGTATTTAAGTGCGAGGAATAATGTGCTAGAGTCTCAGTTTATTGAATTTGAAAAATTGAGAATTGAATGTAAGATTGCTAAGGATGAATTAACTGAGTCCTTAAAGAAAGAAGAGATCTTAAAGAAGCAGCTTGAACGAGAACATGAAGTGATTAAAGCATGGAAATCATCCAGAGATGTCCATGCTCAAATCACTAAAGTTCAAGGTATTGAGTCCTTTTGTGATGCATCCTGGAAAAAAAGTAAGCAGAAGCTGGAATCGAACTTGGTTGAATGATTGTTGACAGATGTGGACTCGACGGATGATGAAAATAATCCATCAGATAAACAAAGAGCCACATCTGTCAGCTGTGAGTAAACCTATGAGCAAAGCTAAGCTTGCCAAGATGAATGAGAAATATGGATCAGTTTCCAAAAACTTTGTTCCAGGAGAATCAAGTCAAGTGAAGAAAGAGAGGAAAGTTAATGTTGGTCATTAGTTCATCAAGAAATTGAATGACATATTAGAAAAGATTGAGGTTAAAATAGAAACTAAAAGGAAAAATAATAGAAATGGGAAAGTAGGAATTAACAAGCATAACAACTACACACCTGATAAATATGCACCAAGAAAAATCTGTTAAGTGTGGTAGTGTTCATCACTTGTCTGTTGATTGCAAACTTGCCATGCCTACTTCCATGTCTGCGCCTCCCTCTTTTCCCAACATGACTGCCATGCCTATGAATTCTATGTCTACTTAGAATATGAATGCACACTTGGCTAATATGCCATTTACACCTAATCCTTATTATGCTGTATTTAGTATGCCACAAATGCCATTTATCATGCCTTATTAGAATAACATGTTTTCAAACAGCATGCCCTATCCTGTTAATCAAAATGTGCATTATAATTCTGTTCTAATGACTGCTTTCAAAGGTCAAACTCAAATGACTAAGGATGAATCATAAATTCCCAAGTCAAATGAAATTAAACCTAAGAAACCAAAGAAGAAAGCTAACAAGGCACGACCCAAGCAAACTTGGGTACCAAAATCAACTTGATTTGGTTTTGATGTGTGTAGGGAAACAGAAAGAATCTTTAGTACCTGGATAATGGTTGTTCAAGGCACATGACTGGAGATTCTACCCTGCTCACAAAGTTCAAGGAAAGAGCTGACCCAAGTATTACATTTGGAGATGACAGCAAGGGTTATACTGTGGTATATGGATTAATTTCAAAAGACAATGTCATCATTGAAGAGGTTACCCTAGTGGATGGTCTCAAGCACAATTTGTTGAGTATCAGCCAACTTTGTGATAAGGGCAATTCAATAACCTTCAGTTCAGAAGCCTGTGTTGTGACAAATAAAAGAATCAACAAAGTGGTTCTCACTGGAGTGAGAAAAGGAAATATGTATCTAGCTGACTTCAACTCATCTAATACAAAATCTGTCACTTGTCTTCTCAGTAAAGCAAGTCAAGATGAAAGTTGGCTATGGCACAAGAAGCTGTCCCATCTAAACTTCAAGATCATGAATGAGCTTGTCAAGAAAGAACTGGCTAGAGGCATTTCTCAAGTGGAGTTTTCTAAGGATGGATTATATGAGGCCTGCCAAAAAGGAAAACAGATCAAAGCATCATTCAGAAAGAAGCTTGATTCAACAATTGAAGAACATTTGCAATTGCTACACATGGATTTATTTGGACCAGTCAATGTGTTGTCCATCTCAAGGAAAATATTTTACCTAGTAATTGTGGATGATTTCTCAAAGTTCTCTTGGACATATTTCCTAAAGTCTAAAGATGAAGCTAGTGAAATTATCATCAATCACATAAGGCAAGTCAACAATCATCCTGATTTTAAAGTAAGAAGAATCAGCAGTGACAGTGTAATTGAGTTCAAGAATTCTGTGATGAGATCATTTTGTGAAGAGAATGGGATTATGCATGAGTTTTCTTCAGAAAGAACTCCATAACAAAATGGAGTAGTGGAAAGAAAGAACAGATCTCTTATTGAAGCTGCAAGGACAATGCTTGAAGAATCAAAGTTACCAACATATTTTTGGCCTGAAGCTGTGAATACTGCCTGCTACACTCAGAATATTTCTTTGGTTAATCAAGAAAAGTGTATGACACCCTACCAATTGTTCAAAAACAAGAAACCAACTCTAAATTTTCTTCATGTCTTTGGCTGCAAATGTTTTATCTTGAGGAATCAAACTGATCAACATGGGAAGTTTGATTCTAAAGCAGATGAAGGAATTTTTGTTGGATATGCTGTGGGAAAGGCATATAGGGTCTACAATATAAGAACCAACATTGTTATGGAATCAATACATGTTGTGTTTGATGACAAAAAGATTGAAGGACTACAAGATGGAGATTTCCATGAAAGCCTCAAGTTTGATAATATGGAGATGGTTAGTGATGACATTGATAATGAAAGTGATCACGAAACAGTGAATAAGGATAATGCATAAAAATCTACAACTAATGAAGCACATAATTCAACATCTGTCGAGTTGTAAAATGCTTCATCCGTCATGAGACAATCTGCCTTATCCATCGGGAGACAGTCAGCTTCATCCGTCGGGACACAAAGTGCATCATCCGTCAGAACATTAAGAGAAGCTGAAAGTCAGAATAGATCACTCACAAAAAGTTCCCCTTTCTCAAATCAAAGATTCACAAACTCAGGGGGAGTTTCTAATACTCAAAACTCAGTCACACATCAAGACAACAATGAGGAATCTTCATCTAGAGCAAATCTACCTCAACAAAGAAAATGGACTAAAGATCACCCTTTTGAGCTTATCATTGGTGATGCATCTTCTAGAGTTCAAACAAGGAGAGCAACTCAAGAAGAATGTCTATACAGTAGCTTCCTATCTAAGGAAGAACCAAATAAGGTAGAAGAAGCTTTGTTGGATCCTGATTGGATTTTTCTATGCAGGAGGAGCTAAACCAATTTGAAAGGAACAAGGTATGGAAGCTAGTACCCAAACCTAAAGGAAAGAATCCAATTAACACCAAGTGGGTATTTAGAAACAAGATGGATGAAAATGGCATAGTGGTCAGGAACAAAGCTAGATTGGTTGGTAAGGGCTACTGTCAATAAGAAGGAATAGATTTTGATGAAACCTTTGCTCCTGTTGCATGACTTGAAGCTATCTGAATTTTCTTAGCCTATGCAGCCCATTCCAATTTCAAGGTCTATCAAATGGATGTCAAAAGTGCTTTTCTTAATGGAGATTTGGAGGAGGAAGTCTATATTAGCCAACCTTCTGGTTTTAAAGATCCAAATTTTCCAGATTATGTCTACTATCTTTTGAAGGCACTTTATGGATTGAAGCAAGCACCTAGAGCCTGGTATGACACTTTATCAAAGTTTCTTTTGGAAAATCACTTCACAAGAGGTATTGTTGATAGAACTTTTTTTTCATAAATATTAATGGCTCTAGTATACTTGTTCAAATTTATGTAGATGATATTATATTTGGCTCTACAGATGAAAAACTTTGCAAAAAGTTTGCCAAATTGATGCAAAGTAAGTATGAAATGGGCATGATGGGAGAACTAACTTACTTTCTTGGTTTACAAGTTAAGCAAGTTAGTGATGAAATATTTATTAGTCAAACTAAATATATTCATGACCTTTTAAAGAAGAGTGATCTAATGGATTGCACATCTGCAAAAACTCCTATGGCCACTGCAACTAAGCTTGAATTAAATACTACTGAAAAGTCTGTGGATATTTCAAGCTACAGGGGCATGGTTGGCTCACTTCTGTACTTAACAGCTAGTAGGCCAGATATAATGTTTGCTACTTGTCTTTGTGCTAGATTTCAGGCTGATCCTAGAGAATCTCACTTAATAGCTATTAAGAGAATTTTCAGATATCTCAAGGGAACACCAAAACTTGATATTTGGTACCCTAGAGATTCTGTTTTTGATCTAACTGGTTATTCAGATGCAGGTTATGCAGGTTGTAAAATAGACAGAAAAAGCACAATAGGTACCTGTCAATTTCTAGGGAAAAAGCTTGTGTCCTGGTTCAGTAAAAAGCAAAATTCAGTTTCTACTTCTACAACTGAAGCTAAATATATTGCTGCTGGTAGTTACTGTGCACATATTTTGTGGATGAAAAACCAATTGTTGGACTATGGTCTATAAGTGGATAGAATTCCCATTTTCTGTGATAACACAAGTGCAATTGCCATCACTAAAAATCCAGTACAGCATTCATGGACAAAGCACAAAGACATCAAGTACGACTTTATTAGGGAGCATTTGATGAATGGTACTGTGGAACTTCATTTTGTTCCAAGTAAAAAGCAACTTGCAGATATATTTACCAAGCCACTTGATGAATCCACCTTTTCAAGGTTGGTAAGTGAGTTAGGTATGCTTAATTATTCTTGAATTATTTCAGATATTTTTGCAAGTTTTAATGCAGCCAGAAAATTAATTGATTTTTCAGCTAAAATTTTGGTTAAGTCAAAATTTACATCCCGACGGATGCTCATTATCCATCGGGTTTGGTCATCCGTCGGAATGATACTTGTTAACAAAAATCAATTACTTTTCTGAATTATTTCATAACTCGACGGATAACTGATTTATCCCCATCCGTCGAATTGTCTCAATCTTAGCCGTTAAATATCTACTCATTATCCATCGAGTCTTACAGTTTGTAAGCATGACATGACTGATAAGTGACATTATTTTTACAGTTTATTTATTTTTAAACGGCTATTTTGGGCTATTTTGATTGGTCACTTTATTTCACTTTATTATTTTTTACAGTTTATTTCTGAGATAGTATAAAAAAGAATTCATTTTTATTCTACTCTTTTATCATTCTCAATTCAATTGCTTTAACTTCCTTTCTTCTCCAAAGTAAATATTTACTCTGCAAATTACTCAGTCTCTAACAATGGCACCAGTCGTCAAAATCATGTCTCAAACTGGATATATCTACGAAAAGAACAATTTCATAGCTCTTGTAAACAAGGAGTTTCAACAGTCTGGAGAGTTTCACAAAATGATGGATTTTATGAAAAGCTGTAAACTCAACTATGTAATGCTAGAATCTCCCACAATCTACTGTGACGTTGTAAAGGAGATATGGACAACTGCAGTGTACAACTCTACTGACAAGACCATCACTTTCACTCTCAAAGGTAAACAGTTTTGCATTAATAGTGACATTGTCAAAGCATGCTTTAGAATTCCTGATAATACTGCTACATTTCCACACACAGACACAAATATAGGTAACATGCTAAATTCTATGGGCTATGCACTTTCCACTTCTAAGTTAAGTGAAATTAGGAGGTTAGGTCTTAGAAAGGAATTGTGCTTTTTGTGTGATGTGGTAACTAAGGTATTTTCTGGAAAGATTAGTAACCTTGATTCTGTTAACATTTCTATGCTTAACATGCTTTACACGCTAGTTACTGATAAGTACTTTAATTTCAGTGACTTGGTCTTGTTTGAGTTAGGCTATAAGTTAGGAGAACTGAGTAAGAGAGGTAAAAGTGTCTACTATGCTAGATTTTTTTATGATGCTTGCTAACCACCTCATTGCGAACATTGAAATTGAGAACCCAACCAACAAACTAAATTTTCGGTTTCAAGAAAGAGGTATCTCTCCTTTATTTTCCAATCATGGGAGGACCTCAGGTAAGTGAGGTAAGTTCTACTATCTCCACCCTTCCAACTCACACATTTCTTTGCCTTCAAGTGTAGCAATGACATCTGTGTCAATGACCCAACAGATGCCTACCCAAGCTACCAAGACAACAATTTCTAAACCCAAATCTAAGAAAGCCCCATCTGGTTTCTTTCAAAAGAAATCAGTTGCAAAATCCACTAACCACAAAGAGGGGAATGTGAAGGTGAGTGAGCAACGTGAGGGACAGTGTGAAAATCAAAGAAACCCTAAGGATAAGGCTGGTGAGTTGAGTGTACCCAAGCCTAGCCACACCACAATTTCCCAACAAACTGTGGTTGTTAATAAGGAAATTAGCTCATTTCTAGTTTCATACTCCCAAAAGGATGTTACTATTGAAACAAGCTCCCAACCAGGAGCACAGGCCAAGAGGGGTAGGGACACTAGTTCACCACAAACTTATGCTAGAAAGAAAAGATCAAAAACCCTTGGGGATGCACAGGGAACACACACAGTGTAAACTGGAGCTAAAGACCCAATTACTACACCATCTCAAAGTCAGATTGATGTGACTCCAATAAATGTGGAGTCACAGCCAAAATCCTTAACAATTGAAGCACCTGAAACACCAAATTCACCCACACACTCACTGGATGTTGACATGATCAATACATCACTTCCAAATTATCCATCTTTAACTCTCTTGGAGAAGCCAAAAATCCAAGCAAGTGAGCATCATCTTTTAGATGATTTGTTGGCTCACTTTCCATTTCTTTTTGAGTCTGTTGAGATATCTGTGCCTAAATTTTCATCAATCTGCACAGAGTCTACAATAGTCTCCACTCCAAACTCATTCATTTTTTTATCCCGATGGATATTCATCATCCGTCGAGTAGTGATTGTATCCCGATGGATAAGCCTAACAGCAGTCATCCGTCGGATAGCCATACTACTGTCTAGATGGATATTCATCATCTTTCGGGTGTCTCTGCACAACTTCAAATTTCTTCAATTCTTACAAGTGCAGAAGACTTAGTGGTAGTGCAATCACTCTTAGGACTGAGGGAAGGGAGTGAATTGAGAGTGAGTCTGGGTTGCTCCCAGGAAAAATGAGAGAAAATGAGTGATCAAATGCAGACCATTTCTTCAGGTCTGGCAAAAGTGAGTGAGATGAGTCCCACCTTAGATGGTGAAGGTGAGGGTGTGAGGGTGGGAAGCCAAGGGGAGCCCTTGATGCAAGAACAGAGAGATCATAAGAGAAATGCAGGTACGTGAGAAATAAGGGTGGACATCATTGTTAGTGAGTCAGTGAATGTCAATGAAGCAGACACAGAGGAACTATCTCAGCATAGTCAAGCAGTTATAGATTCCACCTCTTTGGATGCTGAGGCATTTACTCATCCTGTTCCAGCATATCAACTTTTGGCTGGACAGGGCAATGAAAATGCAGAAATGATGCTAAATTTGGTGCACACTAATCAATCCATGCAAAGAGCAAAGGATGTCATCACAGCTATGCCTTCTACAGCTGGTGATAACATAGATTATGAGTCTGGTGGGTCAGAAGAATTGTTTAGTAATGAGGATGATGATAGTGAAGGGGAGTCAATGGACATAAGGGGAGAAGTTGGCCCTAGTTCCAGATCTGGTATGCCAACTTGGGCATTTTCAAAGAAATGTGATGAACATTATTTCAAGACCACCCTCATTCAACTCATCAGTCAGACACAATATGCTCTTCAATCAATAACAAATGCCAACACCAAGAAGCTCCTACAAGCACACCTTACTTCTCTTCAGTTACAACAAATCCAAGGCTTTCAACACAGTCAAAATGTCACTTCTTTCAAAAATGAGGTTGATCAAATGAAGAAGGATATTTTTGAAAGATTGGGTGCTAAACTTCCAGAAACAACAATGATTGATATTAAAGGATAGCTAAGGAAGAACTCTGATCTTGCCACAAAGGTGGAGTCCTTGGACAAAAGGATGACTGTTATGGAACCTTCTCTCATAACTATACATCTATATCAAGTACAACGAACTCAACTACTACAACAACTGGTGGCTACCAATCTTCTTCCTCCACTCTACTTGATGATAACAAAAAGGGGGAGAAATCATTATCTCAAGTCAGTCAAGCAGAGCCATCTAGTGAGGGGGAGAAAGTGGTAAATGTACAAATCAACCAAGTAAATGTTCCAGAATATTTCTGTGAATGAAATGAGTATGAATTATTTGGAAAAAGGCCAAACATCTTGTATCAAATCTCCAAAGGCAAATATGATCATGAAGCCTAAAAGGAACTACTCAAAGTTCTCAAAAAAAATCCTATGAATATTGTGTATGAGACACATAGGCCAGATGAGAAGAAGCTGTTGGCTAGGTCAATTACATTTTACAAAGATCCAGTAGATTCATCACTCAAAAGAAGATTAACCAAGATTTTCAGAAATGGTAAGGAAATTTGTGTGGGGGCTGGACACCCTATGTTTGTGGAAGCTAAAAAGGAAGAGAAGGAAAGAATCAGGCAAGAAAAGAAGCAAGCTGCTCTGAATGCTAAGAAACTCAAACAAAAGAAGAAGCAAGCTACTATCTTGGCCAAACTTCAAGCTGTAAAAACCACAACTGAGATTTCTGTACAACCATCTGTAATTGCTAAACCTCAAGATCAAAAAGTGCAAGATGAACCACAACAGAAAAGAAGATTCAAATACAAGCTCCACTCCAAAAGAAAATTAGACTTCAGTGATGAGGAAATGGAAGACTATATTCCCAAAAAGCTTACAACTTCAATTCAGACATCAAAACCCTTAGTGGTATTTGAAGAATTCAAGGTGTGGATGCAACTAGGAACATTCATGGTGAGCCCATTATTCCTAAGGATGATCCAGTAGACTGGGATAGTTTGCCAATTCCTGAGCAAAATTTTCCTATCTTCAACAAGCCAAAGAAGACAAAGACTAGAGCAAGCAAGAAAGTAAAGCTTGTGACTCTCAGATCCAAAACCCTAACCAAAACTCAATCTATAGTCAACAAGGGAGATTTGTTATTCATCTGTGATATCAATGAGTTCTCTGACATAAACCTCTACTTAGATGAATTGGAAGAAGTAAGAGGAATTGATGCTCACAGACATCTTCCTGAAAGGCTGGTGTTTAAATATAAGGGAGGAAAAGAGATTATATGGCCACTTCACAGGATTCTTCTAGAGAGCCAATATGTTTTAATAAATATCTACTCATCTTTCAAAAAAAACTTTGGATACAATATGACTGCAAGGAGATTAGTTCTTAAGAAGATTGAGAAGTTGAGGAGTAATAGAGCCAAAGATGTACTACCAAAAAATTTGTCAATCCCCTTCATAGGAAAGAGAGTGCATTTGAGGCCCTATTGGCTGATGGAATTTAGGGATGAAAAGGGAGTAAGAAGATTCTTCGGATTGAAGGACTAGTTGAGTATCTCTAGCAATGAGACTCTACTGGAAATGCAAAAAATGCTAGATCTCTCAGAAGCTGATGAACTTGAGTTCCACAGACAACTCCAAAATCAGATAGAAGAGAACAACAGGAGGCTTGGGAAGAAATCCAGACAATCAAGGAAATAGACTTATCTGCTCAGACTAGAGGAGCACCTTGATAATGATTGTGAGCAACTTCTTTGTATACTTTGCTTTGTTCAATTTTCAGTAAATATTGCAGCACTTATCAGTTTTATCTACTATATTTATTATGTATCTTTAGGATGTTTTGTTATCATCAAGTTTCTCTTAATTTATGGCTACAATTCCAGTAGACATAAATTAGGGGAGATTGTTAGGAATATGTTGTGAACTTGATGATAAATTAAACAAAACACCTTAGTAGATTTAACTTAGTGAATTTTGTAGCACTCGATGGATGATCAAATATAGTCCCGACGGATGATTCAATATAGTCTCGACGGATGATGATTTGACATCCATCGAGTGAGTAGCTTATGTAATAATAAGTATTGTAGCACATTTCTGTAAACAACTTTGTGTAGATTCTGTAGAAGCATATGAGTCATGTTAACTACTAGTAAATATGCAGAATAGGTTGATTAATTGTAAATATGAGATTTCTTGTAATTCTGCATAAGTGAAATGGAGTCAAGTGACAAATAGGTACCCGACGGATGATCAACAAAGCTACCCGACGGATGATCAACAAAGCTACCTGACGGATGACAAGCATGTACCCGACGGATGATCAAATTCAAATATATGTTGATAATGACAACACAGTCACATGCGTTGGGTGTTTGCAAAAGGAATGTGGCAGCCTGTTAAGCAGGAATTTGAGAACAAAGAAGCATTACCATTTCCATGCTATTATGAAGATATTCAAAGATGCTGGAATAGAGTAGTGAAGTAATATGGAGTTAGACTAGATATGTTTTGTTTAATTATCTTGTCTTATTATCATGTAAACTTGGTGATATATAAACCAAGTATAGCAAGTAGAACAATAATCGAACAAAAGCACATACATTTTTAGAGAAATATTTTCAAGTTGTATTCTATAGCATTTCTCTGTAAGTTTAGTTGTTCATACTTGTAAGCAGCTGTAAGCTATTCAAACTTCACATGGTTCTCATTTGATATATATATATATATATATATATATATCTGGTGGATACTTTCAAATCCACCAGAAAGTTTTAAAAGGTTGTGTTTTTATTACTTTGTGTTTTGATTCATATAAAGTATTTATTCTGCATTCTACAAATCAAACACTTATATATTATCAAGTAAGAACTGTTTTAAAAAATATCTTGAAAAAGAAGCCAAAATTACATTCAACCCCCCTTCTATAATTCTTGTTGTATTGTTAGGGAATAACAGATACCTTATACCTTAATAAGTTGCACCTCATCATGGAATAATAATAATAGACCTTTGCCTCGTTAAACATACCTTGAATAAGACCTCATTACTTAACATTTACTCTTGTTATAACTTGTGTATGCAAATATTGAACTGTGAATAAACCTTTCTTGTCTACATTCAGAATCATGCCTCTTCGTAGAGCTAGCAACATTAATACCGGGGATCATGAAGATCCACCAGCCAACTTGGCTCAACTTATGCAAATACTTCACCAACAATCTGTTACCCTTGCTCAAGAACAACAACTCCTTCAGCAACAACTTCAACAACAACCACCTCCACCACCACCAACCCCTATAACTTTCAAATCATTCCAAGCTGTGAAACCACCGGAGTTTCGTGGAACTCAAGACCCTGTAGAAGCCCAATCTTGGCTTAAAGAGATGGAGAAAGCTTTCACGCTAGCTGTCGTAAGTAAAGAAAAGAAGGTCGACTATGTGTCTTATTTTCTGAAAGATGAAGGGAACTATTGGTGGGAGTTGGCCCGTGCTTTAGAAGAAGAAGAAGTTATCACTTGGGATAGATTTAAGAAGATTTTCTTTGACAAGTATTTCACGAGGTATATACAGACTCAAATGGAATTGAAGTTCTTTGAATTGAAACAAGAAGGAATGATTGTGGGAGAGTACGAGAAAAAATTCACTGAATTGGCTAGGTTTGTTGGAGATTATGTGGACGTGGATGAAAAGCGAGCGAAGAGATTTCAACAAGGATTAAAGCCTTGGCTACGAAGCAGATTGGCTGGTTTTGAATTGACCACATATGCTGAAGTGGTCCAAAAGGCGATGGTAATCGAAGGAGAAAGTGATCAAAACTTGAAGGAGAAAGAGAGTAAGAAAAGAAAGTTTAGAAGCAATGGTGAAGGATCAGCTCGAGGGGGAGCCAAAGTGGAAAGAATTTTAAGAAGTTTGGATTCTAGAATCAAAAAGGACCCCGAAGCTTTAAGAAGGGTGATAATAAGAGTCAGAAGAATAGGATTCAAGGGCCAAGTGGTCAAAGATCCCAACAAGCAATAATTTCAGAGTGTAAATTCTGCAACAAGAAACACACGGGTAACTACAATAAGGCTGACATTGTTTGTTTCAAGTGTAATTAGAAAGGTCATTATGCGAATGAGTGCTGAAACCCGAAGCCTTCTATTATATGCTTCAAGTGTGAAAAGACTGGTCATATGTCTAGGGATTGCAAGACCCCCGGAAACAACAAGATGATGCAATTGACAGATGCCCCTTACAATCAAGCAATGACATCTTCTGTTCCAATTCTTCAACTACCTTCAAATCAACCTTCTGAATTTGCAACTTCAGTGTTCCCTCCCTCCTATCCTGCTCAGGCCAGGATATTCAACATGAATATCACGGATGTTGTTCAGAGTTCTGAAGTTGTGGCAGGTGTGCTTTCTGTCAACAACACCAATGCTAAAGTGCTATTTGATTCCGAAGCTACTAGATCTTTCATATCTGAATCTATTGTTGGCAAGTTGAATTGTGAAATTGAACTGTTAGTTGAACCTTATCTATCATTTTGGCTAATCAAGAACAAGTATTTGTTAAAAGTATTTGCCCCCGGTGTAAGGTAGGGATTTCAGACTATAGTTTCCCTGATTCCCTTATACCTTTTCAACTAGGAGAATTTGATGTTATATTAGGAATGGATTGGTTAGCAGAACATGGTGCTCAAATAGATTGTAAGAAGAAGAAAGTGATTCTTAAGTCCCCTCAAGGAAAGGAAGTAGAGTTTAAAGGGCAGAAACAAGTTAAAACATTTTTGACAATGATTTAAGCGAAAAAGTTATTAAGACAAGGGTGTGAAGGGTATTTGGCTCATGTAATTGATAGATCTAGGGAAACGTCGAATATAGAAAGTATCCCGATAGTTAGTGAATTTCCCGTGTATTTCCGGATGAACTTCCTGGATTGCCGCCTGATTGTAATATTATATATTTCCAAATATTATTATTAATATTATTTGGAATTGTTTATGTGATTTTATGTGAATTTTAGGGAATTATTTAGTAATTGGAGTTGATGCTTTGGATGTTTATATATGATATTCTTTGGGTATTTTAATTTTTATATGTCCAGAATAAAATATAAGTAATTATGGTATTTTTCTGGTAATTTTTGGATCGTTATATGATTTTATAATGATTTACAGATTTAATAATTATTTTCTAAATAATTACAAAACTATTTTATAAAGCCGGGAATCGTCCAACCTCAACTATTTTTACGTTTTTACAACCTGAAACTCTTCCGAAAAACCCTTCCTAACCTAATTTGGTAGTTCCAGACATTTTCCGTGTTTTAACTTTTTCAACCTGGATTACGACCCGTACGCGTCCCGGTGCAAAATTTTCGATACGATAATCATTTCGGTAGATCGACAAAACCCGTATTCTCAAGAGACGAGATATTTTTACATTATTTTCTCATAGAGTATTTTATAAGAAGCCCAATTTTGATAATTATCCAAATCTGATATTAAATTGTATCATTTTATAGTTACTTAGAGGCTAAGTAATCTATTTTCGGATCCGATATGATCTAGTGAGATACTTGTTATATGTTTAAGATGTATTTATGTGAATCGATCCGTAATTTAGACGCGTGTTTATTTGCGTCTTTATCGAGGTATTCGTTTTATCTCGTTTTATGTGCGTTTGAAAGTATTTTATGTGTTTTCGGGATTTTATGTTAATTTAGGAAGCGGTTCTATTTTTTAAAAGTAAACGGACCGGGACCCCACTGGAACGTTAAAGTCCACAACATTCGTGTTTTTATTTTTATAAAATCATTCATATTTCAAATACCCAGTATTTCTGCATTTTTGCATTATTCGCAATTTTTGGGGAATTTTGATACGAATTTTATATTTTACTGTTTTTAAAATTATTCCCCATAATTATTATTTTGGGGCCTAATTATTTTAATTAGGGAATAAAAACATCCTTAATTAGTTTTGGGGGTATAATTTTCTGATTAATATAAAAGCTGCATATTTTATTTATTTTATTAAAATTTTCAGAAAAATAGAAATTGAAGAACATAATTTTGGGGGTAAAATTCTTGAACAAAACATTGATCGATGATTTTAGGAGATTGAATGAACCGTTTTTGATGATTCTTGAACCAAATCAAAGCTTGTTTCTAGCTCTTTCTGTTCATACCAAAATCACGAGCTGAGGTTAGCTATTGATTAAAATCGATTTTTGGGTGTTCTTGGCTTGAATTCGTTTTTGATTTTCTGTTAATCTTTGATTGATTTTGAAGTTACAAATTGTTATGGATAAAATACTAAGATTATTGTTTGCTATATTTATTGCTAAGGTTCGGGAGCTCAAGGCCTTTAATGGCTGCTCTCGTGTTTCGTAGCTTAACTCTGCCTTTACGAGATGCCTACGTATATCTGTGAATTATAGAATCAAGCCAAAAAACGTAGTTCTTGGTGATACTTGCCCTCGGGGCTATGGCAGAGAGGGCTCACCAAAGATGTAGTGACTTTCATGCCCTCCAAGGACTAAGTCTAAAATGTAGTTCTGATTGGTGGGGGTGAGACCCCTTATATAGGTGTTGGGAGTCCTTGAATTGGACTTGGGTTAGGAGACTTGGTGGGAAAGTCTCAGCATTAGAATGGACTTAAGAGTCCTAAATAGTAGGAAACTGATTCCTTATCCTTCTAGGTCCCTTGGAGGCTAATCTACAAGGATTTATATCCTTATTGAGACTCTTCTCAGTAGCTGATTTTTTCCTTATTAATTAATTACGAAATTAATTAATATTCAGGGCTTTTGGGCCTTTTTTATTCCATCAGGGCTGCTCAGGTCTATCAGGCCTGATCAATGTGTTAACCTTTTTGGTCTGAATGTCAAACATCTTTTTATTGGGCTTAGCATCCCAAATCATGTATAACTACTGTAATATTTAATTATACAATCAGGATTTTTTTTATCCCTATCATTTGCCCCCCAACTTCTGGGAAATCGTAAAAAATTTCGCAGAAGTTAAGTTCATTCGTTCCCTTACAGGGTATCATTTTGGCGTAAAGTATGGAGCGACATACACATTTACAACGATTTGCCTTGTACACGGCTTCAGGGTTGTTTTTTAGAACTTCCCTATCATTTTCTTACCTTTTTCCCTTTCTTTAGGAATTTTCTGGTATTTTTCAGGAATTTTCCCTTAATTTCTGGAATTTTCCCTGAATTATGAGATTTTTCCTTAATTTTCAGGAATTTTCCCTTAATTCTGGGATTTTTCCTTAATTTTCAGAATTTTCCCTTAATTCTGGGATTTTTCCTTGATTTTCTGGATTTTTCCCTTAATTCTGGGATTTTTCCTTAATTTCCAGGAATTTTCCCTTAATTTTCTGGAATTTTCCCTGAATTCTGAGATTTTTACTTAATTTTCAGGAATTTTCCCTTAATTCTGGGATTTTTCCTTAATTTTCAGGAATTTTCCCTTAATTCTGAGATTTTCCCTTGATTTTCTGGATTTTTCCCTGATTTTCTGGAATTTTCCCTTAATTCTGGGATTTTTCCTTAATTTCTAGGAATTTTCCCTTAATTTTCTGCAATTTTTCACAAACTTTTTTTTTTTAATTTTCAGCCCTTTTTCGACCTGGATCCTAGTCGAATTTTGGGTCAGCCACTCAATCCTGGTCGAAGGATTTCGACTAGGATCCACGACCTGGATTTTGACCAGGATCCTAGTCGAACCTTCGACCTGGATCTTGGTCGAAAATTTGTCCTTGTTTTGATTCCTGGTCATAAGGTTTCGACTAAGATCCACGACCTGGATTTCGACCAGGATCCTAGTCGAACCTTCGACCTAGATCTTGGTCGAAAATTTATCCTTGTTTTGATTCCTGATCGTAAGGTTTCGACTAGGATTCACGACCTGGATTTCGACCAGGATCCTAGTCGAACCTTCGACCTGGATCTAGGTCAAAAATTCTGTCCTTTTCCTCGAAAAATATCGTGCTTGATTTGGGAATTCGACCTCAATCCTGGTCTTATTTGCCCGTAATTTTCGGGTGTCTGTTCGAAAGAATTAGAATAGAATTCACGACCTCAAATTCGACCTCAATCCTGGTCTTTATTGGGCTTCTTCTTTATTCAACTTGGAATGGGCCTTGTTTGGGCCTTCTCTTTTTCCAAATCCTAATTGGATTTGGGCTTTGATTTGGGCTTGTATCCTTCCAAATCTTAATTGGACTTGGGCCTCTATTTTTCCAAATCCTAATTGGATTTGGGCCTTTTATCGGGCCTCTTCCTAATTATAATTGGACTTTAATATATTTAAATACCTCCTTTAGAATTTTCTAGAATTCTTGGGAATATTCTTGAATTTTTCTTCCCTGTTCATTTATTTCCTTTAGAATTTCTTGAAGTATTCTGGAATGTTCCACTTCGGGGCTTTCTTCTTTGGGCTTTTAAACTTACTGGGCTTTTTGTCCCTTAAGACTATCGATTCGTGTTTAGCCTCAGCCAGGCTTTTCTGATCATTTTCCAGTAAACATTCAATTCTTCATGAAACTTGTTTTCGTGGATGTCCTAGTCTTCACGAAATTTGTTCTCATGGACTCATTAGCCTTCGCGGAACTTATTCTCATGGACTCTTTAGTCTTCGCGGAACTTGTTCCCATGGACGTTCTAGTCTTCATGAAACTTGTTCTCGTCGGGCGCCTAATTTTTCAAGAATTCTCAAGGAATTTCATAGGAGTTCCACCAGAAAACCTTTAGGAGGGTCTGGATCAACCCTACATGGGTTCCCGTCGGCTATGAGGCCTTCATGTGGCCTGGTCGGCCAATTCTGCTCTTTTTGGACGTTTGGCCCTTTTTCTAGTGAGCGTTATGTACTTGTTCTCGTGAACGTTCTACTCTTCACGAAACTTATTTTCCTCTCCGTAAGGGTTCTAGTCTTTACGAAACTTGTTTCCGTGGAAGTTCTTGTCTTCATTAGGAGCATCCCTTGGCTCTAGTTCATGGTTTTCTTGGAACCTTCTCTTAGGGGCCATCCCTATTAGTTCCGGACGTCTGTAGACGTTCTTTTGAGGACATCCTAGTCGGCCTAACCCTCCATATGGAGGAGTCAACTTCAAGGACTCTTGGTCGGCCATAGAGACCAAGCCCTTGAGGCCCTGGTCGGCCGTAACCTTAATGTGTAGAGCTTCTTGGCCCTTCGGGATCCTATTTCATGGAAGTTCTTGAACTTCAATATTCTCAATATCAATTCGTGGATTTGACTTCTCTCTTTTTTATTCCAGGGAGTGCCTTGCCGGGTGGGGACCTCATCCAAGGACCCTTTAGACGGTCAAAGATCTTCGTGGATGGCTACTCGGCCTCCTCTGGTTGGTCAAAGGGAAACATTTTTGCTTTCTTGGACAACATGTCTTGGTGGACCTCGAACATAAACTATCACGTTCGTGTTCTTGATGGGTCCTCATAATTCAAAGGAACCTTGTTAAAGTTGGCCTAATCCCTCTTATATTTCCATTGGTTAAGTTTGTTCCAATTAGGCGAACAGCTTCCTGAGGCGGGGATGTGCGTGGCTCATGCCTTGTATTTGGTACATCTATTCTTTTTAGAACTTTCAGTACTTCACAAATTAAAGGAGGATCCTGGCTGGCTTAAGGCATCCCTTGGAGGCCGGTCTGCCGGAGCCCTTTCTAAGGGATCTCCAGTTAGTCAAAGGCTTTATCTTGAGGCTGATCAGCCTTCTTTGGTAGGATGATGTTTTTAATGTGGACTCTAATTGACCATATACATTTCGTGAAGTTAGATTTCTAATATCTTTTTCTTATTAGGCCAATGCCTACTTCACAGCTTCTTTCACTAGGAGTGCAAAATGAAGGAGTGAGCACATGGCCTTGGAGGCATTGATGAAGAAACTTGAGAGAAAGTTTCAGGACTGGGATTCTAGAGCTCTCTTAGCGTTTATCGATGGTCGGAAGACTTATTCAAGATGATGGACACCCATGATGATGTGTTAATATGTCCATTGGCTCTGTTCATAGCTCTTACCCGGATATGGTAAATTTGCGGGGCTTTCCTAGCCTTTGGGTTGTTTCTGAGGTTGCCATTATTGGTCAATCATCTGATTTTGGACTATAGATTGTCCTTCAGTGTTTAGGCCTTACATGGCTTTGTTTGCCGTGTGTGGCTTTTATCTATTTGCGGTCCTTCATGGACTTGAACATCTTCAGTATGTAATCTAATTGTTCATCATGACTTGATTTCTGATCCTTCAGGATCTCCTGCATTTGTAGTTTGATTTCATATTCATCTTTTATTTTCGGTACTTTGGTCCTTCGGGAATTTTATTCATTGGATGCTCGTACACTGGTCGACCTTATTCCTCCATTTACTACTAAGTACCAGGAACATGTCTTTCATGTCCTGAACATATTAAACCTTCAGCTTCAAAACGCGCCAGGTATGAGGCACTTTGTCACTGCTCAGGGTTTCCGACTTGTAGGATCCTCATCCTCATGTTTTCTTGACCTTATACGGTCTTTCCCAGTTAGGGATTAACATTTCTTTCTCTTCAACTCCTGAAGCCTCAATCTTTCTTAAGATCAAGCTTCCTTGGTAAAAGAATCTTTCTTTAACCCTTTTATTAAAATAGAGGGAGGCTCTTCGTTGATGCTCTGCATTATCAAATTGTTTCCCATTATCCGTGACAAGGATGCGTGGGATTCCATATCGGCACATGATATTTTTCCACAAGAATTGCGCAACCTGTTCAGTTGTGATTTTGGCCAAAGGCTTGGCTTCAATCCACTTAGTAAAATGATCAATGGCTACAATCAGGAATTTCCTTTGTGTCATGGCCAAGGGGAAAGGCCCAAGTATATTCATTCCCCACATAGCAAAGAGGATGGGTGAGTTGATGGAGGTCAGCATCTCGGGGGGTTGTCTAACGACAGGTGCATGCTTCTGACAACGGTCACACTTTTTCACATACTCTTTGGCATCAGCCATTATTTCTGGCCAATAGAAGCCTAAACGGGTTATCTTGTTAGCTAGTGCTCTGCCCCCAAGTATTGCCTGCATATACCTTCATGCACTTCTTCAAGAGCCAAGCGTGCCTCATCGGGCCTGAGACATCTTAGATAAGGAACTACATAAGATCTTTTATACACAATCCCATCTATCAAGGAGTATCTTAGTGCTCGAACAGCCAACTTCCGTGCTTCAGTAGCATTATTTGGCAACCAATCGATTTAAATATGGGTCTTAATGGGATCTATCCATGATGTCCCCAGACCTATAGGAGCTACAAGCTTAACATCAATGCTTCGTGTCTTCGGAACGCAGAAATATACACTTCCTGAACTTTCCTCTATCTCAGATGAAGCAAACTTTGATAATGCATTTACCTTATCATTTTCCTCCCTTGGAATGTGCTCAATATGGCATTCATCGAATTGAGTCATCACAGCCCTTACTAGGCGGACATACTTAGCCATCGTATCATCCCTTCCCTCAAACTCTCCCTTCACTTGGGATATGAACAACTTCAAGTCTCCACAGACCTTTAGTTCTTGAATCTCATTGTCCCTGCTAGGCCGAGGCCAGCTATCAGAGCTTCATATTCTGCCTCGTTGTTTGTGGCCAGGAAATCTAACTTCATTGCACACTCAATTAAGAACCCATCAGGGCTTTGTAAAACCAAACCTGCTCCACTTGAATTTGTTTTTAATACTCCATCAAAATAGAGGACCCAATATTCCTTCTCCTTATAATCCTTTTCTTTGTCCCCCTTATCAACCTCCTTGTCTTGAGGTATATTATCTTCCTGCCCCCCAACTTCTTGGTTGGGTATGGTACATTCCACCACGAAGTCATCCAATGCCTGGGCTTTTATTGTCGTTCATGGCTTATACTTGATGTCGAATTCTCCCAGCTCTATTGCCCACTTGATTAACCTCCCACTAGCCTTGGGACTATGAATGATACTTCTCAGGGGTTGGTTTGTTAGCACCTCAATCTTATAAACCTGGAAGTAAGAATGCAACTTTCTTGAAGCCATTACCAAGGCTAAAGCAAACTTCTCAATAGTTGAATAATTCAACTCTGCTCCATGCAGAATTTTGCTGACATAGTATACGAGTTTCTGGATTTTCAGTTCCTCCTTAACCAATACAGTGCTCAAGGCAATTTCTGAAATGGCCAAGTACAAGTACAAGACTTCATTCAAAGCTTTCTTGGCCAAAAACGGGGCCTGGGCCATATATTTCTTTAATTCCTCGAATGCCTTCTGGCTTTCCTCACTCCATACAAAATCCTTAACCTTCTTTAAGGACTTGAAGAACGACAAACACTTGTCTCCAGACTTGGAGATGAATCGTCCCAACGCAGCAACCCTTCCAGTGAACTTTTGAATATCTTTGATAGTTTTTGGTGGCTCCATATCCAGGATTGCCTTTATTTTATCGGGATTGGCCTCGATTCCTCTCTTGGAGACCATCAATCCCAAAAACTTTCCAGACCCTACTCTGAAAGCACACTTCGTAGGATTTAACATCACCTTATGATATCTCAGGACCTCAAAAGCTTCCCTCAAATGGGTTATATAGTCAGTCTTCACTAGACTCTTGACTAACATGTCATCAACATAAAATTCCATGGTCTTGCCAATAAGATCCTTAAAAATTTTATTTACCAACCTTTGATAGGTGGCTCCTGCATTCTTGAGACCAAATGCCATAACAAGATAACAATAAACACCAAAGTCAGTGATGAATGATACCTTTGGGATGTCGCCCTTGTGCATCTTGATCTGATTGTATCCACTAAATCCATCCATAAAGCTCAGAATCTCATGCCCAGCAGTGGCATCTATCAAATTATCTATCCTTGGCAACGGGAAACAGTCCTTAGGGCATGCGTCGTTCAGATCAGTGAAGTCCACACACACCCTCCATTTTCTATTGGCCTTCTTCACCATTACAGGGTTTGCTAACCATTCGGGAAATTGTATCTCCTCGATAAAACCAGCCTCTAAGAGCTTCTCCACTTCCTGTTTTATAGCTTCTTGCCTCTCTGGAGCAAAACTTTTTTTCTTTTGCTTCACTGTCTTCCGATTTGGATCCACATTCAGCTTGTGAGTAATCAGTTTCGGGTCTATGCCTGGCATATCAGTTGCTGTCCAAGCAAACATCACTATTTTCTTGCAAAAATTTCATCAACTTCCCTCTAAGGGGCTCCTCTAGTGTGGCTCCAACGAAAATCACCTTCTCAGGATCCTCGGGAGCTAAAGGAATCGAAACCAAGTCTTCTGCTGGCTTCCCTCTTTTCTCATCATTCTCTCGAATATCCAGATCTTCAATAGGTAGAACCTGCCCCCCAACTCCATATGCCCTCAGTGAGGCCACATAGCAACTTCTAGCCATTTTTTGATCTCCTCTCTCTTCTCCAATCCCATCCCGGGTGGGAAACTTCATAACTGAATGGTAGAAAGAAGGGACTGCCTTGAAGGCATGTATCCCTGTTCTTCCCATGATAGCGTTGTAAGTCAAACTAGCCTTCACTACCACAAAGTCCAACATTTATGTTGCCTGTCTTGGTTCTTGACCTATGGTTGTTGGCAACTTAATTATCCCTTCTATGGGGCACTCTACTCCAGCAAATCCATATATCGGCATATCGGTCGGGGTTAATTGTGAATCATTATAACCCATCCTTAAAAAGGGGTCATGGAGCAAAATATCCCTTGAAGCACCATTATCTACGAGGACCCTCTGGACCGGGCTATTTCCTATTATTAGTGTTTTGACCAGCGGGTCGTCATGGGAAAATTTCACACCCTCTAGGTCAGAATCATCAAAAGCCAATATTACTTCTGTCCTGGCCCTCTTCGGGGCTTCTCCAACAATATGTATAACCTCTCTAGTATATGATTTTCTGGAGTTTCTGGATAATCCAGCAGCAGTTGGTCCTCCAAAGATTGTGTTTATCACAGGCCCTTGAGGTTGCGGCCCTCCAAAAATTGCATTTATAACTGATCCTCTAGGCTTGGGATTCCGCCCTTGATCGTCTTGGTCCCTCCTACGATCTTCAAAGTTCTTTCTTCCATTGTTATTCCTATCCCCTCCTTCTCCGGTATATTTTTTCAATCTTCCTTTTTGAATGAGGAACTCAATTTCATCCTTCAGCTGCCTACACTCATCGGTGTCATGGCCAACATCTTTGTGAAATCTGCAATACTTGCTCTTATCTAGCTTGGCAGGATCAGCCTTCAAGGGCTTAGGCCAACGAATATCTTGATCTTTCTCAATTTCCATCAAGATCTGGCTTCTAAGAGCATTCAGCTTAGCGTACTCGGTGAAATTTTGCCCAGGTCCTCCCTTCTTGGGGGTTGAATCAGGGTTTTGCTTAGTTCTAGGATACTTGTCTTTAGCAATATATTCCAGATCAGTTTTCCGCTTCTTGCCTCCAGTGGGCTCATTACTCACTACGGTCTTCCTCATGCTCTCTTCCACCTTGATATACTTCCCTGCCCTATCCTAGAGCTGCAACATGCTTTCAGGGGGCGTTTAGCCAAGGACATCTTAAAAAACTCATCCCTAGTTCCTTGTTGCAATGCTATCATCGCGACCTTGTCATCAAGGTCCGGGACTTTTAAAGCTTCCTTCGTCATTACGATTCAAGTAGTCTCTTAAGGATTCCTTTGTTCCCTGCACAATGCTCATAAGAGATGCTGAACTTTTCTCATGTACTCTCCCGCTGATGAATTGCTTAATAAAAGCCTGACTTAATTCTCTGAACGACCCAATAGAGTTCGGGGGCAGACGACTATACCACCTTTGAGCCATACCCGACAGGGTTTGAGGAAAGGCCCGACACTTAATAGTATCATTCATGGGTTGCAACAGCAGTGCATTAGAGAATGTTCTAACATGATTAGCGGGATCTCTCGTGCCGTCATAAGCTTTTATCATTGGCATCTTGAACTTCCTTGAGATATGGGCATTCATTATATCTTCAATGAAGGGTGGAGTAGGATCATCAAGATCTCCAAGGGGAAGAAGATTGCTTGGATCAGCCCTTGGGACAACAGCCCTTCTCTGCACTGGACCATCTAGGTCTATGATAGGAGGAGGATTTCTCCCCTAGGAGGTACCGGGGGTCTGGTGGTTTGGTGCGCCTCCAAGTTGCGCCTCAGCCTTTGAATCTCACCCTCGTGAGCCCTGATTCTTTCCTGCACTTCTTGGGGATTCGTCCCTTGGGTGCTTTGAGGACGTTGGCTACCATCAGCCATCGGCTCTGTGCCAGCACGTCTCCTTCTTGGGGCTACTTCATCATCCGAAGATTCAGAGTCTCTCTCAGTGTAAGGACCAGAAAATTCCTGGTCCTTAGGGATAGGAGCCAAATCTCGTATGTAGGGAGGCGATCATCCTCGTGTATCACTCCGTCCAGCATGTCCACTTCCTCCAACCTCGGGGTAAAGGGGCATCCCATAAGGGGGTTAGTAGTCACAACAGTTGAATATTCCTACCCAATGGGTCGAGAATTCACAGGTGCATGTAGTTGTTGAACTTGGGAATTCGTACCTTGAGTAGCTGAGGGAATCATCCCTTGTGGCCGAGGTTTAGTTGCCCCTATCTGGGCTTCTCCTTGCGTGGTTGTATAAGTTGAATGAGGAGGTACCTCCACAGTTGAAAAAATCACTTGGGTTGTCCCCATCGGTATTCCTCCTCGAAGGGCTCTAACTGTTCTCCGTGTATTCGCCGTGGTTATTGTTGTGCTTTCCCACAGACGGCGCCAAATGTTATGGATAAAATACTAAGATTATTGTTTGCTATATTTATTGCTAAGGTTCGGGAGCTCAAGGCCTTTAATGGTTGCTCTCGTGTTTTGTAGCTTGACTCTGCCTTTACGAGATGCCTACGTATCTCTGTGAATTAGAGAATCAAGCCAAAAAACATAGTTCTTGGTGATACTTGCCCTCGGGGCTATGGCGGCGAGGGCTCACCAAGGACGTAGTGACTTTCATGCCCTCCAAGGACTAAGTCTAAAACGTAGTTCTGATTGGTGGGGGTGAGACCCCTTATATAGGTGTTGGGAGTCCTTGAATTGGACTTGGGTTAGGAGACTTGGTGGGAAAGTCTCAGAATTAGAATGGACTTAAGAGTCCTAAATAGTAGGAAACTGATTCCTTATCCTTCTAGGTCCCTTGGAGGCTAATCTACAAGGATTTATGTCCTTATTGGGACTCTTCTCAATAGCTGATTTTTCCCTTATTAATTAATTACGAAATTAATCAATATTCAGGGCTTTTGGGCCTTTTTAATTCCATCAGCGCTGATCTGGTCCATCAGGCCTGATCAATGTGTTAACCTTTTTGGTCTGAATGTCATACATCTTTTTATTGGGCTTAGCAGCCCAAATCATGTATAACTACTGTAATATTTAATTACACAATTAGGACTTTTTTTATCCCTATCACAAATGGCTTTAAAATGTTTAGGAGAATCGATTTATACATTTATTTGATTCATTTTAGTCCAAGAAGAGTTCAACTGATTTCTTGTTTTTTCAGATTTTGATTCAATTTTTCAGAAGTTGTAGCTAAAGGTTTGTTGATTATGAGTATTGGTAATCATTATGCAGATATTAAGATTCATTTTGATAGTTAAAACATGATTTCTGGTTGAGCTTTTGCCCAAATCGTTGTTTGACTGAAGCTTCGCCAGTTTTCAACCGGAGTTTGGACGGAATCGATGATTCCGGGATGGTTGGTGTTCGTTGTGGTTGGATTAAGAATTGTGGGGAAGTTTAGAACGAATCTGGGCTCAAAACAGGATCGAAAGACGGTGTTTTGGCTTCTGGTTATAGTCACTGGAGTCCAGCAATTGCTCGCCGGAAACTGGGTTCATCCCCAGTATCCGGTGAGTTCTTGCTCGACTCGGATTTCCCCCAAACCCGACCTGGTTGGTTTAATTCCAACCCTGGTTGATCCCCTGAAACCCTAACCCCCAATTCCCATTTGTGTTTCCCAGATTTTGATTTAAAAATATTTCAAAATCCCTTTTCCTATTTTCAAAAATTATTTTCTTAAATTCAAAAATGATTTATCTTATTTTCAAAAATCATTTATATATTATTTGAAATTCTAAAAATTATTTTCTTAATTATTTTAAATTCCAAAAACTATTTTTATTATTTTCAAAAATCTATATTTGTTTTAATTATTTATAATTTATTTTAATTAATTATTTATAGATTTAATTAATTGGTTAATTCTTTTAATTAATTAATTTTATTTATAAATAGTTAAATAAAATACAATTATTTATAATTAATTCAAATAAATCCTAAAAAAAATTTAAGCTTTTAAAAATTATGTTTTGGTATTTAAAAATCAATTAATATTATTATTAATTGATTTATTCTTATTTATTCTTATTTTATTCGTAGAAAATAAACCGTTCGTCAGTTTAATACGGAACGAACGTGTATAGACTCAGAAAAATATTCTGTTTTTATTAAAAATACTTTTGAGGCCCAAACTCTTTTGTTTCGAAAGGTCCCTTATTTTACGAATTGTTCTGAGTCGATTTTTGATCGATAAATCATATTTTTGACCCGATTTCAGTTTTAAGTGTACCGAGTCGAATGTTTTGACGAACCGAGTCATATGTGATATAAATTATGTGATACGTGAGTTATGTATTTATGTGCTATGTGAATTACATGCGTACGTGGGTCAAGTGTCTGGTGTTTGACCTTCTTCTTTATGAGCAGGCTATCGTATGGCCAGGCGTTAGAATTTTGACGCGCAGTTCGTTGAGTTATTATCGGTTAAATGATTAAAAGGTTATTTTATAATTATAGATACGAGTATTTCAAGAAGATCAGTACAAGATGGAATGGATGAAGACTAGATATGAATAGTGTGGAATGTTGGAGTGCAGCACTGCATGGGCAGCAAGCCAAATGATTTGAAGAATAAAGACGGTGATGTTTTGAGACATATTGTCAGAATAGATGCGTCTTTGCGAGTGTGGCTAACTGCTAAAAACTCAAAGGCAAGTATCCCTATCATCACTTATTGTTCAAGTGATACTTATTTTAAATTTTTCCATGCAAGTATTACTTTCCCTATTCAGTTCGTAATAGATAAATGTTTTACATATCACTGAATTAAATGATTCTGTTTATGCAAGTATTCTTCTGATATTCTATGTTCAGAATAGCGTAGGTGATAGAGATATCGGTCCAGCTGTAATATCTTTCAAGGTGAGTATATGCCTTTTCTGGCGCCCTATAGGTACCGTATGGCTGCGGGATACGGGTAGTACCTATATTTACGGTATGGCTGCGGGATACCGGTACTGTTTCGTGACTGATCAACAAGAACAACATGAAATATAATTTGTTCCAATCTAAATTGATATATAAATTTATTTATTTTTTTGATAATCATAGAATGAATGATTTATCAACTATTTCTGTTTTGGATTAAAGGTGAAATGCAGTTTTTATTCAGATTCTGATTTATGCTGATACTTACTTTGTTGTTAAATATCAAATGTAGTATTAGTATAGATGATTGATGCTGACTTCAGTATGGGATGTTGTGAGCATCAAAGTTCGTATTGATATCTAATTTTATATGACAACAAAATGAGTATTAATATCAAAAGTTCGGTTTTGAATAAAGTTTATGATTCAATCCATAATCATTGCTTCTTGTTATTGTTGTTTATGAAATTTCCGTAAACACAGTTTTACGAGTTTTATGCTCGTCAAGATTCAAAGTATTTCTGAAGCTTTTCACTTGAAAATATCAAAAAGAGTTTTCTGGTTCAGCAATTATGATTTTAAAGGTTCCGCTCTATTGCAGACGTCGGTTTTATATCAAAAAAACCCTATATATATGTTACAATGATCTTGCTGAGCATTTCTTCCGCTCATACTTGCCTGTTTTCAATTTTAACCTCCAGTGAGGATTAACTTGCGCTGTTTAGCCGTGAAATTCAAGGAAGTAAAGAAAAAGCTTTTGAAAGGTGGTTGGTCCAGGGTTTGCGAGTTAGTGTAAGTTCTGTTGTGTAAAATTGTTTATATTATATTATATTATAATTTTGTTATTTTATAGTTGGGCCTAGTATACTTCTTTTCAAAGTTATAGTAGTTTGTTAGTATTTAATTGGAATTTATGGAAAAGAGTTTAAAGAAAGAGAAAAATTATTTGTGGAATTTGGAATTCTTGTTTCTAGAATTATAACCTGAAAAGATCTTGGATTAGTTTGGGGTCATAAATGCTAAATATCTCCCGCTGGCATTTGTTTATTGATTAATCAGGGAAATTTGGATTGAGGTTTTATAAATACGACCAAATCCTCTGACCCCGGATTTGGGGGCGTTACAGGTTGGTATCAGAGCTGAGGTTATAGTAAACTAGAAACGAGAGTGTGTAGGATTGTGTATAGCTATGTAAGGATGCTTGAGCTCATATCGAGTTCCTGTTGGACTATTGGATATAGTACCAACAAGTAAGTTAAGATAGGCGCATTCTTTCGAGATGGTTGTGTTCAGCTGGATGGAACTCCGGGAACTTGTAAACTTCTATTGTGGAATCTTCCAAGGCTACTACGATTCGATGACGATGAAGACTATCGATATCCTCAGAACATGAAGAAATGTCTAGAATCGAATGGCGAGTCAACTGAAGAGTTCAAATTGAAGATAAGTATTCAGACTTTGGCAATACCCTCTCTTTTTATAATTTCTTTTGACCTCTCTCAAAAAGTGGTATCTGTTAGAGGATATATTCCCTAACACTCGTTTAATCATTTTGTGCCAGAATTTTATTCTCTGGATTTCATTTCCTTGAGAAATATCAGCTTTTACATCTTTTCAGTTTTATTCATTTGATTTTGGATTCCTTTGATATTCTTTTATTCTGACCGAGATGAACAACCTTACTCATAGGGGACACAGGTATACCTGTCTATGTGATAGGAGTTGGATGGGACACCATCACTTATGTGTGTTATGAATATATGAAGGTTAACAACCTTTAGTAGTGTCTTGATTTTGGCACGCAATACCAAGTTCATTTGATCGTATTGATCTCTCAGTTATTCTTTTATTTCAACCATACTTTTCACAAATTCAGATTTTTGTCCTGTTATGACATAAAATTCTTTTCTCTTTGAAATTCCATGATTTTATTATTTCAAATATTCGAAGGTATGCCAATCAAGTTGGGCTGAGTTATCTTGGTCAAGTCAAAGTAAGGCTTTTTGATAGGATTACCAAGGACGATGGTGAATTAAAATGTGGTTACAATATCAGTGGAGTATGACAAAGTCAGTCTATTTCTTTATTTCTCTCTCTCTCTCTCTCTCTATTTATCTCTATCTTTCCTTCTTTTTCTTTCTCTCTATCTTCCTCTCTTTTCTTCTTTCTCGCAAGCAGTAAAAGTGATTCTATTGAGGAATTGGTCAAATGGTATGTGGAAAGAACAATGGTGCGGACTAAAGCTCCCGTGATAACTGTGTGGCATAATGAATTTCAGTGTTATTTGAAATTTTGAGAAAAGTTACATATGCAAGATTGGAAAGTTGATAAAAAGACCCTTAGTGCTTTCTTCTGCTGATTCTGAGGACGGAATCCTTATAAGGGGGTAGAGTATAATATTCTATATTTTCAAATATTATTATTATTATTATTATTTGGAATTGTTTATGTGATTTTATGTGAATTTTAGGGAAATATTTGGTAATTGGAGTTGATGATTTGGATGTTTATATATGATATTCTTTGGGTATTTTAATTTTCATATGTCCAAAATAAAATATAGGTAATTATGGTATTTTTCTGGTAATTTTTGGATCGTTATATGATTTTATAATGATTTACAGATTTAATAATTATTTTCTGAATAGCTACAAAACTATTTTATAAAGCCGGGAATCGTCTAACCTCAACTATTTTTACGTTTTTACAACCTGAAACTCTTCCGAAAACTACTTTCTAACCTGCTTTGGTAATTCTGGACATTTTCCGTATTTTAACTTTTTCAATTCGGATTATGGTTTGACCCGTACGCGTCCCGGCGCAAAATTTTCGATACGATAATCATTTCGGTAGATTTACAAAACCCGTATTCTCGAGAGACGGGATATATTTACATTATTTTCTCATAGAGTATTTTATAAGAAGCCCAGTTTTGATAATTATCCAAATCTGATATTAAATTGTATCATTTTATAGTTACTTAGCGGCTAAGTAATCTATATTCGGATCCGATATGATCCAATGAGATACTTGTTACGTGTTTAAGATGTATTTATGTGAATCGATCCATAATTTAGGCACGTGTTTATTTGCATCTTTATCGAGGTATTCGTTTTATCTCGTTTTATGTGCGTTTGAATGTATTTTATGTGTTTTCGGGATTTTATGTTAATTTAGGAAGCGGTTCTATTTTTCAAAAATAAACGGACCGGGACCCCACCAGAATGTTAAAGTCCACAAAATTCGTTTTTTTATTTTTATAAAATCATTCGTATTTCAAATACCCGGTATTTCTATATTTTTGCATTATTCGCAATTTTGGGGGAATTTTGATATGAATTTTATATTTTATTGTTTTTAAAATTATACCCCGTAATTATTATTTTGGGGCCTAATTATTTTAATTAGGGAATAAAAACACCCTTATTAATTTTGGGGGTATAATTCTCTGATTAATATAAAAGCTGCAGATTTTATTTATTGTACTAAAATTTTCAGAAAAATAGAAATTGAAGAACATAGTTTTGGGGGTAAAATTCTTGAACAAAACTTTGATCGATGATTTTGGGAGATTGAATGAACCATTTTTGATGACCCTTGAACCAAATCAAAGCTTGTTTCGAGCTCTTTCTATTCATACCAAAATCTCGAGCTGAGGTTAGCTATTGATTAAAATCGATTTTTGGGTGTTCTTGGCTTGTTCGTTTTTGATTTCTGTTAATCTTTGATTGATTTTGAAGTTACAAATGGCTTTAAAATGATTTGGAGAATCGATTTATACATATATTTGATTCGTTTTAGTCCAGGAAGAGTTCAACCGAGTTCTTGTTTTTTCGGATTTTGATTCGATTTTTCAGAAGTTGTGCCTAAAGGTTTGTTGATTATGAGTATTGGTAATGATTATTTAGATCTGAAGCTTCGTTTTGATAGTTAAAACATGATTTTTGGTTGATCTTTTGCCCAAAAAGTTGTTTGATTGAAGCTTCGCCGGTGTTCAACCGGAGTTTGGACAGAATCGATGATATCGGGATGGTTGCTATTTATTGTGGTTGGATTAAGAATTGTGGGGAAGTTTAGAATGAATCTGGGCTCAAAATAGGATCGAAAGACGGTGTTTTGGCTTCCGGTTAGAGTCGCCGGAGACGGCAATTGCTCGCCGGAAACTAGGTTCTTCCCCAGAATCCGGTGAGTTCTTACTCGACCCGGATTTCCCCCAAACCCGACCCGGTTGGTTTAATTCCAACCCGGGTTTGATCCCCTGAAACCCTAACCCCCAATTCCCATTTGTGTTTCCCAGATTTTGATTTAAATATATTTCGAAATCCCTTTTCCTATTTTCAAAAATTATTTTCTGAAATTCAAAAATCATTTATCTTATTTTCAAAAATAATTTATTTATTATTTGAAATTCTAAAAATTATTTTCTTAATTGTTTTAAATTCCAAAAACTATTTTTATTACTTTGAAAAATCTATATTTGTTTTAATTATTTATAATTTATTTTAATTAATTATTTATAGATTTAATTAATTGATTAATTCATTTAATCAATTAATTTTATTTATAAATAGTTAAATAAAATACAATTATTTACAATTAATTCAAATAAATCCTAAAAATTATTTTTAAGTTTTTCAAAATCATGTTTTGGTATTTAAAAATCAATTAATATTATTATTAATTGATTTATTCCTATTTATTCTTATTTTATTCGTAGAAAATATATCGTTCGTCCGTTTAATACGAAACGAACGTGTATAGACTCAGAAAAATATTCCGCTTTCATTAAAAATATTTTGAGGCCCAAACTCTTTTGTTTCGAAAGGTCGCTTGTTTTACGAATCGTTCTGAGTCGATTTTTGATCCATAAATCATATTTTTGACCCGATTTCAGTTTTAAGTGTACTGAGTCGAATGTTTTGACGAATCGAGTCATATGTGATATGAATTATGTGATACACGAGTTATGTGTTCATGTGCTATGTGAATTACATGCGTACGTGGGTTAAGAGTCTGGTGTTTGACTGTCTTCTTTATGAGCGGGTTATCGTATGGGTAGACATTAGGGTTTTGACGCGCAGTTCGTCAAGTTATTTTCGGTTAGACGATTAAAAGGTTATTTTATAATTATAGATACGAGTATTTCAAGACGATCAGGACCAGATGGAATGGATGAAGACTAGAGTTCAATAGTATGGAATATTGGAGTGTAGCACTGCATGAGCAGCAGGCCAAAGGATTAGAAGAATAAAGGCGGTGATGTTTTGAGACAGAGTGTCAGAATAGATGCGTCTTTGCGAGTGTGACTAACTGCTAAAAACTCAAAGACAAGTATCCCTATCATCACTTATTGTTAAGTGAAATTTATTTTAAATCTTTCCATGCAAGTATTGATTTCCCTATTCAGTTCGTAATAGATAAATGTTTTATATATCGCTGAATTAAATGATTCTGTTTATGCAAGTATTCTTCTGCTATTCTATGTTCTGAATAGCTAAGTGATTTTACTTATCAAATTACCGGATTTATAAATGTTTTGGATTTTGAGAAAAATAATTTTGTTGTGAGTATTTCTACCCAAGTGAATGGGGGAGTAAAATTATTTAGGATGTCGATTGATTCGGGTCCTTTTTCAATAAAAAGGTTTTAAGATTGGAATGGTTACTGGTTACTGGTTACAACGTAGGTGAACGAGATATCGGTCCAGCTGTAATATCTTTCAAGGCGAGTATATGCCTTTTCTGGCGTCCTATCGGTACAGTATGGCTGCGGGATACGGGTAGTACCTATATTTACGGTATGGATGCGGGATACCGGTGTTGTTTCGTGACTGATCATCAGGAACGACATGAAATATTATTGGTTCCAATCTAAATTGATATATAAATTTCTTTATTGTTTTGATAATCATAGAATGAATGATTTATCAACTATTTCTGTTTTGGATTAAAGGTGAAATGCAGTTTTTATTCAGATTCTGATTTATGCTGATACTTACTTTGTTGTTAAATATCAAAGGTGGTATTAGTATAGATGATTGATGCTGACTTCAGTATGGGATATTGTGAGCATCAAATTCGTATTGATATCTAATTTGATATGACAACAAAATGAGTATTAATATCTAGAGTTCGGTTTTGAATAAAGTATATGATTCAATCCATAATCATTGTTTCTTGTTATTGTTGTTTACGTTATTTCCGTAAACACAGTTTTACGAGCTTTTCGCTTGAAAATATCAAAAAGAGTTTTCTGGTTCAACAATTATGATTTTAAAGGTTCCGCTCTATTGCAGACGTCAGTTTTATATCAAAAAGACCCTATATATATGTTACAATGATCTTGCTAAGCATTTCTTCCGCTCATACTTGCCTGTTTTCAAATTTAACCTCCAGTGAGGATTAACTTTCGCTGTTTAGCCGCGAAATTCAAGGAAGCAAAGAAGAAGGTTTTGGAAGGTGGTTGGTCCAGGGTTTGCCAGTTAGTGTAAGTTCTGTTGTGTAAATTTTTTTATATTATATTATATTATAATTGTGTTATTTTATAGTTGGGCCTAGTATACTTCTTTTCGAAGTTATACTAGCGGGTTAGTATTGAATTGAAATTTGTGGAAAAGAGTTTAAAGAAAGTGAAAAATTATTTATGGAATTTGGAATTCTTGTTTCTAGAACTGTAACCTGAAAAGACCTTGGATTAGTTTGGGGTCATAAATGCTAAATATCTTCCGCTGGATATTGATTAATCAGGGAAATTTGGATTGAGGTTTTATAGTGACGACCAAATCCTCTGACCCCAGATTTGGGGGCGTTACACTGATCGTCAAATTGAGTTTTCTATCAACTTAGCACCCGGCGTGGAACCCGTATCAAAGGCACCTTATCGTAGGGCACCAGCAGAAATGAAGGAATTGGCCAAGCAACTACAAGAGTTATTGGATAAGGGAGTTATAAGGACAAGTGTATCTCCGTGGGGCGCTCCAATTCTGTTTATGAAAAAGAAAGATGGAAGTAAGAGAGTATGCATCGACTATAGAGAATTGAACAAATTGACATTTAAGAATAGGTATCCTTTACCTCGTATTGACAATTTATTTGATCAACTTAAGGGAGCAGCTTACTTTTCGAAGATTGACTTACGCTCGGGATATCATCAGTTGAAGATTAAGCCGGAAGACATACCAAAGACTGCTTTCAGAACCCAATATGGACATTACAAGATTATGGTTATGGCATTTAGATTGACAAATGCTCCAGCCACCTTTATGGATTTGATGAACCGAGTATTCAAGGAGTATTTGGAAAAGTTTATCATTGTGTTTATCGACGACATTCTAATATATTCAAAGAATGAGGAAGAACATGCTGAACATCTAAGAATAGATTTGGAGACTTTAAGAAAGGAAAAGTTATATGCAAAATTTTTGAAATGTGAATTCTGGCTGCGAGAAGTTCAATTTCTAGGGCATATTGTCGGAAGTGAAGGTATTCGAGTTGATCCAGCGAAGATAGAAGCTCTAATGAATTGGGAAAGGACGAAGACCCTGACTGAAGTTAGAAGCTTCATGGGATTGGCCGGATATTATCGGAGATTTGTGAAGGATTTCTCAAAGATTGCAGTACCATTTACAAAATTGACCCGAAAGAATGAGAAGTTTGAATGGACGGAGAGTTGTGAAAAGAGTATTCAAGAATTAAAGCAGAAGTTAGTCACCGCTCCAGTATTAGCCCTGCCAGATGATCAAGGAGATTTTGTAATATTCAGCGATGCATCACACAAAGGATTGGGTTGTGTTTTAATGTAACACGGGAAGGTGATAGCCTACGTGTCAAGACAACTTAAGCCTCACGAACAAAGGTACCCAACTCATGACTTATAATTGGCTGCAATTGTGTTTGCTTTGAAGCTGTGGAGATACTACCTATATGAAGAGAAATGCGAGATATATACGGATCACAAGAGCCTGAAGTACATTTTCAATCAGAAGGAATTAAACATGAGGCAACGAAGATGGTTGGAGTTGATTAAGGACTACAATTGCACAATTAATTATCATTCTGGGAAAGCAAATGTAGTAGCGGATGCTTTAAGTTACAAGGAGAGATTGAATATGTTGACTATTGACCAAGAGTTATCGAAGGAATTCGAGAAGATGGGAATTGAGATTCGAGCTCCAAGTGCGCCTACAGAAATAATTTGTACGATGACTTTTCAACCAGAATTATTAGGAAAGATTACGAAGTGCCAAGAAGAAGTAATGAATCAAAGGATGAATGAGTTGACCAGAGAAGAGATTTGCACTCAAAAAGACAACCAAGGAATTCTAAGATTCTCATCAAGAATTTGGATACCGAATGTAGAAGAATTGAAGAATGAGATTTTGAAGGATGCTCACAACTCAGAATTTTCTATTCACCCGGGAAGCACAAAGATGTGCCAAGATTTGAAACAGAACTTTTGGTGGCCGAATATGAAGAAGGAGATTGCACAATGTATTAGTAGATGTTACACTTGTCAAAGGGTAAAACCCGAACATCAGAAATCGAGTGGACTAAATAAACCCTTAGAAGATACCTAAATAGAATTGGGAGCACATTGCAATGGATTTTATAGTTGCATTACCAAGGACAAAATCTAATCACAATGCTATCTGGGTAATAATTAATCGATTGACTAAGTGGGCTCATTTTTTACCAATCAATGAGAGATTCTCAGTGGACAAGATGATTCATATGTATCCAAAGGAAATTGTTACTTGCCATAGAGTACCAGTATCTATTGTGTCGGATAGAGACCCTCGTTTCAACTCCAGATTTTGGAAGCAATTCCAAGAACATTTGGGAACTCGACTCAAGATGAGCATTGCCTATCACCCACAGACGGATGGACAAAGTGAGCGCACGATTCAGACCATAAAAGACATGCTGAGATCTTGTGCTTTGGACTTCAAAGGAAATTGGGATGAATATATGCCTTTGGTAGAGTTTTCGTATAACAATAGCTTTCATGCCAGTATTGGAATGCCCTCGTACGAAGCTCTTTATGGAAAGAAGTGTAGATCACCTATTTATTGGGATAAAGTTAGAGAATGAAAGGTAATTGGCCCTGAACTGATTCAACAAACAAAAGAAACAGTAGATTTGATTCGAAATTGATTGATTGCGACATAGAAAAGACAACGAAAGTATGTTGATCCGCACAGAAATGACGTAAAATAAAAAATAAAAGAAACCGTTCTATTGAAAGTGTCGCCCTAGAAAGGAATAGCTAGATTTGGAAAAAGAGGAAAGTTGAGTCCAAGATTTGTCGGACCTTTTGAGGTTTTGGTTAGAGTTGGAAAAGTGGCGTACGAGTTGGCCTTACCGCCTCAAATGCAGCACATTCACAACATTTTTCATGCATCATTGCTTAGGAAGTTTAACCCTGACGCCAAATGTATCATAGAGAATGAACCAGTGGAGATTGAGCGAGATTTTTCTTATGTCGAGCAACCGGTTAACATTCTAGATAGAAAATATTAAGTGTTAAGGAATAGAATAGTTCCTTTAATAAAAGTTTTTGTGGAGAAATCCCAAGGTTGAAGAGTCAACATGGGAATTATAAAGTGATATGTTATATAAGTATCCTCATATGTTTGCTTAGATTCTGGGGACGGAACCCTTTAAGGGGGGAAGGTTGTAATGCCTATAAATATTTGATATAATATTCCATTTTGTGCACTATATAATTTTTTTTAGTATTAAATGTCAGAAATTATGTGAATTCAATGTGTTCGTATATATTCTTCATTGTATGGCATAGCGAATATCGTTAGATTATTTATAAGCATATAATTAAATGTACGAAAGCAAATTTCGTTACACGATTAAATAATATTTGAGTTATTGCGATTAGATAATAAATGTAATAGTTGCGACTGGACGATAGATTATCATTCGGCTTAAAATCAAATTACTTGCAATTTTCTTGTGTGACTTAGAATTTTTTAATTATATTTATTGTGGCTTGTTTAATAGGGATTGATCTTAGGAAATTCTTTCAAAATATATTCTTGCTCAAAATTTTTGAAAACAATTTTATAGAACTTTTAAAATCTCATAGTATTTATGGTATTAATTTTGTGATTTATGGAGTTGTATTTTATTTACTAAAATCCATTCTTTTTAATCATACTTTTATTAATTAATAGATTACTAGTATACCCTTGCATGCATTTTGGTTTATAATAGGGTTCAAGGCTAAGACCGTCAATTCCAACCCCACTAACTTGCTAGTTTACTTCTTTAGCCTTGCATGCAATTTTGTCACAACTAGAAAGAGGGACATTTGTGTAAATTCCTCATTCCACTACCATTTTTAGTAACAAAAACACAAGAACACTCTCATTTTCATTCACACACCCACTCAAACACCTCACCCTCTCCTCTCTTCTCTCCCTCTCGGCCGAAGCTCACCCCTCCCCATTCTTGCCATTTTTCTTCACTTCTTTTCATTTTCTTTCACTTTTCAAGATAGTCAAGACAAGACCTTCATCATATAGTCTAGTATCTTCATTTAGAGGTGAGTTTTATGTGTGCATGTTGGTAAAGCCGAAGTTGAGGCCTTAGTTCTTGTGAACTCAAGGTTTCAACCATGGTGGCTTATAAAAATAAGCAATATGTGATCTTGGAGAGGTGTTACACTTCTATTTTTCCAAGTCATAATCTTTTTCATAAACATTTGGCAATGATTTCTTAAGAGCCGAATGTAAAGTGTTGATCTTGGAAAGTTTTTATGAAAAATGACCATGCATGTTGATTTTTAAAGTCTTGCTCTTTATAAATATTGTTTTGTCAAGACTAAACTCTTGCATGCTATTTTTCCTTCAAGATAACTTAATTTTAGCATTTGCATGATGGATTTAGTACTTGCATGTTGATTTTAGCACTTGCATGTTGGATATAGTACTTGCATGTCAATTTACAAGTGATTTTCAAAGTAGAAACCATACTTGTTGATTTTGTTCTTTGGTACTAGACTTGTATGAGATGCATGCTGTGGTTTTTTGTTATAAAATTCTAGATGAAGTATTCCATGATGATAAGTGATTATATTCAGTAGATATCAAGTGATTATTTTGGAATATATAGTTCGAATTTTTCTTAGAAACTCGAAGATATGATATTGCTATTATAGATGATCTTTTAACCTCTTGATAATTGATTTTTGTGAGTTACATGCCATGATTAATTTGATAAAATGCTATTTTAGGTTATATATGATTAAATGAGCTTAAGGTCAGTAGGTGTCATGAAGTTACCATGCTTGTTTACTTCGAATTTTTGCTTAAAAGTGCTAAGTGATGGCTTGTCTTGTGATGCGTTACCTTACTTGTCTTTATAATTGATCTTCATGCTAAATAAATTGCAAATATACCTTATATGTAGGTTAGTAAGTAGGTGTTACTGTAATTTAAGACTTACCTTGGTTGGTTGTCGATTGTTATTTGGTTTTGTTGTGAAGAAGGGAGTTAAGGTGGAAGGAGTCACATTGGTCATAGCTGGGCAGATTTTTGTACTAGAAGTTTAGGTTATTTTAAGTGAGTTTTAGCAAGGCCTTGGTAGGCCCTGAGCTAAAGGGAGTTAGGACTTGGTTCATACTTGAGTCTAGTAGCTTTAGATTGAATAAAAACTTGCATTTGGCAAGGCACACACACAAACCCGAGAACAACTCATAACAGGGCACAGTTGGGTAGACTTGGCTTTTGGTAATTAATAACTATGTTTAAGTTAGGCCTTCATGGGGCCTTGGTCTAAATAGATGTAATGAAGTCTTAGGAATCTTAACGAGTCATTAAAACCAATAATTGAACTAGTTAAATGAGTTTTAAGTTGGTAAAAACAGGGCAGTTTGAAATTCAGGGGAGGCAGTTTTGTGTCAACTTCCACTTAAGGCCTAGGGAGGCCTGAGTGAGGCCTTTGACTAATTCCAACTTTGAAAGTTAGTTTAGAGTCTTAGTAACCCTTGAGTGTTGGTTTAGAGTGAAGGCCCAAGGTGCAGATACCATATTTCCACCAAAATGCCCGAAAGTCACCATTAGAGTTGCCTTTGGAAAACCCTAGAGGAGTGCATTGCATTTGTGAGTCTTTTAAGTGAGGCCTTGATGTCAAACTAATTTAAAAATTTATTTTAAAGTCATAAGAGTTAGAATATAGCAGAGGCCCAAGGTAGAAATTCATATTTTTTTTCAAAGCACATAAGTGGTGCCAAGGTGTACATTCGGGTAAGTTAAGTAGCGTGCATTGCAATTGTGAGTCATTTGAATTGAGGCACAAGTATATCTTATTAAATTGAGGTTGAGTTGAGGTCTGTAAAGGAGGATTAGGGGTATTAACCGAGGTAATTATATGTTATATGGTTAATTGCTTAAGTGACTAGGGTAGTAAAATCTAAGTGTACTATTGCCATGCTATTTCTTGCTAAGTGTTATGTGGATTATGTGAAGCATATATTACTTGAAATTATTTGTGTTTAAGTGTATATATGTGTGTATATATATCTATATATATATATCACGCGAAAGGGTAGTTAGCAAGTGTTGCGATGAGGATACTATTTATTATAGGTTCAAGTACGAGGCCAAGAAAGGAGCCCATAGACAATTTCATTCAAGTACTCAGTAAGCGTAGTCCAGGCAAGTGAACTCTTAACTTACCTCTATAATTCTGTTTCTGTGACTAAACACCTCGTGAATGCATGGCCACAGTGTTAACAAGATTAAATATCCCTGACATCACCTAATGATTAGATCTTGAATTTAGTTAATCGCTTTCATACTTGAATTGATCCCTTTTCATCACATATTACCTCATACCACATGAATTCCCTACACTAGTCCCTTAATATATCAAATGAATCCTAAACCCCTCATAAATTTGAATTTATTTCTTTTTGGAACCCGGATCTTAATAACATTCACTTATTTGAACTTTGACAATACATACACTTGTTATCTTGTCCTTGATCAAGAACCCTTTTAATTAAAATGAATTGATAAAAGGAATTGGATGGTAATTTTTTCTAATAAGGCTGAGGCGCCAGTCACTGTTAAAATTTTAAAAACCTCAGTAGCGGGGAGCCTGATGGTTTATATGGCCAATGTGTGCCGAGGATCCTCAATAGTTATGAATCACCCCTCATTGCTCATAGCGCCGTGCAGATTTTCCAATTCCATGCGCTTAGGACTTGAACTTTTATTTGAAATTTCACATTGTTGATTTAACTTCTGTTATTGTTTTATCGAGCTTATGATGAATTGTTATACATTGTTTTACACTTGCTGGGCATTTTGCTCATTAATTTTGTTATTAATGTTATCCCTTCACTGAAACCTAAAGATGGTTCGTTTCAAGCAAACCACGCGTAAGACATGTGGGGACTCGGGGTATGCCTACCGTCAGATGTTGGAGCAGGTAGGGAACTAGTAGTTCCCTAAGGGTTATAAACTCTTGGTTTAAAACTTGGTAGTAATTTGACTTAAGATATTTTTTGGTCTGTAATACTAAAAGATGTTAGATGTTGTTTGAACTCATTCCTATGTATTCATGGATCGTGGTTAAGGCTTGTAGTTTAATATTCTAACTATTTATAGTACTTTACTGTTTAATCAATATTATGCATATTTCTGCTAGTTAGTAATATGGGTCCGTCATAATTAAAGATTGATTTTCAAATCTTAAACTGTTTGTATGTCAACAGCAGGCTCTGATACCAATTGTTAGTTCTGTAATCAACTATGGAAGGGGTGTGAATACAGTTTATGTAAATAATTTGACAAAGCTTCAACAGAATCAACAGTTTTTATATTAACAGATAAAAACTGATTACAAACGTACTCTCTCAAAAGGATGAACAAATATCCTTGAGAGCCACTAGGTTATGTGAATGATATAATAATGTTCACAATGCATATAGCATGAACCTAATCTGTGCTTTATATAGAGCACAGCTACACAATCAAATAAGGAATCCTATTCTATTACAATAAGGAAACATATCCATGTATGATTGCTTCTGAGATAAATTCCTTCACAGCCTTGAATTCCTGCTTTCCTTTTTCTTCTCAAATATTTACCAATATAACAAATCCCGAAGATATCATCTGTTGATCATCAAGTACTGATATAAGTACTGATGATGCCACTCTTCAGTAAATACTGATATAAGTCCTGATAAGAACTTCTGATAGTTTATGTCCAGATATCATCAATTATATCTAACACTTACAATTTGTACATCACGCCCTACTATAGCATTAAAATATTCTATGATATTATAATAGTAAACTCAATCGTTATTGATACGTAAAAACTCGTATTTTACTATCATGGAAAACATGGCAATCGTACGAAAATAGTAAAAATAAATCTTCACAACACAACTGTATATAAGCAGGGTTCGTAAACTTTCCTGGGTGTTTCGAGGTGGGGAATGCTCTAGGGTTTGTCCGCAAATCTAAAATCAAGGACAATTATCATTCTGTTGGATTTCGTTCGCATTTATCGTCACTTTGTAAGTACGCAATACCTACTATTCATTTATGTGACTCGCTTTACTCTTATTATTTCAATAAGTATGAGTACTTGTTAAATTCTCTTTCTTTTCATAATCCTTTACGTCCATTAATGTAACACCCCCAAATTCGGGATCGGGGATCCGGGTTGTCACGAGTTCCATTTCCCTTAATAACACTTAATCTTAATAAACAACTAACTAATGCGTACTGTGACCCCACAATATACACACACCATAAGTTATAGTCTCAGAGATGAATACCAAAAATAACACAAGTCATTTTATTCCACAATTATAAGCCATTACACCTCAAAAGGGGTTTCTGAATAAATTTACATATTCTTTGCCATTATTACAATTCATAAATATACATAAGTCTGGTACATCAAAAGTTAAAAGCCTAGCCTATTGGTAGTTCCTACCTCAGCTACGACGGCATCAACGCCTACAAGAAACTACAGAATATTTCCTATCTGCTCGCGAATTGGGAGCTTGGTCCTGTTCATCTTGTCTAGCTATTGTTGTGTGATGAAAGAATAAAGCAAGGGTGAGGAACAAGCCCACCGAAATAACATGTATAGTAATTAAGAATATATGAGCATTTTCATAGTACTCATGCAAGTCTTGGTCAAGCAGAAATGAGCCAAGTTTGATATCTTAACGCGAAAAAGTCGCAAAATATTCAATATATATATACTTTTTCAAAATCTTTGAAATCCTCTTCCATGCATAATATACACAGAGTTCCAGTTCATAACTGTATAAAAATATCGTTGCAAGGTGATCTCATATATCTAACCTTGTCTCAATGTTTTTCTGAAAATCTTTGTCATGCATAAGAAAATCATTACTAGATATAAGTTGAAAGGATGAAGTTACAAGATACTCCAATATACTTATATCTTTTCCAAATACTGCTTGAACTACTACCATTCAAGGTACAATCAGTTTCAAAAGTTCATCATATATCGATGAAGTTACAAGGTAAGACTTGAATAGAATCATTCTTTAAAATATCATTCAAAAGAAATAAAGTTACGAGATACTTCATTAAGTCCCGATATATATATATATACCTATATATATCTCTCATATTTTCCTTGAAAACCTCTGTTATGAACATTATAAACAGAGTTGTAATACCCAATGAATTTGGAAAGAAGAATACTTTGGCATAAACCCGGTATCTTGCTGATCAGGAAAAGATACCCATTAATTAACCTTTTCTACTGTAGATGGATGAATTCCTCGCCGGTCATCACCCTGGCCGCATTAGGTACTCGTGCCAGACCGTTACCCGGCCACTCACGCGTGGATGGACTGTCACCCAGCCTCTTACACCTTCATAGACCGTACCCCGACATGTCGCTTATGCCGACATAATTAGATGGACTTACTACCCGAACGTTGGGTAAGTAATCAAATTGTTTTCTCAAAACAGCAACCTCGTTGCGAATATAAAATACACCACAGAGCCGGATCCCTATGATTTTTGAGCGAGTATTCAAGTCCCCTTCGAAAGGAAGATCTTAAATTTGAAAATGAGTTTTGGGATCTACTCTAGCCTTTAAAATCATTTTGAAGACTCGAAAATATTTTTGAAAGCGTTTGGAATAAGGATGATTTGATAGAATAAATCAATTCCAAGATAATCAAAGAATATCTGAATATTATGCTATAAATAATATTCAAATAACGAATAGCTTTTATCAAAGCAAATGAAGTAAAAGTTTTGAAAATAACTTTTTGAAAATATTTAAGGTAAGAATGATTGACGATATCAATCATTTCTCGAATACTTGGCGAATAACGAAACATAATTCTTTAAGAAAATAAAGAATATTATTTAATAAAATAACGGAGTCAATAGCCTTCGAATGAATATTCAAACTAATATTCACTTATAATTTAAAACTATCGAATAAACATTATTCGATTAATAGTTTTGAAAACTATATATATATATATTTATATATATATATATATACTCGGGAACATCGTCTCCCGGTTTAGAAAAATGTTAACCTTTGGGTCCCCTATACTAAAGGTATATGATATATATATATATATATACTCGGGAACATCGTCTCCCGGTTTAGAAAAATGTTAACATTTGGGTCCCCTATACTAAAGGTATACGCATATAGTGCATATCTCTAGCATAGGTATTATGCAGTTTATAAACAATCGAATCAATAACAAGATATCAAGATTACGAACCAGGCATGCATATATATCATATCAACATGCTCCAATATATCACAAGATTTCTAATAACAATCATGCACTTATCACAAGATAATGCATATACATATATACATCACAACAATAGTTATACGGGTTGAAAACTTGCCTGAGTGTTCTGGGGTAGACTTAAGCTTAGAGTGGGTTCGGTAACCTATGAACAATAACATAAGCCGAAATTAGATCACGGTCGCTTAAGAAACTAGTCAAAACTCACTCATACCCTAATGGTCGCTTATACGCTTAACGATTTACATAAGTCGCTTGAGTACCCTCGGCTCCACCATTTTTATAAAATTATCCATTAAACGTTTTAAGGCGAATCCTTCGCGAGTACTTTACCAACTGCCTAATCCACCTTACATAATTATTTTGTGTTTCTATTAATCATTGAAGGGTCTCAATTATGGTCTCAAAGTTACTCGAGGTTTCGGGGTTCGCTCGCGAAACACCGTTACTTAAAACGGTCATTTCTCATCGCTCGTAACTCGTATTTAGGCGAACGACATATCAAAACGAAGCTCGTAACATGAACTATCTAAACATAGAAAAGGTCATAAGCTTAAAGTGAGTTCACGGGTCCTAAAGTTAAGCACAGAAACAGTTAAGGAAAATCGGGCATTATGACGGCTAGAACTTAGTGATTTTCAATATTTTTACCACTCCAAATCAATTCCTTCCAACTACAATCCATCCAAAACTTCAAGAGTCAAACCTAGGCTACTGATATTATCCAAAACAAGTTCAAGATCCTCAATCAAATTCAATATTATACCATCTGCATAATCAACTAATCTACTTAACAATTAAAGATTAATTCAAACTTAATCATTCAAACAACTAATCATCCATCCAAACCATCCCAAAATTCAAGCAAACAAGCTTAGTAATTAAAGGTCCAGAAGTTTTATACCTTTATTTGTGAGGGGAAAGTTTCTAGGAAGCCTTAAAACCTTGATTAATCCTTATACAAGCTTGGATCTCACAAACAATCAAGAAAACACAAAGTTATGTTTTGAAGTTTCTAAAAGTCCAATTGAAAGAACTGTAAAAATGAGGGTCTTACCATGCTTATTTGGACGAGACTTGTGAACAAGAGTTGTAGGCCATCTTAATACCTTTCCAAAAAGCTATAGAACATAATATTTGAGTGAGTATTGAAGGAGATATGACAATTTGAAGTTTCTGGTATTGTTTTGGCCGAGAGCAATATTGAAGAAATGAGAAATGAAAATACTTCTTGTTTGTCTTTGATTAATTGTGTGGCAGATATAAGCTTTGGTTAACTTTGTTTGGCCATAATTCAACCTTAGCAAAATATCTACTAATCTTGCTTACATCACCCTCCTTATGTCATCAATTTGCCACATGTCTTTATCTTGTGGTTTGATGATGTCATAATCCCTTGGATTCTTGTACAAGCTTGGTTCTTGGTCGCTTATTTGTTTTACGATTCTCTTAACTCTCGTTCCGGTTAATAATTTGGGGGATCATATCCGGGATCTTATTACTTGGGCTTCCCTAAACCTTCCTTAATATTTTATACTCCTTTAATGATCCTCTCTTATAATCCTTGAATTTAAATCCTTTTAATCATGTTACCTTATACTTAATTCTTTCGATATCTGGTGGATTTCGGGATTAATCACGTGTCCGGATTCGAATTCTAACGACCTTTACATACACTCATTTACTTTATTGAATACTAATACGATCTTTGAATTTTCATAACAGTACTCCTATATAGTGTGGTCTGATAATTTCCCTTAATCAGTATAGTCAGCAAAAGTTACTATTCATCAGGGTTTCAAAAAATTTCAAAAATTGGGATTATTACAGTCTCCCCTCCTTAAAAGGATTCCGTCCCGGAATCAGATAGAAAATAGTTGGGGATGCTTTTCTAGCATCGCGCTTTCTAACTCTCAAGTCAATTTTCCCACATTGTGGTTCTGCCATAAAACCCTGACTAGCATGATAACCTTGTTCTGAAGCACTTGCTCCTTTCAATCCATAACCCTTACTGGTTGCTCCATATATGTCAAGTCTGGTTGCATGTCCATGTGCTCGTATTCTCCTATATGTCCGACATTCGGATTATGCTTCCTTAACATTGATACGTGGAACACGTTATGAATTTGCTACAGGCTCGGGGTAGGGCTACTTCATTTGATAACTTCCCAATACGTCTTAATATATCCAAGGGTCCAATTAATCGTGTACTTAGCTTTCCTTTCTTTCCAAACCTCAACAATCATTTCCAAGGGGATACCTTTAACAGCATTAGGTCCCCTATTCCATACTCTTTATCCTTTCGAATCAAATCAGCATACTTCTTCTGTTCATCCCGGGGTTGCTACCAGCCGTCCTCTGATTAGATCCACTATATCTTTAGTCCTTTGGACCACTTCAGGTCCGAGCATCTTGCGCTCTCCAACTTCATTCTGATACAAGGGAGATCGGCATCTTTTTCTGTACAGAGCTTCGTAAGGCGACATTCTGACACTGTCATATCATCTATCGTCGAAAGAGAACTCAATCCGTGCTAAGTGATCATTCCAAATTTCTTTCACGTCTATCGCACAAACTCTCATTATATCATCTATCTTTACAACTTTCGCTTCTCAATACTCATTCTTCTCTTGTTCATAAGCGTTACTATCTTTCGTTCATAATATTACTCGGTCTATAATTTTACTCGCTGGAGTTTTATAACCTTTTAATAAACGCGTCAACCTTAGTATCACGTACGCGTTAGAATCGGAATACCACCGCACTGATATTACTTCATTTCTAGCTGCTTCCATCTTTGAAAGCTTGATCCATCGTATGGAAGTAAAAGAATTTATTGAGAGATCACTATGATGATGAACACTTGTTCAATTGTATAGTTAGTACAGAAGGTGGCCAACCTTTAGTACTTGACAAGCAATTTAAACAACATGTGGTATCCTACCAGGCTTCTATCACACAGATAAATAGTCATTCGGCTATACCCCCCCTTTTGGAAGGGTTGTTCTTCTCAGTTTACATGAAAATGAAAAAAAGAGAAAAGAAAGAATCTAAGAGAATTATATAAAAATATTGCCACAAAACATTTGGCTTAGAGTCTACCTCTGAACTATAGAGGTTTATCATAGGAGAACAAAACATATATATGTATATATCTCAACATAAAGTATTATAGCATCGCAATTCACGTGCCTGAATATTTACTATTCCGTCCATCATTCTATGGACCCATGCTCTTGCTCGAGCTTATAAACAATCACCTTTGAAACTCCCTCAACATTGAAAATCGAATATGGGATTTCATTCTAGACATCGTCGTTACTAGAATTTTACGCTTGCACCACAACCTTTCACGTATAGTAATACGACTTTTTGTCGATAAGAAGGAATAAATATGTAATAGGTAGATAATCGAACTAGTTTTTCCATCAAATAAATCTTATATGTCAACACGACCCGATTAGTGGTACTCAATGTCAACATCCACACGATACAACTCTCACGGTTGTTATCGTCTCATTATTCAAGGAATCATTGATGCATTACTATAGTCCACGGCTGACCTACTTTAGTCATTTCTTTTCCTTAGAATCTTAATAGCTAATCATACGGAGTCCAAACCTGTCGTATCAAATACCTGTGCCTAACTTTTGAACCGTAAATCAAAATCAGACAATTCAAGCACCTAAATGATCCTTACAACAAGATCTATCATTTTCAAGTCTTACTTTTGAAGAAATCTCAGTTTGTACATTCTGTTTTTCTGTATAAACTTAATGGTTGCGATTTGCTCATTTTATCGACGTTACACTCGCGATTTGAGTTTCATTTTTACTCTAAACTACTAATTGATAACTAACCACCACCATATCATCATTTTAACACTTACTACTCTCAAGAACATCAAGTTCTTGAGGTCATAACATCAACCTTAATAACTAACTAACTAACCATCAAGAAAATAACATATCAATTATAAAACCATGTTTACAACTAAGATCCATGATTTTCTTGAAACTTAAACCTTAAATAAAGTTTTGGTAAAGATTTATACCTATATTAAAATCTTGGAAGGTGTTATAATTGATGGATGAATCTTGGTGAGGTTTGGGTGTGCTTAAGATTCCTAAATCTTTCCATGAAAATCAAGAAATCAAGAAGTGTTTCTATTTACCACTATTCATCATCACTTTTTCATGGATTTATTTACCCATCCAAAACTTAATGAAATACTTTGAAAAATTTATTTTACCTTAGTTTGATATGTAGGAAGCTTTGGAATTAATTGGAGAATTTATCCATGGCTAGAAGTTGGAGTTTAGAATTTGATTTCTTCCTTTTCTTGTAATGGCCGAATGAGAGCTTTAGGAGAGAGACAAGGGAAATTTTTGTTGGTTGCTTGGCTTGCTTCTTTAATAAGTGATATAATCTTTGTGCATATAATCCTAGTAATTTCAAATCTTAACATATCTTTCTAGCTTGGACAATTTTGAAAGCTAGGTTGCTAGCTTAAGTACTTCATCTACTATTCATGCTACTATTTGCCTAGCCAAGTTACTATGGATCTTAGATTGGTTACTATTTGGTTTCCAATCCTTGGTTACTTCTTTACTAGTTATTTTGCATGGTTTGCATGGCTTGATACATTTTATTTATTCTCTTACATATTCACTTGGTCGCTTATTCATTTTCGTAATAAATCTTCGTAAGCGATTCGCGGGGTAAATCCTTTCTTATAAGTCCTTTAAGCTTTAAAACCTTGGACATGGGTTTTAATTTGTAGGATTCTAGATTTTAATTGTGATTCTCGTATTCCTCGATGGTTCGTAGATACGGTCATTTTATGAAGTTCATTTTCATCGAAAACTAATGGCTTTTACATACGCTCATTTGGTATGTATAATCACGATATCGACTCGGAAACTAAATTTTCCATGCATAAGATAGTGTGGGCTAAAAAAAATTCCCTAACGTCAGGGTTACTATTCATTAAACGTCTTTACAAAGTCTCAAAAACTCGAGTTATTACAATTTCTATCACTCAAAAACAAATTTTTTTTTTTTAATTCTATTGTTTTCTTTAGTGAGTGATTTAAGTGTGACACGCAAGTGATATATTTCGGTAGACATGTCATTTATAGCATCATTGCATTCATCTTTAGAAATGTGCTCATGTCTTCATCTATATCCTCACCATCAGCTGCCGAGTCACTTTGTTGAGTAATAAAAGCCTTTTACTTTTGTTTGAGCAATTCAAAATATTTCTTCTTATAATCCACAGGCTCAAACCTCCTATTTTCTGAGCTTGACTTTCTGAACTCCTTGGAAAAGTTACCATTCATCCCATATTTGAAACATTTAAATTTAGCTTAATCAACCATGTTTTTGTTGGATTTTGCAACTCCAAAGTGTCTCTTAAACTTTAGTTTTGCAAACCTTTTTAATGGAAAATCCAGATGCGCATTAATATCATCCATTTCATCCTGGCTTGTGCAGTGCTCATCTTCAGCCATCAGTCATTTGCCCTTGCCTTCACAAACACTTGTTTTGGTGCAGAGTTCACAACTGTCATTGGCTTCCATTGTTTTGGTAGAGACCTAAGGAATTTCATATTTAAATCTTTAATTTGGTAAACCCTCCAATACAACTTTAATCCATTTAGTAGTTTTTGAAATATACTAAAAATATCACTCAATGACTCACCATCATCAAAGTGAAAATGTTCATATTGTTGTATAAGAAGTTGCATCTTATTTTCCCTAACATCCTCAGTTTCCTCACATAGCACTTGAATTTGATCCCAAATTTTCTTAGCAGTATTGCAGTTAATGACATTGTCAAACATATCTCCATCAAGACCATTGAATAGAATATTCATGGCCTTTTTGCCTTTATGAACTTGCTTAATATCTTCATTTGTCCATTCTGACCTTGACTTTGGGAATGTTTGCTCATTTCCAATAGCTCCTTCAACATCTGTTGCAGCCCTGCTAGGAACATGAGGTCCTTTCTCTATGCAGTCAACATATCTTTCATCTTGAGAGAGTAGATGAAGGTGCATTTTCACTTTCCAGTGATAATAGTTGTCTTTGTCCATAATTGGAATCTTTACACCAACATCCTTACTGCTCATGTTGTTAGATTGCTTGATCTTTAAACTCTTAGTGTGTCAAGAGCTTGCTCTGATACCAATTATTATTCCCTAACAATCTATCAACAGAATTACGGAAAGGGGGGCTGAATGGAATTCTGGTTAATAGCTGTATGTTATTAACTATGTTTGAATATGCTTGAGTGCGGATAAATAATAAATAGTATTCAATAACACAAAGTAAATAAACAGATGTCTAAAAACTTTCTGGTGGATTGATATTTCCACCAGATATATATATATATATATTGAGAATATAACTATGTGATGTTAGTAGCACACAGCTGCTTACAAGTGTTTTTATAAACTTGAACTTGAGAGTATTCTACAAATGATACAACTTGATATGCTCTCTTGTTCTTGCTTGTTGAATTGATTCGGTAATTAAACTACTTGCTACACTTGGTTTATATATTACCATGTTACATGTGAAATAAGACAAAACATAAAACCTAACAGCTAGGTCCAATCACATGTTTCTTCATTTCTCTGTCCAATACAATCCAAGTTAGATACAACATCTTTGAATAAGCTTGTCTTGCATGAAAATGGAAATTCTTCATTTTCTTCAAACACCTGTAATCAGGCTACAACATTCCTTTTGTACACTATCAACCCATGTAACTCTACCATCTTCTCTCAAGTCCCTTTCAACTACTATTTTGGTTGATCATTCGTTGAGGCTTCATAGGTGTTATCCGTTGAAACTTCATATGTTACCCATTGAAACTTGACTAGCTTATCCGTTGAGAATATATCGAATTATCCGTTGAGGTTTATAGAATCATTCGTTGAAGCTTCGTAGATTAGCAGTTGAAGTTATTTGCATAGAAATTGATACTCTTTCACTTATACAAAATTATAAGATATTTTTTACAATTAACCTACCTATTTTGTATATCTTGCTAGTAGTCAACATGACTTAGAATTAACTAAAAATCCCACATCCCCCAGCTATTCTAGTGTACAGAATGTGCTACATACTTATTCATATAAGCTACGCTTTCAACGGATTGATAATATGGTCATGCGTGGAAAGCTACAATTGACACTTAATAAATCTACTTAGGTGTTTTGGTAAATTATCATCAAGACTATAACATATTCTTAACAATCTTTGTTGAGCAAGATTGAAACTGTACGTATAACTCAATAATACTGGTTTAGATAACTCAACATAGAACAAAGGACTTTGAAATAATCTATATGCCACTAGAGTCAGTGCAGATTGTTTATTGGGCATATACACTATCATTTTGGTAGTTACAGTGAAGAAGACGTCAACAATGATCCGTATGAAGTTCATTAATATGTTCAGGCATCAGAGGAATAAGGTTGGAGTCATTTGAAGCAGTTATCGGGATTAGTGTGAAGACCTCAAGAATTTTTTGTGAAGTTGGTTATATTTGGTAAAAGACCTAACAGTGGTTTGTACAGGTATAATACGAAGGCCTGATAGCGGAACTAGTCGTCTGTGAACCAGACCCTTGCACTAGACGTCAGTGATCCGTGAAAGGAAATAGAGTATTATTTTTAGAAATATTGTTAAGTAATTTTTGTACTCGAGAGGATTGAAATATTTTAAAATGCAAAGACCCGGAGATTAGAAGGTTTGAAGATACAAATGACTATAACCCGAGAACTTGCAGGATTTATTTAATCAATGACTGATTTTTTATTAAATGAATATATGGAAATCAATTCATTTATTTGTATAATTTTACATCAACAATTGATTTTAAATAAATAAATTAATATTTATTTTTTTATTAAATGAATAAATGAAATCCAATTTATTTATTTATTTAATTTAACATCAATTATTTTTTAGCTCGCTAGCCAGACTTGCATGCATTTGTGTATTTGTTTATTAATTAAACAAAAGAAACAAAGGAACAGAGATTGTAATATCAAGAATTTGGCAGGTCTTGGTGATTTAGTTTGGTGTGCAAGTAAAGGCGCGTGTACAGAACTCTCCTGTTGCCTGGTTTAAAAACAGCGCATGACATGCAAAATTTCCCTAGCTGCTTTGGTTACTTGAAATTAACAGAAACAAACGCAATTCACTCCAGCCACGCGTGAGCTCTTGCCGCGAGATTCTTGTAGCTGGAATAAAAAAGGAATGCATGCATTTGTTTATTAAATAAACAAAACAAACAAGCTTTTGTTTCTGTCTTGTTTTCAACTAATCAATCGCGTACAAATTGAACAAAGGAGGTTGAACCATACAATACAGGATGCAAGTGAAGAGTTAAAAATAATCATATACAAGTTGTACTACTCGCAAGTTGCAGCATTTGTTTGCAAAGGTAATTCAACTGGTGCTTCATGTTCAAGTCGCAAGTTAGGAAATAAACTAAGGCAACTCCTCCTTAGCTTCTCTGTCTCAAGTCACCTCTTCCAAGGCATAAAGGGTCGCAAGTCAGAGGATTTTCTAAGGCAATTCTATTCCTATGTACATTGTCGTAATTAATAAACTTCAGGGACAAAAGTGATTGATTTACAAGCTGTTGAATTCAAATACTTGGTTCTGGTTAAGCCACTTAGCCTTCGTGTCTCTCCTGCCTATCAGCCTATATAACAATTAGATGCAGATTGAAAATAGTATCTCTCCATTTTTAAAAAGTGTGAAGCTCTTACAAAATAGTTTCAATATTTCTTAAAAGCTCGATTTGACAAGGAGAGGTCATGTTCAATTTGATTCACACAATTTAAAGCCTTACAAACTTGTAACACTCATTATTTAAAGCTCCTTTGATTGTATTTAATATTATTTGATAAGAGCTTTCGATTTTTAGGGTGATAAGAAGAACCCTAGATTTATAGCTTATTGCTTTGGTTCTTTTTATATTTGTAGCTTCGAATCTTCGTATTTGGAGTTGTAAGCAAACCCTCCGGGTATCTATACTTTTGAATAAAAAGAACATTTAGCCGGAATCTCTTTGTTTGTTTATATCATTTTAGTTTTGATATTCCGCTGCATTAATTTGATAAAAATGAAAAACATACATTCACCCCTCTGTATGTACCTTTTGGACCTAACAATTGGTATCAGAACCTATTAATCTGTTAGGTCACACAACACTGTAGAAGGGGGTTGAATACAGTGTTTATACAATCAAATCGATTTAACACAAGTATGTAATAAAGATCAAATATATTCAATAAACTCTGTTACAATATAAACTGCTGTTCTCTCTCAGTGATGAACAAATATCACTAAGAGTTGCTAGGTTACAATGTATAATCTTCTCGATAATGATAACACATATAGTGTAAACCCTAAGTCTGTGTTTATATAGTCAGTTACAAGATATATTCTAATTGATATGGAATATAATTCTGTCTCCTAAAATATATCAGTCAGATATCGTCTACAAGTCTTCCAGTCTTCTAACTCTTTCCATGCATATCTTCTTTTGTTTTAGTCTCGATCTTCTTCTGTAAATCAGCTTCCTTCCTTAACTGAAAGTCTTCGCACACTTAAGTTCTGATATGACCTTAAGTTCTGACTTCTAGTAAATCCTGATTTCAGTAAGTCCTGATTTGTCCTGTTGCTAAGTTCTGAAAACTAAACACAAATCATATTAGACATGACATCTCAAATATATCTAACGATCTCCCCCAACTTGTAAATTATGCAAAATATACAAGTTAATAGATTTGATGATGTCAAAAACATTTAAGTATAAATACATATAAGAGTTTAACTAGATTACTAACTACAACTTACAGTCTTTGTAGCTTTTACCAATCTCACTGAGTCAATCTGAATCCAAAATGATTCTTGACAAAGTTTGATATCAGCTTTTCTTATTTATTCCTCAGGACTTGAGCCATTGTAGTCTTGACTTGCTTCATCTCTTCATTCTGACTTCCAATCGGGTAGATTGCAGTCCTTAAAGCAGGGATATGGCTTCTTTCTAAACCATCTTCTAGTCTTATTACCCTTGGATGAGAAGAATCTTCATTGTAGCATAAACATTTCTCTTTCAGTATCACTTCAAGTTTAGAAGAATCCTTCTTCAATGGAATTTCACTTCCATCATCTTCAACTATGTTAGGAATGAATTCTGTAACCCTTGAACCAGAAATTCTAGCTTTATCTCTTATGGTCTTCAATATGAAATTTGACCATCTCCTGGTAATATCAGACTTTACCTCTAAAAGGTAATGAAAGAATTGAAGTTCTTTCAGTGATTTGTTTAGCACATCTGATTTTGACGTCTGATATGTCCTTCCATCTTCAAGAAATAGAATCAGATTTTCCTTGACATTGTGTTTGTCATGATCATCCAATACCACTTGAACAGAGATAACCTTATCAAGGTGTTTCCGTTTAACATCTTCAAGAGGTCTATCAGTCAACATAAATGGATCTCTAGTAGCAACTTCAACTCCTGTCTTGATCTTAGCTTCATCAGAACCTAGCCCAACCATGTCTCTTGGTTCTCTAGCATTTAACCCAATAGTCATAAAAGTAGACAGCAATTGGCTTTTCTTTGTATCTGATGGTTTGACATTTTTCCACAGAAGTTTCTTTTTATCAGCTACTTCCATCTTGTCTAAATCAACTTGAGCACTGTCAGATGTTGATGTCTTGATGACTTTATCAGAACTTGTTGTTTCTGTTATAGCTTGTTGTTCTTCACTCTGAACAACTTGAGCACTGTCAGAGGTTGTCTTTGATTCTTCAGAAATCTTCCTTCTTTTCAGAGTTTGAACATCTTCATCTTCAGCAAGAGTATCATCAGTAATTTGAACCATTTTGCACACTGGTTTCATCAAGATTTGAGGAATTTTCATCTCCAGTGGCTTGGTTGGTTCATCAAATTTTCCCTTTCCTTTGTATTTGGGATCAATATCAGTCTGTGATCTTGTTTTGGGCTTTGATGCCTTAGTATTTGATTTCTTCTTGATCACAATGCCTTTTTACCTTAGGCCTTGGAGGTTTCTTTGCAACAGAACCTTTAGACTTTAGATTTGTCTTTTCAGCTTTAAATCTAGCTTCTTCCTCCTTAAGATTTTCTAAATCCATTCCTGGATTATGCTTCAGAAATAATCTTCTAGCAATTTCCTCATCAAGTGTCTGAATCTTGGGATCTTTGTAGTAGACAGTAGTCTGCTTTCCCTTGAGCTTCAGAGTTTGCATAAAATTTTGAGAGTCTTGACTTCCACCATATATCAGAACATCAGGCTTTGTCATCAGACTTTGCTCATCAGAACTTGATATTAGATTTTGATTATCATCACTTGCTATCAGATTTTGAGTTTTAGCAGCTACAGAACTTGTCTTCTTTTGAATAGAATATCTGCTTGCATCAATAATTAGTTTCCTAGAAGAAACCTTGTTGTTGTACTCTTTACCTTGAACTGGACCTCTACCCTTGCTAGGGTTTCCCTGGTCATCAGCTTCATCGTCTTTCTTCTTCAGTAATTGATCATTAGAGCATTTGGTCTTAACTATCTTCTCCCCCTTTTTGGCATCATCAGGTAGTAAGAGAGAGACATAAGAAGTTCAACTGAAGATTGGATTTCATCCAATTGAACTTTTTGAGAGGCTTGATTTTGTAGGACCTCAGTAATTTGGGCCTGTTGTAGCGCCCTCCAAACCCGGGTCAGAAGTTTGGGGTCCACAATAAACCTGTGTAAGAAATATTATTTGCAATGACCCTGCTTTACATAACCACAGATCGCAAAAGGTTAAAGTATGAAAACAAGCCACAACCTTAACTTTTATTACAACGTACCAAATCCCAACTAATTTAACTTACAACTGATAATGAAATTATTCTTACAATCTTACTATCTCACTACCAATATGAGTTCATGCTAGCTCGATCCAACTCAATCTGGAATCTTAGCTCGTACTCTGAACTGAGAAACCTCGCGATCAACCATATCCTTTTTAACTGTGGAATACATAAAACGATTCGCAAGAGTGAGCTAACTAGCTCAGCAAGTTATAGTAACGATAACTGAGGTTAAACAATGTTCAAATGGAAATAATTCAGAAGAATCAAATTTCTTGTTAAATAATCATTAGAATTGGATATTCATTTTAAATTTTAAAACTACGGTTAGGATGCTGATCAGTCACATACTAACCCCGAGCAAGGCACATAACTCTGCTCTACGAACTGGATCCAAGGCACACATTGGCCTAATTCGACCACGAATCTGGTCTGACCACGAATCTGGTTCACAAAAAGAAAACTATCCAATTCTAAAGCCGTTCAATATGATAAACAATATAACTCAATAGAACAAGATCATAATTAACAGCAATAAAACATTTGCATAAGAGCATGGTGAAAATTAATGGGTACCACGAGGGTATGTCAAAGTATATAAAATAAATGGCCTTCAGCCTGTAGGAGAATCGGGTATTAGAGGAACAATGATTTTATAGGGTTTAGTTCTTTGATGTCACAAGGTATGGTTGAGTATAAAAGTTTATGTATGTTCAAACAATTATGTCCAGTGTTTGGTATATGATGGGTATCGTATTTGTGTGGTTTAGTATCTGGTAAACCAACAAGAAATGGTTCACAAAGAATAAGGCTTACGGCTCAAAGATTAAATGATGTGGCTCAGGTTTAAGGCTGAAGGATTCAAAGTACTTACAATATAAAACAGAGCTATTTTAAATACTTAACAATATGTCATGAGAGAATTTAGAAATATTTGCATTATATTTCAAAAAAGGTTTAGAAGTACTTGCCTTACAGGGCTTTACAACTATTATTGATCAACTCTAAGCCGACTCTGCCGCTCAGGCTTTAACGTCCAACCACTAGATCGTATTGGATTCGACTTCGACACTCAGGTTTTTCTGTTGAAACTTTACTGAGCTCATTGACTGACCACTAGGTTATCTTTAGTCCAACATCCACTTTCGGTCTCCCGACTAGAACCTACAGGGTCGAAATACTATATGTTAGACACCCAGTTATGCTTGACATATCCTCGCTAACAACCTACCCATACGATAACATATTCTGACTCGTAATTATTCATATTATAATAATACAGACAATAATTAGGGTTCATGTTCTCGAAATCGGTTCAGTGTTCATTTTCATAAAATACGTATACTCGTCATTTTTACGAAATTAGGGTTACTGAGTTTGGACAGAACATTTACCACAACATACAATTAAGTTCGTATAAGGTATAAGTATATATATTCACTCGATGTCCCGATAATTACCAAATACGCTCCTACATTTCTACAGTTGATTTTCCAGAAATCGGGCAGCGTTTCCTTGTTTATTGGACTACCCGTCGAAACATCAATCGACGCCATAACCACAAAGTTTCCAATAATAACAACTACAATAATTCACAATCCATTCTAGAATTCCCAATCACTGATACAATTCAATAATCACAAATAATTCAACCATCCCGATACAATATTTACTAATTAACTAATTCGATCCAGAATAAAAACACAACATGAATTTTATTTATTTAAAAAAAATATTAGGACTCAGAATCGTGTCATCACAGTCCACCGTCGGCTCGCCGAGGCTCATCACCAACGGTGGCAAAATTTTATCGGTGCCTGATAAAATTCGGGTTTCCGAATAAAATTTCACCGATATTATTTAAAAAAAAAATTCGAATAACCTAAACATCAATAACCCAAGGATATTTTCATAGAATCAATCGGGTAATTTCAAAACCCAATCAATAATTCGAACAACCTAACAATTTTGAGTCCTTGAATTTCACAAAGGCACAACACAACAATCCTCACAACACATATACACAACTGCACACACACTACATACATGTGAATTACACACACACCCAACACACGCACACACACGCACTCAATACACACACACACACACTCAACACACGCACATAATAAACCACCCAGCCAAACCGAAGTCAGGCGGCGGCTCCCTGGAAAAAGGGTCGAGGAACCAAAATTGCAATAAATCGGAACCAACATGAGCAGAATCGAAGCCACCAAGCCCACGGAGACAGGCGACAGCTTAACAGAAACGGCCGGAAAAAAACTGAACAGCAATGACCGGAACAACTGGGAAGAAGACGGAAGAAGGAAGTAGAGATAATAAAGAAATAAGAGCAAAGGAGAGCAAGAGGGTTGAGCGATTACAGAGATTACCGAGAGGAATTGAGATTAAAGAGACTGAGAGGGAGAGATCAGAGAGAGGACTGCATTTTGTTATTTCTGTTTTATTTTTATTATATTATTTCTTTCTCCACTCAATAATTAACACGCATCAAATAAATTACTGAGGACTAAACACGTGTCTTTTCCTTTGTTTTGAACCGTCTCTTTTATCCCATTTCAGAAATTTAATGAATAATTGCGTGAATAAAGAATCCAAGAAATTACCAAACAACTTTTAAAATTTCCGGAATAAATAAAAACTAATAAAAAAAAATTTCCATAATTTTAATTTTTTTAACCCACCTTTGAAACGCAACTTATACCCGCAATTCACAATTACTGAATCAAGCTGCACTTAAAATAAATTCAAAAAATCACGAAAGTAGTCTTAAAATGTTATAAATATTCCGAAGTAAATAAAAATGTAATTTTCAAAATTTTAAAACAATTTCTAAAATACACTTTATACCCACTTTTATCAATTAAACGAATCGACGCGCGGGTGAAATTAATCCCAAAAATTCCCAAAATAATTTTAAAATTCTCGGAATATTCCAAACTTGAATCAATATGAGTTTCATAATTTTTGAAAAATTCTAGAATTAAATACGGATTTTAAGAATTAATGCAATCAGAAAATCATACAGGGCTAAAAAATTAATGAAATATTGATTTCTAAATTTTATAAAATCCTAAAAATAATTATTATAATTATAAAACCATTAAAATAATTTTATAGACAATCCACATATTTTTACAAATATATTTGCATTAAATTTACTTTTAAAAGTGGAAACAATTCAACACAATTCCATAATTAACTACGGGGACAACCCGGTACACAATAAATCACACATATATAATAATAAAATAAAACCAAGCTGACAAAACTATACACATACTTTATTTATTTAATACTTCCACAATTACATATTTAAATAATTCAAAAATTCACGAGTCGTTATACCTGTTGCTTCTCTTGAATCTTCTCAATGACTTCAACCTTTTCAGAAATAGGTCTGATAAACCTCTTTTTATCAAGCTTGGTCTCCATATCTAGCTTTTCAGCTTTTTCAACAAGCTTGTCAACCTTTTCTTGAGTAGCAAAGTGTAGACCTTGAAGATTTTTGGTAGACAGAGCTGTGACTTTGAGTTGTGTCTTGAAATCAGAATTTTTGAGCAACTCATCAGCTTTTCCAATATGGTTTGTCAGTACTTTGGATATTGGAATAAAATCAGTTTCATTCCACTTCTTGGTCCACTCCACACCTCTGTGAGTATCTTCCCAAGGAATAGGAGCAGCTTTCTTAACAAACTTCTCAATAAGTGCCTCATTTCCTAGAATGGGAGCTGGAGTACCAACAGAAACACTATCTCCAGAACTAGAAGAAGACTCATTATCCTCTGACAACACTAGAGTGTGTGAGGCAACTGGAGATTCTGGAACAACTTCATATAAATTCTGAGCATCAGAATTTATCTCCAAAATAAGTGTAGATGGAATCTCAGCCTGTGAAATTGGAGAATTTACTTTAGTTGGCTGAGCTGCTTTTGGAGCTTCCTGGTATATTCAGATTGTGAATATCTATTTAAGAATTTGTGCCTTGTTCTTCAGCATTATCTGTAACTTTAATAGGAGAGACAGGAGGTGTTAGCACAGTGTCTTGAGCTTGAGTAGGGGAAGGAAAAGCTTCAATTACAATAGGTTCTGATGAGATCAGAGATTCCTAATCCCCTTCCTTGGCTTCTTCAATATCTTCTGATGGAGGCTTATCCATGTGCCTCCTAGCCCTCATTTTCTTCAATCTCCTTGATAGTGAAGGAGTTGCTTGAGCATCAGAACTAGTAGTTCTCTTTCTCTTCAAATTACCTAAACCCTCAGCTTCAGCATTTATCCGTTGGGTTGACCCTTCAGGATTTGTTTCTTTCTGAAAAACCACAGTCTCAGCTTCAATAGTCACATGTTCTGATGCATGAACCTGTGCTTCCTCATCATCTGACTCATCCCTTAGAATCATCTTTCTTCTTTTCGGTTGAGGTTGATGAACAGACTTTGCTCTAGAAGGTTTGGATCTTGATGCTTTAGCAGATAGTTGTTGTTGTGAAGATTGAGCTGATGGTTGGAAGTAAGTTCTGATGGTAGGTTGAGTTGGTTGAGGTTGAGAGGTGGTTGGTTGTGTAGTTGTTGAAGGTGCTGATGGAGGTTGGGTTGGTTGAACTTCAGGATATAAGGCAGCATAGGTGGCTGTATCAGACTTTACCAAGACTTGTTTGACAGATGTAGGAATTTGGAGGGGTCTCAAAACAGTCTTCTTATTATCAGTAGATAATAAGTCAGTAAAGGCTCTCTTAGCAAGTTTAAATGGTTTAATTAACTCACTTGCTAATTGGGGTGCATCAGAGCAACAAAAACTATAAATAAGCTGACATAATCTAGCAAAGTAAACTGTATTTATATCTTCTGTCATCCTATCCCCAATAAATCCTAAGATAACACTTGCATAATCAAAATGAGTTTGATTAATGAGAACATACCCGATTTGTTGACTAAGAATTGGGATTTCATCAAAATTAGAACATTTGTTGGCAAAGGCTTTTGTGATGTAGTCAAAGAAGAAACTCCTTTCCCTCCTTATATGAGGTCTCTTCAATTGACCCAGCTTTGCCAAAGTCTTTTCATACCACAAATTGGCCATCATCTGTTGAAGAGCTGGCTCCTCAACTGTTGAACTGTAGACACAGTTTTCTAGCAAATGTAAAGCATGTCGAACTGTAGCCAAAGTCACTACATGTTCATCCTTCCCTGTTGAAAAGATAATACTTGGGGACCCATGAGCACCACCATCATCATACATGCCACTTCTCCAAAACTCCAGCACTTGAGTTCCAGAGATTGCTTCTGGTTGGGTCAAAGCATACCCAATCTCAGAGTTAGCAAGGGAATGAAGTGAAGTTCTGATGGAGCTTCACCCTTGCTAAGCCAAGTAGTTATTGGGAACAAACTTAGCTCCATTGAAAACAATGTCTTTTGGCACTATTTATGTAAGAAATAAGTGAGAAAATAGAGTGTGCACAAGGTGTTTGATAAAAGTCCTGTAAGAAAACGCTTCAGAGAATATTAGAGAGAGAGAGAGAATAAGAGAGATTAGAGAAAGAAAAGTAGGTAAAAAATTATAAAATCTTTTAACTCCCATATATATACTCTATTTTTCACAACTGTTATGATTGAAGCAGAACAGACTTTAGACACCTGGCAGCATATCATTACTCAAAATAGTATTAGTGGGCACGGGTATTAATCAATAATAAATGTGCACATACAGTATTTCAAGTAAAACACGGTTCCCACTAACTAAATGATTATGAATATTTTTATCTCACCTAATTATATTCTGATAAAATATGACAATTACAGTATTTACCACAAATAAGTCAAGTAAATAAATAATGCCACGTAAGCATCAGTGTTTCCATCAGAATTTAATATCAGAAATTGAGTATTATCAGATTTTAACAGTCATCAGAACATGGCTTCTGTACTCAAAAAGTGAATGTTTGTGTCTGTGATTCTTCATACAAATACTGACTTGTTACTTCAGAGTTTAATCATCAGAACTTCCATCAGAACTTGTCCTCAGAATTTATGTAAATGACACTTAACTGTTTGTCAAAAATAACTTAATCACCACAGTAATTTTCATCATTCATATGGAGTGATATTGTGTGCATTAGCAAAATATCAGATAAAGAGTAAAGTCTGATAAACTTCAGTACATCTTAGAAATAAGGCATAACTAAGAAAAGTGCTTAAAATCTGTCATTAATTACGAAGTCTACTATAGAACAAATTTATGCAAGAATCCACCTCAACTGTTTGTGCTCATTTTATGCATCTTTTGAAATTCCTTTTAACAGTGGCTTCTCAGTGTAAGTGAGTCACAACTACTATTAGAATTTATACTATTATCAGAGTATTTCTCCAGTAATCAGAGAATATGAAAAGCCACCAAGAAAAATTTATTTTCTTTTCTAATGTATATTACTTAATACCAGCAATGCACTTGGGTCTTCCCTTCCACATATTTACTCTAGATCTCAAAGGAGTACCTGACTTCAATTTTCTTTTCTTTTCTTTAGATAAGTGAGGCTTATCAAGCATGTGGTTCATCCTTAAGATTTTCTGACATCAGAATTTGACAGATAAGAAGCAAAAATCTAGTTTGTGACTTAGTAATAAGATATACAAAGTAAATTTGACTAAGCTCAACATCAGAATTTACTTGTGTTAATGAATTTCCACATAAATAACTAATTCAAACATGGGATTTCTAGTATGTTAAAGACTACTAGGTCAGCATCTAGCACATTTATCCTCATTAGATTAAATAGTCACAGAACATTCAAAACACTATCAGAGTATATAGATCCACATCAGATAATAATCAGTATTTAATATATTACAATTTAAGCACAGATTACATAAAGATAAGACAATCTGTAAACACTGATCATAAAGTCTGATGCATGATAACAAAAATTAAGCAGATTTAGAGAAAGAACCTGAAACCATTCCAAGTTCATTTACCAGTCTTGTAAAATTAGCTTCACATAGTGGTTTTATGAAGATATCTGCTAGTTGTTGATCTGTTGGAACAAAATACAATTCCACTGTACCTTCCATCACATGTTCCCTTATGAAATGGTACCTAATGCTGATGTGCTTTGTCATTGAGTGTTGAACTGGATTACCTGTCATAACAATTGCACTTTGATTATCACAGTAAATAGGTATTTTAGAAAATTCTAACCCATAGTCCAGTAACTGATTCTTCATCCAAAGAATCTGTGCACAACAGCTTCCTGCAACAATATATTCTGCTTCTGCAGTTGATATGGAAATTGATTTCTGAATCTTGCTAAACTAAGAAACCAATCTGCCTCCAAGAAATTGGCAGCTTCCACTAGTGCTTTTCCTGTCTATTTTGCATCCTGCAAAATCTGCATCTGAGTAACCTATTAGCTTAAAATATGATTCTCTAGGATACCACAATCCTAGATCAGCTGTACCCTTGAGGTACTTGAATATTCTTTTCACAGCTATTAAATGAGGTTCTCTTGGATTAGCCTGAAATCTTGCACAAAGACAGGTAGCATACATGATATCAGGTCTACTTGCAGTTAAATAGAGTAAAGAGCCAATCATACCTCTGTAGTTAGTAATATCTACTGATGAACCAGTATCTTTATCTAACTTGGTTCAAGTGGCCATGGGAGTGAATGCAGTTGAACAATCTTGCATTCCAAATTTCTTCAGTAAATTTCTGGTGTACTTTGATTGATTTATGAAAGTACCTTCTTCATTTTGCTTGACTTGAAGTCCCGGAAAATAGCTAAGTTCTCCCATCATACTCATTTGATATCTTGACTGCATTAGCTTTGTAAACCTTTTACAGAGTTTGGCATTTGTAGAACCAAATATGATATCATCAACATATATATGTACCAAAAGTAAGTCCTTTCCATGGTTGAGGTAGAACATTGTTTTATCAATTGTACCTCTGTGAAATCCACTTTATAGAAGGAATTGAGCTAAAGTCTCATACCATGCTCTTGGAGCTTGCTTAAGGCCATAAAGTGCTTTGTCAAGCCTGTAGACATGATTTGGAAATTTTGAATTTACAAATCCTGGAGGTTGTTTAACATATACCTCTTCTTCCAATTCTCCATTGAGAAAAGCACTTTTCACATCCATTTGAAAGACTTTAAACTTTTTGTGAGCAGCATAAGCCAAAAAGATTCTTATGGCTTCCAATCTAGCAACTGGTGCAAATGTTTCATTATAATCAATACCCTCATGTTGAGAGTAGCCATTAGCAACCAGCCTTTCCTTGTTCCTTGTAATCATGCCATCACTGTCAATTTTGTTTCTGAACACCCATTTTGTGCCAACAATGGATCTGTTCTTTGGTCTTGGCACTAGGGTCCAGACTTTATTTCTTTCAAATTCATTTAACTCTTCCTGCATTGCTTGCACCCAATCAGCATCTTGAAGAGCTTCTTCCACTTTCTTTGGTTCAGTCTGAGATAAAAAACAATGATAGAGACATTCATTTGATGTTACCGTTCTAATTCTGACACCTGCTTCAGGATCTCCAATTATGAAGTCAGGTGTATGTGATTTGGTCTACTTCTTTGTAGATGGAAGTTCATTTCTAGAATTGGATCCTCCCCCATGATCCATGATGTCTCCATCAGCATTTTTTGATGCTCCCTTGTAGTTATGCTCTCTAAAACTTCAGAATTTGAGTTGGATCCTTCAGGATTTGAAGTACCAGAGTTTCCAGAATTATCAGAATTTGGCTCATCAGAACTTGATGAGTCAGAACTCGAAGAGCCATTTACAGGTTCTGATGCTTCTTTAGAATCTTGAGTTGTGGTAGGATCTTCACCTTGCTCCCCTTGGAGAGGTGCATTTTCCCTTAGAGTAGTTAACACAGTTTCAATGACATCAGAACTTAACCTGTCAGAACTTACAGGATCAGGATTTAAGTCATCAGAATTTACAGAATCAGAATTTAAATCTTCATTTCCAAATCTAAGCTGATCATGATCATTGAAATCTTCAAGTCCAGTAATCTTCTTATCATCAAAAGATACATTGATAGATTCCATGATAACCCTTGTTCTTAAATTGTAGACTCTGAAGGCTTTTGTGGAAAGTGGATATCCAACAAAAATTCCTTCATTAGCTTTTAGATCAAATTTTGACAGTTGTTCAGGATGAGTCTTAAGAACAAAACACTTAGATCCAAATACATGAAAGTATTTCAGATTTGGCTTCTTTTTCTTCACCATCTCATATGGTGTTTTTCCATGCTTGTTTATGAGTGTAGCATTCAATGTAAAATAAGCAGTCTACACAGCTTCTGCCCAAAAGTAGGTTGGTAGCTTTGCCTCATCAAGCATAGTTCGTGCAGCTTCAATGAGAGTTCTGTTCTTTCTTTCTACAACTCCATTTTGCTGTGGAGTTCTAGGGGCAGAAAATTCCTGCTTAATTCTATACTCTTTACAGAACTCTTCCATGATTGAATTCTTGAAATCAGTGCCATTATCACTTTTTTTAATTTTGACAGAATCTTTGACCAATTTATTCAGCTATCTGACATGATCAGTTAGAGTAGATGGAGTCTCATTCTTCTTGTGCAAGAAATACACCCAAGTGTATCTTGTGAATTCATCCACTATAATCATAGCATATTTCTTCTTTGCAATAGACATGACATTGACTGGACCAAATAGATCAACATGCAGTAGGTGATAAGGCTCAAGAATTGAGGATTTAGTTTTGCTCTTGAATGAAGATTTTCTTTGTTTTGCCTTTTGACATGAATCACAAAGGCCATCAGGAGTAAAAACTGATTTTGGCAGTCCTCTCACGAGATCTTTCCTAACAAGCTCATTTATGTTGTTGAAATTTAAATGACAGAGTCTTTTTTGCCAATTCCAGCTTTCTTCAATTGATGCTATACTAAACAGACAGATTGCAGAACCATCAGAACTTGTTGAAAGTCTGGCTTCATAAATGTTACCATGCCTGTAACCTTTCAGAACCACTTTTCCTGTAGAATTGCTTACAACTACACAGTGTTCTTCAAAGAAATCCACATGATAACCTCTGTCACAGATTTGACTCACACTTAGCAGATTGTGTTTAAGTCCTGAGACAAGAGCTATTGTTTCAATGATGACATTCCCAAGATTGATATTGCCATATCCCAGAGTTTTTCCTATGTTGCCATCTACATAAGAAACTCCTGGGCCAGCTTTCTCCACAAAGTCTGATATCAGGGCTTTATTTCCAGTCATATGTCCTGAACATCCACTGTCCAGCACTAGGATATTTTTCCTGTTGCCCTGCAATCACAAAGACCGCTACTGGTTAGTTTTAAGGACCCAGACTTGCTTGGATCCTTTGGCCTTTTTAGGTTTGTTAGCATTTGCAGCGGATTTAATTTTAGAATTTATGCTAACTTGTTATTTATTAGAATTTATATCAGACTTTGCATCAGACTTTACACTAGAAAGAATAATCCTAACTTTCTTCAAAAAATGTTTTATTTGATAATAATCATAGTACAAACTATGATATTCCTTACAAGTATAAATGGAATTCCATAAACTACCACAATGAAAACAAGGATTTTGTGGCTTAAACGTAACAGACTGACTCTTAACTCCTGATTTAGGACGTAAAGAGTTTATATCTTTATTTTTCCTGCAAAAAGAAGCAAGATGGTTAGAGTTTCCACAGTTATAACATTTCTTTCTAGGAGCATTAGGAACAGCCATATAATTATTTCTTTTATTCACACCTTCCTTTCCATTCCTATTTTTCCTAGCTTCCTTTACCTTGTTGACATTCCTAATTTCTTTCAGCTTATGCTTAAGCTGCTTCTTTGTTATTAAGCCTATGTTTACTTCAGCTGGTTTATCTTGTTCTAATTTGTCAGAAGTTGACTTTTCTTTCACTTATGTCCTAGATTCTTTTATCTTTTCAAAATCAGACTTTACAGTTTTTGCTACAAACTTAACAGGATTTACCTTTGACTTAGCAGTTTGTTTAACAACAATTGGCTCAATTTTTTCAGTTCCTTTCTCACTTTTATCATCTCCATAACCTAAGCCCTTTTTCCACTACTTAGTAAATTCTGAGTTGTTCTGCCAGAGTTAGTCCAAGTTCTGATAATCTCTTTTTCCTTTTATAAGTTAGCTCTTAGAGATTCATTCAATTTTAACACTTCATCTCTAACATACAAAGCATCATCTCTTTCTTTCTTAGTTTGATGAAGAAAAACTAACTCATTTTCTAAATAGTCATTCCTTTTCTTAAAAGCAAGATTTTCAGATGTTAATCTTTCACATGTTAAAGTTTGATCTCTATAACTAATGAACATGGTTTTAAGATATAATCTCAACTCAGTAATATCATCAGTATGAAAAGCATAAATTGTTTGAGGTACCTTTAATTCAGCAGTTTCAGGACTGCTATCAGCATTTGCCATCAAGGCATAGTTCACCTCATTTTCAGAATCTGAAGTGTCTGTCCAGCTTTTCTTTTTTGTGATAAGTGCCTTGCCTTTGTCACTTTTTCCTTTCTTGCAGTCAGGAGATATGTGGCCTCTTTCACCACAGTTGTAGCATTTAACATTTGAGTTTTCTCCTCTGTCAGACTTTCCTTTACCTTCAGACTTTCTGAACCCTTTCTTATCAGAACTTCAACTTTTTCTATGAAAACTTCTTACCTTTTCTGAATTTCCTGTAGGCTATCTTTGTGATACCCTTCACCATAAGAGCACACAATTTCATCATCTCTTCATCATCATCCATTTCAGATAAACTTTCAGTTTCTGAATCATCATCATCAGAATATGATGACTCTGAATCAGACTTTATGATGAGAGCCTTTCCTTTGCCCCTCTTTGAGGAAACAACTTTACGAGATTCCTCCTCAGCTTTAAGAGCAACTGTCCTTGACTTTCTTCCATGCCTCTTGCTCATTTGATCCATCTCAAGTTCATAAGTCTTGAGCATTCCATAAATTTCATCAAGAGTAGTTTCAGTAAGGTCATAGTTGTCTCTTATGGTAGTAGACTTCAAATCCCAATTTTCAGGAAGAGCTAAAAGGAATTTTAGATTTGAATCTTCAAGATCATATTCCTTGTCCACCAGTGATAGATCATTCAAGAGTTTGACAAACCTGTCATATAAGTCAGTTAATAACTCGTCATCTTTTGAGTTAAAGTGCTCATACTCTTGAGTGAGTATAGTCCTCCTGTTCTTCTTGATTATATCAGTTCTTTGGCATCTTGTCTCCAAAGCATCCCATATCTCCTTTGCAGTCTTGCAATGAATTACCCTGTTTGACATGACATTATTAATGGCACTATGCAGCAAATGCCTTACCCTTGCATCCTTGGCAATAGATGAGATGTCTTCAGCTGTGTAATCACCTTTCTCCTTTGGTATGGACTTAGCTGGTTGATCTGCAACTGTAACAGAGAGCTTGGTAGGCTTATATGGTCCTTTATTAATCTTATCAAGGTATTCTGGATCTGTAGCTTCCAGAAACATAGCCATCTTCACTTTCCATTTGGGATACTCAGAAGGTCTCAGTATGGGAACCCTAATAGTCTCATATCGATTGTGGGTTTGAGTGTTTTGAGTTTCTTGAGTTTTGGTGGGCTTGGTTGGAGTTTGTGCTTCTTCAGACATGATTGTTTGGATCTTTACTATATGTGTGTTAACAGAAAAGCTCTGATACCACTTGTTAGGTCACATAACACTGTAGAAGGGGGTTGAATATAATGTTTATACAATCAAATCGATTTAACACAAGTATGTAACAAAGATCAAGTATATTCAATAAACTCTGTTACAATATAAACTGTTGTTATCTCTCAGTGATGAACAAATATCACTAAGAGCTTCTAGGTTACAATGTATAATCTTCTCGATAATGATAACACATATAGTGTAAACCCTAAGTCTGTGTTTATATAGTACACAGTTACAAGATATATTCTAATTGATATGTAATATAATTTTGTCTCCTAAAATATATCAATCAGATATCTTCTACAAGTATTCTAGTCTTCTAACTCTTTCTATGCATATCTTCTTTTGTTTTAGTCTCGATTTTCTTCTGTAAATCAGCTTCCTTCCTTAACTGAAAGTCTTCCCGCACTTAAGTTCTGATATGACCTTAAGTTCTGATATTAAGTTCTGACTTCCAGCAAATCCTGATTTTCGTAAGTCCTGATTTATCCTGTTTTTAAGTTCTGAAAACTAAACACAAATCATATTAGACATGACATCTCAAATATATCTAACATGATCGATATACAGATCAAATCTGTAAGATTAGTAAGTTCTGTGTTGATTTTGGTTGTACGGAGTCTGGGAGTGCTTTCAGTGTGTAGATCTGCTTTGGTTTGATTTGTAGTCGTTGTGTTCTTGATTATTGTGGATTGGTTGATTGATTGATATTGGTGAATTTTGACTGTTTGGGTTATCGTATTTTGAGACGTTATATTGTAGAATTTTCGTAGATCTGAATGTATGAGTACTCGGACAGTTAATGGCATCAAGGATCCTTCCTTCAGTAATGTCAGTGAAACTAGCTATAAATTGTGGAAGAAAATGATCACTCTATTTATTTCAGTGGTAAACCGTGATTACAAGGGAATTTTAGAGAGTGGTCCATTTGTAGCAAGAAAGGACATTTATGTAACTAAAGATTCAGACAGTAGAGTTCCTCAAGAGTTTATTCCAAAGGATCCGTCTGAATACACTGATAGGGCTAATGAATTAGTTTCTTTGGATACAAGTCTTTGATTTGAGTCAATGGATTCTAACATGCGTCATCGGATTAAGGATTTTGTTAGTGCTAAACACATGTGGGAAACCATTGAAGCTATAGTGGAGGGAACTGAGGATAAGAACCGATTGAATTTTCTGATGTGTGAATATAAGGAGTTTAAATCTCTTTCTGCTGAAAGTATCAATCAGTTGCTCGGAAGGTACACCCAACTTCTGGTTGAGATGAGTACACTTGGGAAGAAATACATACAAAAATAGATAAACTGGAAGTTTATTCTTACCTTGCCCAATCATTTGAAAAACAAAGTGTCATCCAACATAGAAGGATTGGACTTCAATACAATGTCATTGGATGAGCTTTATGACAAGTTGAAGAACTATAATGCCGAGGAAAAGCAAAGAAATGTCAACCATGGGTCTGAGATAGTGAACAACAAGAACAAGACCATGGAAGAATCAACACATCTTGTAGCAGAGGAATACAGAATTCCTGAAGAAAATGTTAAAAGATCACTGAATTCGGAAGCTTCTACAAGTGGATCAAATCTGACTGGAAATAAAGAAGCTACAGATGAATATTATACTTTGGAAGAGCTTGATAAATTAGAAGATCAAACTATGTCTGGAATGGCTTCTAAATATAGTGCGCTTAAATTCAGAAAAAATTACAAACATAAGGTGAAGTCATCTAGTGGAAACAGTTAAGATCTTGAAGATGGAAAATCCACAAAGTCAATATCCAGTGAATGCTGCAATGAATAGTTGATTGAAGGAAGCATACATGAACTGTGTGATGATGAAGAAAATGGACACTCTAACACTGAAATGGAAGAGTCCATACAAGCAAAGGATAAAGAAGCTTGTCTGAGAAGGAAAGAAGATGGACAAAAGAAGCATTAGGACAAGGAATTACTCAGTGATGAAAAGCACTGAAATGGTACATATGCGAGGAAGAAGAATGCAATGATCCAACATCAACGGAAACTTCTTCATCGCAGGTATCTTGTGAGACCACTACTAATATATCCTGGCATGATTTCAAATATTATGATAAGGATAGAAGAGTAGAATTGTTTCAACTTCATGCTAGTGTAATCAGCTTTAAAGAGGAAATAAATAGAATAAAATCTAAGAATAGATTGTTGCTCACAAGAAAAGAAGAACTAGGCCTAATTACTGTTGAATTAGATGATCTTAATAAACGTAAAGAATGCCTAGAGAACGTGGTCAAAACCAATGTGGTTTTAGATGATGTCCATAGGAGTCAGATAGCTGAGTTAGAACCTAAATTGAAAGGTTATTAGAACTCTTCTATTAGTGCAAAGGAAATTATTGACAACCAAATCAGTAGACCCATAATTAACATTGGATCCAGTGATGTTGGATAGAAACATGCGATAGAATCAGAGAGTGTTGATAATGGTAAATCAAACTCTTCAGATATATCACATGTGGCGCCCTCCAAACCCGGGTCAGAAGTTTGGGGTCCATACACACACACACACACCTTATTTATAATCTGCTTATAACAATAATAAAGATAATAATAATGTGCAGTGACCCTACTTACCAACTACCACGGATCGTAATAGGTTAAAGTATGCACACAAGCCAAACACACATTTATATTACAAACTGTCCAAATCCCAACTATTCAAACTCAGAACTGAGTATTAAGCATTATAACAAACTTTTACAAACTTAAATTATTCCAAAAGATGCCTACTAGCTTAACTCGATCAACCTGAACCTCTAGCTCTCGCGCTGGACTAGGGATCCTCGCTACCAAATGGTTCCTTCTTAACTGGAAAAGAACATAAACAACATTGCACCAATGAGCTAACTAGCTCAGCAAGTCTCAATGACAAGACTAAGAATAATGATTATCAAGTGAAAAGGGTTATGATATCAAGTGAACAATGAATTATGATTTAGAATTGGATATTATATTTTTATTTTAAAAACCAAGGTTAGGCTACTGATCAGTCATGCACTAACCCCGAGCAAGGCACACAACACTGCTCTAACTACTGGATTCAAGGCACACATTGGCCTAGCTTGACCATTAATCTGGTCTGACCATGAATCTGGTCCACAATTTTATAAAAATAATCCAATTCTAACATAATAACAGAATAAACAATGTAAAGCAATAAATAGAATCATAAACAATATTGGATGTTCGATAATGAAATGGTTTCAATCTTTACAAAGGATCAATATGGCAATTTCAAAGCTTGACTGTTAGGTAATGAAATAATTGGATAACAAAGGAATCAATGTTTCAGGGTTACAAAGATTTGGTCTTTCAAGCATAAGGTATAACACCCCAAATCCGGGGTCAAGATTTGGTGTTACTAAACCATTATTACATAACGTAAAGAAATAAATAGATAACCCCTTGAGTCCGGATCTTTTACAGGTCATGGTATGAAACAAGAATCTAACCTTCAACAACTCACTTCAACTATAATACAAGTATATATACCTTTGAACTAATGCTCTTGTCACATTCTTCTAACACCTTCAACCTCTCGCAACGGAAACTTCTCTAACTTCTGCTGTCTATCAAAGCTATTCACTTTAGTCCTTATCTGTTTCTGGCAGAAATAAGAATTGACAAAGCAAGAGTGAGCCAAAAATGCCCAGCCAGCATATAATTTGAGTTTCAAATATTAATTTTAAAGAAAACTTCCAGACAAAATCTCTGAAATATTTTGAAGGGCGAAACACGAAATCATTTGAAGGATATATCTCGTTATCTAAAAATCAATTTGATTTGCATTGCTATGAATCACTTAGGACATAATGACATTTTTGTAAGAACTTTAGAGATCGCGTGTTTTCCAAATAGCTTCTGGTATCATCTCATAATTGAGCAATGGATGCAATAACTATTCATAAAACGACGTTCAAGAAATTCCTAACTATTCAGTATCCATCATTATCGACTAAGTTTCCATAGACTTAGCCTGCTAAACCAGCCTGATAAGGACGGGTTGAATAATTAAGAAAATCCCAATTCATTCAAGATTCTAAATATCACTGAGCAACAAATGCTGCAGCAACACTCTGAACCTCGAATTCATTTATAAACACTGTAATTTCCCGAAACTGAGGGCTAAGAAAGAATAACTTTAACCCATAATCACATTTTACTTCAAGAGGGAATGCCATTAATGGCGAACAACAATAAATTGGACTGAACACTAGAAACCAACATATGCACTATAACCTGCTGATCAGTCAGGAGATAGTGCGGATCTATACCCAACTGCATAGACCCAACCAACATATGGGGCACCCAGGCAACTATGGCCTAAAGGGTCCGGTCCATCTCCGGCCCATAGGATCCAGCTCATCACTGGTCCTTATATATATATATATAGTAACCATCCAGTCCGTGGAGTATTTTTGATGTCAAATCACTTTGGGTACTTGCTCAAGAGAGCAATCGATAATAAAGAAATAATAGTGAAAGGAACTTGCATAAATAAGAGTAATTGCAGCGAAATATAAAACAGTTAACTATTCTGAACTTAGAATAGGAGAGAATAAATAATTGCAGTATTTAAGAGAAAGTTCGGGAATACTTGCATAAACAGAATTATTTAATTCAGCGATATGTTTATCGATTCTAAACTGAGAATAGGGAAAGCAATACTTGCATGGTAAAATTTAAAATAAATATCACTTGAACAATAAGTGATGATAGAGATACTTGCATAATATGATTCGAAATAAACGTCACTTGAACGATAAGTGAAGTCAGGGGTACTTGCCTCGATAAGCTTTAATCACTATTATAGGTCGACTTTTAGATTGCCTTGAGCGTTTGGCTTCATCGTCAAACCATTATTCTATTCTGGATACAATCCCAGCACTCAGGCCCTTCGATTGGAACTTCGTTAATTTCAACATCTAATCGCTAGATCACTCCTAGTCCGATGTCGATACTCGGGTTTTCCGTCTAGGACCTACAGGGTTGAAATACCCTAATTCAGATAATCGCTTAAGCTTAACATCAAATCGCTATCATATTCTACCCATACGATTTCATAACCGAACTCATATTTATATGTATTATTGAAATACACATAGCAATTATGATTCACATCTTCGAAACTCGGTTCGGTATTTATTTTCAGAAAATACATATATTCGTCGTTTTGAAAAACAAGGCAATCGATTATTTGTAAATTATTTTGCCTCAATTGCACTTAAAATCATATAATACAACTATATATGGTTATTCAACGTCTCCGATAATTATAGGGTATGTCCCCGTATTTTTCGGAATTAATTTCCCGAAAATCGGGCAGCGTCTCCTTTATTTATCGGCCTACCCGTCGAAATCAAATCGACGTCAATTTCACAACCCAACAACAACCAACAATCGCAATCATCCCATTTACAACTAATTTCACTAATCCCATTCACCAATACGAACTTAATTTATTCATTATTATTTACTTTTATTCTTATTTTTATATTTTAATTCGTAATTTTCGTTTCAAAATTAATTTATTTCATTTATAAATGTAGGACTCAGATAAAAATCATCATCGCCCACCGTCGGCTCGCCGAGGCTCATCGCCGATGGCGGTAAAATTTTGCGGGTACCCGATTAATTTTCGGGTTTCCAACACAAAACTCCACCAATTAGAATAATTCTTTTCCCGCACAAAATTCATTTTTATTTCACGAATATTTATTCAATAATTTCCTGCAAAGAAATAAAATAATTAAATAAATAAAAATTTCTGAAAACTAGCACAGCAACACGCGCATACGCGCTGCCAAAACAGGGGAGGGGTTGCCTCGCCGGAAACCGGCGGTAACCCGGGAGAAAACCAAAACTCAGGCCACCACAATAACCATACGCGCGGCCACACGCCGCCCATACACACCAACACAACCGACACACCCACACAATCACGAACACACACACAACTCACACACGCGTCACAACAGCATACACACGCCCAATTCACACATACACGTACGCATTATTCACGCACACACACATATAGTTCATATACACACAACACACACCACATATATACGTATGTATATATACCAATTAGGCAGATTCAAGACTGAACCAAGCAACCGGAAACCGACCGGAGTAAGCGGCGGCGACGGCCACCAAACAGGGTAGAGAAACGAGGGGGAAACAGGGGAAATCGCTGGGAAACACGGGAAGAACAGAAGAAAAAGAACGGGGGATAGAAGAGAGACACAGAGAGGAGTGAATCGGGAGAGAGGAGGAGAGACAATGGTGAGGAATTAAGAGAGAGAGATAAAATTGAGGCGGTGGTGGAATAAAACAGGGCAACATCTACTTAAAACCGAAATCTGACACCGACTTTTATTATTTTAACGAACCCTCACGGTTAATTAAAACACAAAAATTACTAAAATACTTTATAAAATATCATAAATAATTCAAAGTTATTTAAAATAAAATTTTTATAATTTTGAACTCATTTTTGAAATGTAATTCTTATCCGCATTTAATGATTAAACGAAACAATGCATGATGAATTTAATTTCAAAAAAATTTCCAAAATAATCTTAAAATTATCAAAATATTAAAAACATAATAAAATATAAGTTTTGTAAATTTTGAAGGATTCTGGAATTAAATACTGATTTTATAATTAAATGCAATCAGAAAATCATTTAAAAATAAATAATTAATTAAATATTGATTTCTTATAAAATCGTATGATTGTCCAAAAATTACCAGAAAAATACCAAAATTATCTAGATTTAATTGTGGATAATTGGAAATTAAAATATCTAAATTTTATCATAAATAATCATCCAAATATTATTATCCATCATCAATTAATTCACCAAATTCACATAAAATCACATAATAATCATTTATTGATAAAAATAAATACATAATATTTCCCGGGCGTTACATTCTTCCCCCCTTAAAAGGATTATGTCCTCAGAATCATGCTAAAGAACAGACACTGATACATTTCGGGTATCTACTTAAAATTTCTTAGGACTCACTACTCTAATCTCGTTTCAACGGTCTCCTGCCGTCATCAAATTTATCAGTTGCTCATGCAACTCCTAATTCAATCTTCTACTTCTCACATTGAGAGCTAAATTACTTTTCATAGTCATACACACATGAATGCCTTATAGATTCATTATACCGGTGACAACAAGACCAACTCATCCACAATCGTTCTATCTATCTCACTGTTTCAAAGGACTAACTCAATTTACACTACCCTTCTTTTCTTTCCAATTCTAATATTTCCTGTTCATGAAATTTCTATTTTCACTGACTGTTCTTCTCTACTTATCATGTCTCCTTCTATTTGGTTAAATTGACCTATAATCGTTTCTAATCGTATTCAAGAATCTTTAATCGGTCTTTTGCATTTCCTATTCGTCTGCACCCGATGTCCTGAGTTCATGACGTCTGATGCTTCGAAATGTTCTACATCTATTAAAATGCTAAAAAGAAAAATCTCGGCAATTGCATTTACTCACCACTTGGTAGCATACTTCCATTTCTTTTCAATCACTATTAAGTAGCTTCATCAAGCGAGAATCCCCTAATATCTAAAAGAAAGTACATTAATTAGGAACGGAATGAATTAGAATTTTGTTCAAAATCCGGTCTCTTGATATTAATACTCATTTTGTTATCCTATCAAATTAGATATCAATACGAACTTTGATGCTCACAACGTTTCCTACTGAAGTCAACATCAATCATCTGCATTAATACCACCTTTGATATTCAACAACAAAGTAAGTATCAGCATAACCCAGAAGACGGATCAAAATCTATTTTTCAATTTCTAACTTTTTCAATTCTTTTAACCATTTCGCAACAATCTTAATGGTATTTCCTCTTTTCTTTCTATTTGGAACATCTGTTTCTAAATGGACCTTTCCGGTTTGATATTTACCCACACACTGGAGCTCATAACCAGAGTTCATATCTTTGAAGCTAAGAATGCAGCTGCTATTTTCCATTTCTTCGCAAGCATATCTTCAATCGTTCGACTTAGTTTTCCTTAGTCCTTGAATTAGCGAGGATGTTATCAATAAATACAATCATACTATCCCAATACTCCTGGTACATTGTGTCCACTTAATCTTCAAATTTAAAATTTCTGATAATCGATGCGTAACTTCATACCTTCATTCTCTTTTCTATGACCGCTTTTGTGCATAGCGCACGGTACCCTTTATTTCATTATTCTTTCATTCCACATTTCTGAAGTTTTCCTTTACTTATTATTTTATCCCTATTGAGTTAGACGATACAGGGTTTTTGATACCAGTTTGACTATGTACAGTAACCGACGAGAAATTCTTACCTCATTCTCCGAGGTAACCTTAGCAAATCATTTGCTCGAATCTCCGGGACTTTACTTTAATTTTTAAGAATTCTGACATGAGATTCATTGCAACGTTCTTCTTCAGCAGCCGCCATCAATACCTTAGTTTAATCATTCCTGTTTACACGCCTTCCTTTTATGAAACTCCTATCTTCAATTATTGACATTTCACTTTATTCTCCAATCAATTCTGGCCCAACTGACGTTTATACCTTGCGTATATCCTGGATTATTTTATAAACTTTCTTTATCATCCTTTTGATTCCACTTCTTGTCTTGATTAGTTCTTTATTCTCATTATTCATTATCTTCTTCATACATAACGAATTTCTTTTTCTTAGTAATATTACTCTGTTTATTATTGAATAGATCATTCCTGGAATTCACACTGGAATGAAGGCTTTTATTTACACTATTTAAATTCTTACTAACAAAATTATCGAATTTCCTCGGTAGCTATTTTCTTAGCCTTACTTGACGTGTCACAAATCACGTGTTTGACTTCTCTTCATTGATTCTCATCTCTTTTCCTGAGTTCACATGCGGACTTCATCAATCTTCGTCGTTCATTGGATGCTTGAATTTGCGAGCTTTCCATTATTCTATAGCAACTTCTATTCAACCGCTTCAGGTCTTGAAATATTCTTCTTACTAGCATGAACCAATAACTTCCTATTCTTTTTATTCATCAAAAAGAGCATATTCTTCTGGATCACACCTTACACCCGATTACAATAACATCACGCTAATTGAACTAGGCCTTTTTAATTTACGGTAACGCCATTACTTTTTCTCAAATTTCTATATCTTTCATTTCGGATCTGGAAATTATGTTAGAGCTTGACTCAATCTAATTGGAATCGATCTCCATTTAACTAACCATTAATTGGTAAAGTGGATCAATCAACTCCTTTAAATGGTCACTTAAACCAAGTGCTAACTAGCTAACTGGAATCAAAGACCAATTACATAAAGTCAGTTTGGTCATAACAACTTTCTCAAGAACCGAGATTTGCAATTATCTGGAATGCTGACGAGAATGACCATATACTTCTTTGTTCTTAACTATAGGGTAATTTCTGAAAATTTGGGCAGCACTTCCCCTACACCATTGACTACCAGTCGGACTCAAGCCGACACCATTAATCAACCAAATCATCAATTCCCACAATTCATCTTTGATCAGCATCTAACTAGTATAGCATATCTCTTTTTAATTGGGATTGGATCTGAAACCCACAATGATTAATATAACCATACCTTTATCAATTTTTTTCTCTTTTATTACGAATTGTCCTTAATGAATTTAAGGTTTGATTTCATGATTCTGTTAATTTATTTCTGACCATTATTAATAGGTTTATCTTTTAATAACTGCGCATGGTCTCCATTATTACCATCACAATCTGGTAGAAACTCAATCGTTATATCGTTATTTCTTAAAAGACTCCACAGTCGAGTCACCATTCCTTCATCTCCACTTACTTATACAAGTTAGAGAAGTTCATAATTTCTTGAAACACATGTTCGAAGTTTGATTACATTTAAGATTTCTTCCATATTGAGTCTTCACGAACAGTATCTTCCAGCGACGAAGGGATGTTTCACGTCGTAATTACATGTCTGAGTCATTGTTTGGAATTTCCTTGATCTTTGATTATCGTCCCGATACTTGTTTGCAGCGTCTGACGCACATAACTTTGCTTCCTTATTTTGTAATAAATGTACGATTCACTAACCATTCATTTCGCGTCGAAATCCTCTAGTTTGAAGTGCATTATTTATCAACTTACAATCATATTCTCCTTTGACACGTAATTCTACCTGTCGCACTGACTATTCTATTTCTTTTAGAATTGTCAAAGAACAGACTCGATGCAAGAGGAGAGTTTGTAAACATGATTTTGATTGAAAAAACGGAATAAGGAATAACAATGCGACAACTGATTGAAGGAAGAAAAATGAGTGAAGGATGAGACAACCATATTCATACTCAAGATGGCCAGTCTTTCATACTATATGGCATACAGCACATGATTAGGTGGCGTCCCACCCGACTCTTCATCATTTCGACAAAGCGTCATACCACAACACTGTTTGTCTCAATCAGAAATCAGTGATTTGAGGAGAGAAACAATTCAAAAGGGATATATAAGAAATTTTCTTTCATTTCTGCCTCATATAATTTATCAACAGAAGAAGCTCAGACATATTCACGAATCAAGATAAACATATACTATCGTATTAGAAGAAAGAATATCAGTGTTGATCACCTTCCATGCTTCACCTATATCTGCCTTCAGGATCGTGCGAATACAGGTTCACGATTCAAGTCACATCACTGCTTTGAAATGCTTCCTGGAAATGCCCTCACACCAAATTTAATCTTAATCGCGTCATTCCGAAGTTAAAATCACAGCTTCAGATTTTATCTATGTCGTGTAAAATACCCATTGATCACGTAATGCCTCTATTCCATTGATAGAAATACGATTCTTCTCCAATCATCTAGAAGATTCTGCCATTTCCTTCAATCATCCTTCATTCGTTCGATTCACGAATCTTGTTAAATTTTATTAATCTTATAAAGTGGGGAAATAATATTTTAATACGTTGATTCAATTATTGATTTTATTAAACAACGTTTACTTTCATTCTTCACAGCAACCTTAAACCTTCTTCCTGCTGATGGGTCTACTTGGCCCTTTGAATAACAACACTGTGTCTAATTCCATTCTTCTTTTTAGATCATTTTCTCTTTATAATAACAAGAACATAAGTAGTAGTTTGACAAATCATTTGTAAAACTTATTTTATGCAAAAATCTTCTGAAAGTTGATTAAGAAAATCTTTTCCGAAATCTCATTTTTAAAGTTTTGGAAATCAATTATTTTGGTCGTCATTACTATATACATTACTTGCTATTTTCCTGATTTACCAATGAAATGTCAAACTAAAATAATGCCCATATAAGGGTCTCTCCACTTTGGTACCTCTTCCACTTTTCCTTGGATTCTGCTCGCCCTTATTAGTCGCAGAAACTTTATTCGTCGTCGTAAATCATTGAATTCGCAATTCTATCGCAACGCTGACATTTAGTAATATCTTTGACATTCTTGTCATCGTCCTTGACGTTATGCTTACAACCACACATGTGATTCGACGTTCCGTCTGTATATAGGGTCGCATCTTCTTGCTAGTTTTACCTATACCTATTAAGGTAGCTATTATTCCTCGCGCAGCTCCCGATGAGTGATAAGAATCTTCTCGCAACGATAGTGCCTTCAAAACATGCAACATTGGTTCTTCATCAGCTTCCATCAATTGGTTGCCTTCGGCGTGGAGCTCATCTTACTACCTAATTCTAAGTTAAATCGTAACTTTTCTTACACAAATTCTCACAAGAATCGATCGCATAGTCTTCAAAACCATATGAAAAGTAGGGTAACATAGCCCATCTTCGTCGATCTGTCGATCCCTCGTTACTGTAGGATCTGAGGTTTCAATATACCTATAATGTTGTGATATTCGCCTTGAACTTTTTCATCAATCCTATCTTACCAACTCCTTATCGGATCTGCTAACCCTAATTCGCACTCAACTTAATTTATCCTGAATATGTCTAGGGTCTTTCCTATCCTGTACGACCTATCATTCATATCTTACTCTAACCTATTCTTATTTCAGTGACCAATAACCTGCAGCTCTGATGCCAAACTATAACACCCCAAATCCGGGGTCACGATTTGGTGTTACTAAACCATTATTACATAACGTAAAGAAATAAATAGATAACCCCTTGAGTCCGGATCTTTTACAGGTCATGGTATGAAACAAGAATCTAACCTTCAACAACTCACTTCAACTATAATACAAGTATATATACCTTTGAACTAATGCTCTTGTCACATTCTTCTAACACCTTCAACCTCTCGCAACGGAAACTTCTCTAACTTCTGCTGTCTATCAAAGCTATTCACTTTAGTCCTTATCTGTTTCTGGCAGAAATAAGAATTGACAAAGCAAGAGTGAGCCAAAAATGCCCAGCCAGCATATAATTTGAGTTTCAAATATTAATTTTAAAGAAAACTTCCAGACAAAATCTCTGAAATATTTTGAAGGGCGAAACACGAAATCATTTGAAGGATATATCTCGTTATCTAAAAATCAATTTGATTTGCATTGCTATGAATCACTTAGGACATAATGACATTTTTGTAAGAACTTTAGAGATCGCGTGTTTTCCAAATAGCTTCTGGTATCATCTCATAATTGAGCAATGGATGCAATAACTATTCATAAAACGACGTTCAAGAAATTCCTAACTATTCAGTATCCATCATTATCGACTAAGTTTCCATAGACTTAGCCTGCTAAACCAGCCTGATAAGGACGGGTTGAATAATTAAGAAAATCCCAATTCATTCAAGATTCTAAATATCACTGAGCAACAAATGCTGCAGCAACACTCTGAACCTCGAATTCATTTATAAACACTGTAATTTCCCGAAACTGAGGGCTAAGAAAGAATAACTTTAACCCATAATCACATTTTACTTCAAGAGGGAATGCCATTAATGGCGAACAACAATAAATTGGACTGAACACTAGAAACCAACATATGCACTATAACCTGCTGATCAGTCAGGAGATAGTGCGGATCTATACCCAACTGCATAGACCCAACCAACATATGGGGCACCCAGGCAACTATGGCCTAAAGGGTCCGGTCCATCTCCGGCCCATAGGATCCAGCTCATCACTGGTCCTTATATATATATATATAGTAACCATCCAGTCCGTGGAGTATTTTTGATGTCAAATCACTTTGGGTACTTGCTCAAGAGAGCAATCGATAATAAAGAAATAATAGTGAAAGGAACTTGCATAAATAAGAGTAATTGCAGCGAAATATAAAACAGTTAACTATTCTGAACTTAGAATAGGAGAGAATAAATAATTGCAGTATTTAAGAGAAAGTTCGGGAATACTTGCATAAACAGAATTATTTAATTCAGCGATATGTTTATCGATTCTAAACTGAGAATAGGGAAAGCAATACTTGCATGGTAAAATTTAAAATAAATATCACTTGAACAATAAGTGATGATAGAGATACTTGCATAATATGATTCGAAATAAACGTCACTTGAACGATAAGTGAAGTCAGGGGTACTTGCCTCGATAAGCTTTAATCACTATTATAGGTCGACTTTTAGATTGCCTTGAGCGTTTGGCTTCATCGTCAAACCATTATTCTATTCTGGATACAATCCCAGCACTCAGGCCCTTCGATTGGAACTTCGTTAATTTCAACATCTAATCGCCAGATCACTCCTAGTCCGATGTCGATACTCGGGTTTTCCGTCTAGGACCTACAGGGTTGAAATACCCTAATTCAGATAATCGCTTAAGCTTAACATCAAATCGCTATCATATTCTACCCATACGATTTCATAACCGAACTCATATTTATATGTATTATTGAAATACACATAGCAATTATGATTCACATCTTCGAAACTCGGTTCGGTATTTATTTTCGGAAAATACATATATTCGTCATTTTGAAAAACAAGGCAATCGATTATTTGTAAATTATTTTGCCTCAATTGCACTTAAAATCATATAATACAACTATATATGGTTATTCAACGTCTCCGATAATTATAGGGTATGTCCCCGTATTTTTCGGAATTAATTTCCCGAAAATCGGGCAGCGTCTCCTTTATTTATCGGCCTACCCGTCGAAATCAAATCGACGTCAATTTCACAACCCAACAACAACCAACAATCGCAATCATCCCATTTACAACTAATTTCACTAATCCCATTCACCAATACGAACTTAATTTATTTATTATTATTTACTTTTATTCTTATTTTTATATTTTAATTCGTAATTTTCGTTTCAAAATTAATTTATTTCATTTATAAATGTAGGACTCAGATAAAAATCATCATCGCCCACTGTCGGCTCACCGAGGCTCATCGCCGATGGCGGTAAAATTTTGCGGGTACCCGATTAATTTTCGGGTTTCCAACACAAAACTCCACCAATTAGAATAATTCTTTTCCCGCACAAAATTCATTTTTATTTCACGAATATTTATTCAATAATTTCCTGCAAAGAAATAAAATAATTAAATAAATAAAAATTTCTGAAAACTAGCACAGCAACACGCGCATACGCGCTGCCAAAACAGGGGAGGGGTTGCCTCGCCGGAAACCGGCGGTAACCCGGGAGAAAACCAAAACTCAGGCCACCACAATAACCATACGCGCGGCCACACGCCGCCCATACACACCAACACAACCGACACACCCACACAATCACGAACACACACACAACTCACACACGCGTCACAACAACATACACACGCCCAATTCACACACACACGTACGCAGTATTCACGCACACACACATATAGTTCATATACACACAACACACACCACATATATACGTATGTATATATACCAATTAGGCAGATTCAAGACTGAACCAAGCAACCGTAAACCGACCGGAGTAAGCGGCGGCGACGGCCACCAAACAGGGTAGAGAAACGAGGGGGAAACAGGGGAAATCGTTGGGAAACACGGGAAGAACAGAAGAAAAAGAACGGGGGATAGAAGAGAGACACAGAGAGGAGTGAATCGGGAGAGAGGAGGAGAGACAATGGTGAGGAATTAAGAGAGAGAGAGATAAAATTGAGGCGGTGGTGGAATAAAACAGGGCAACATCTACTTAAAACCGAAATCTGACACCGACTTTTATTATTTTAACGAACCCTCACGGTTAATTAAAACACAAAAATTACTAAAATACTTTATAAAATATCATAAATAATTCAAAGTTATTTAAAATAAAATTTTTATAATTTTGAACTCATTTTTGAAATGTAATTCTTATCCGCATTTAATGATTAAACGAAACAATGCATGATGAATTTAATTTCAAAAAAATTTCCAAAATAATCTTAAAATTATCAAAATATTAAAAACATAATAAAATATAAGTTTTGTAAATTTTGAAGGATTCTGGAATTAAATACTGATTTTATAATTAAATGCAATCAGAAAATCATTTAAAAATAAATAATTAATTAAATATTGATTTCTTATAAAATCGTATGATTGTCCAAAAATTACCAGAAAAATACCAAAATTATCTAGATTTAATTGTGGATAATTGGAAATTAAAATATCTAAATTTTATCATAAATAATCATCCAAATATTATTATCCATCATCAATTAATTCACCAAATTCACATAAAATCACATAATAATCATTTATTGATAAAAATAAATACATAATATTTCCCGGGCGTTACATAAGGTACAATGGTTTGAATATATAAGTAATTTGATTCAGTATTTGGTATTTAGTTTGTATGTATTTGTGGAGTAGTATCGTATATTTGTGGTTCGTATTTGGGTATACAACAGTTAATGGTTTAGAAAGAATAAGGTTTACGACTCAAGATCAATAACTGTAATCAGGGTTTTGGGTTCAGTGCTTCAAAGCACTTGCAATATAAAACATGACTATCAATTATCTACAATATATCTCGAGAAAGTTCAGAACACTTGCCTGGTACTAGCTTGCTATACTGCACTAACTTCCAATTACAACCGTCTACTCCTCGACTATCTTTTTCCCTTTCCTATGCCTTTCCTCTACTGCTCACATATCATAAGCATCTATCAATATTCAACTCATACGATTCTATTTGAAACATACTTCTATCTACCCTTCGTTTCACCCAAATTCGATTAACGGATTGAAAGTTATGCTAATAACAAGTAAACATCGAACATATAAACCGACAGTCAACCACCGAGTCACATATAGCACATAACACGTCAAACAGTCAATGATATATCATTTATAAAGAAGCCTCATATTATAAACAGGCTTTTGGGTATTTAAAATGATTTTTAAAATATTTTTCGGAATTAAAATGGCTCGTTGTATCAATTTCAGAGTAATAAACAGGGTTCGGTTGGCTAAATCTAGCTTCAAAACAATTTTATAATAATTATCGAGCCTTAAAAACAATTTAAAATAATATTTTAAAGCTCGAAACTATTTTTCAGAATTTTTAAATCATTTTAAATAGTTAAATCCAATTAAATAATCAATTAAAATCAATTAATAAATAATTAAACTAATTAATCAATTAATATTTAAATTAATTGATCAATTAATCAATTAATTATTCATTAAAATTAATTAATTAAGTAATTTAGATTTATTTTTGAATTAAAAAAAAATTTTGGAATTAAAATAAATGAGTTTTGGAATTTAAAATAATTAAAACTATTTTTAAAATCATTTTATAAAAATAAATCCTATTTTTTAAAATAAATAAAATATAAATCAAAATTTTATAAGTTTTTAAAAGGTCAGGGACTAAATTGTAAGTTTCTGAAAACTAGGGGGACTAGACAACAATTTTGCCATCTTCCCCCTTCCACTTCGTCGGCGGACGGCAGGGATGCCATTAACGGCGACCCGCCGCCGCGCAAGCTCACCAGAATCACGCTCCAAAGCCCGGAACCACCCCAAACTGTGCAGATTTATTCCGTTTACTACTAGCAACTATATCTTGCAATCATATCTCACAAAACGTTAGTAACTTGGCCGGATTTTGGCCGGGAAACGAAGAACACCGACGAACTTTCCAAACACAACCACGGTCACTACAAGCAACGTCGATTAGCAAGGTATATATGAATCGATTGCAAATTTCAAGGGGAACAAAACCCACTATCTCTCAACACCTGTTAATCCCTATTTAAGAAACCCCTAAATTTAATCAAGAACATTCAAACAAACTATAAACCCTAATTTCTAATTTCGAAAATCAAACCCAAAATTAAACATGTTATTGAACTCCAAATCAAGAGTATAATATACCAAAATGATTAGGAGAACAAGCTCTACAACATACAATCATCAAATCATACAAACAATCTCTCGAACAAAAATTCATATTTTTAATCAAAATAATTCGAAAATAAATAAATTTCCAGAAAATAAACCTTGATTTCACCAGTTCTGAGACTTGAAGAAACTGATAGAACACTCTGAGACCTTCGATTTGGTTACTCGAGCTTTCCAAACAGAAATCACTAACACCTTGATTTGTGGTTTGATTCTCACAAAGGTTTATGAATATATGAATTTTCTCTGAAAATTTATATAATTACTGTCTGCAAATGATTTTCAGTACGAAATAAAATACGGTAAAGGTTATTATAATTACGGAAAATTAGTATCCCGCTGGATCATTCCGGATATAAAATGGTACGTTTATTTATAAAAACTGATCCAAACGGTACCGGTTTTCGGGATAATTATCCAAACCAGTACAATTTGTACTGCGATCTTGGTCTCAGCGCCTGGTTACACGTATTACGAGGTGATAATTGTGATAGTTTAATAAAAAGATCCCGTTTATCGAAAATACGGGTTTTATTGATTTACCGAAATGAATAATGTATCGAAAATATTACGCCGGAACCCGCGCAGGACAAACCGTATGCCGGATCGAAAAAGTCGAAACATGGAAAATGCTCGGAATATTGCAATTAGGTTAGGAACGAGTTCTCGGAAGAGTTTCGGGTTATAAAACGTAAAAACGGATGACCTCGGTTGGTTCCCGATTGTAGAAAATAGTTTTTAAATACTCGGAAAAAGATTTTATAAAATCCATATATTTCCTATAAAATCATAAATCGACATAAAAATAAATAGGAAGATATGACAATTATCTATATTTTATTTTGGACATATGAAAATTAAAATACTCAATTAATATTATTTTCAAACATCCAAACACATTTAACACTTAACAAATAATTCACAGAATCAATACCGAACATACATAATAATTATTTATTAGCAAAAATAATTACACGATATCTCCCGGATATTACATCCTCCCCCTTAAAAGGATTATGTCCTCAGAATCTCTTAAGAAAATAAATGAGGGTACTTTTCTCTCATATCACTTTCTAACTCCCAGGTTGACTCTTCAACCTTTGGGTTTCTCCACATTACTCTTACTAACTTTACTACTTTATTTCTTAGTACTTTCTCTCTTTCTTCTGGAATTTCTATCGGACTCTCTACATATGACAAATCTGCCTGAAGCTCTATTGGCTCATATTCTATTACATGCATGGAGTCTGGATTATATTTCTTAAGCATCGATACATGAAAAACATTGTGAATGTGCTCCATGTGCGGAGGTAACACCAACTCGTAAGCTACTTTGCCAACGCGCTTTAGAATCTCAAAAGGTCTGACATATCTTGGGCTCGGCTTTCCTTTCTTTCCAAATCTCGTTAATCCTTTCCACGGTGATACTTTTAGTAATACCAAATTCCCTTCTTCGAATTCCATGTCTTTCCTTGATTGATCTGCATATTTCCTTTGACGGTCTTATGCTGCTATCAATCTCTTCTGGATAACTTCAACAACTTCCTTTGTCTGCTGCACTAATTCAGGTCCAAGTATTTTGTGTTCTCCTACCTCGTCCCAATATACTAGAGATCTGCATTTACGTCCATAGAGAGCTTCATAGGGTGGCATCCCAATACTAGCGTGATAACTATTGTTGTAAGCAAATTCTATGAGGGGTAAATGCTCGTCCCAACTTCCTTTGAAATCAATAGCACAAACACGTAACATGTCTTCGATTGTCTGGATCGTTCTTTCACTCTGGCCGTCCGTTTGTGGATGGTAAGCCTTACTCATATTCAGTCTCGTTCCCAAACATTCTTGAAAACTCTTCCAAAATCTTGAATTAAATCTTGGATCCCGATCAGATACGATGGACACAGGAACTCCATGACGAACTACAATTTCCTTCAGGTACATATGGACCAACTTGTCGAGTGAAAATCTTTCATTTATAGGCAGAAAATGAGCTGACTTGGTAAGTCTATCCAATATAACCCAGATGGCATCATGATTAGCTTTTATCCTTGGTAATCCAACTATGAAATCCATGGAAATATGCTCCCACTTCCACTCTGGAATCTCCAATGGCTGTAGTAATCCACTTAGTCTCTGATGCTCTGCTTTAACTTTCTGACATTTTCCCTCTTCATATCTGGCCACCAATAATTTTCTTTTAAATCTCTGTACATTTTGGTACTCCCTGGATGGATTGAATACCTTGAACTATGAGCTTCCTGTAAAATTTCATTCTTCAACTCCGTTACTGGTGGAATCCAAATTCTAGAAGAAAACCTAAGAATACCTTGATTGTCCTTTTTCGTGCACAATTCTTCACCTACCAAACGATTTATGTCCTGGTCCATTACTTCTTCTTGACACTTCTTTATCTTCTCTAACAACTCCGGTTGAAAAGTCATACTATACACTTTTACTTCATCAGGCTTGCGAACTCTAATCTCCAATTCCAGTTTCTGAAATTCCTTATATATTTCTTCGGGTACTAATAACATATTTAACTTTTCCTTCCGACTCAACGCGTTTGATAAGACGTTTTCTTTACCGGGATGATAATTAATCGTGCAGTCGTAATCCTTGATCAATTCTAACCATCTCCTATGTCTCATATTAAGCTCCTTTTGTTAAATATGTACTTCAAGCTTTTATGATCCGTGTAAATCTCGCACTTTTTTCTATATAGATAATGTCTCCAAATTTTCAAAGCGAAAACTATGGCTGCTAGCTCCAAATTATGAGTAGGATATTTCTGTTCGTGTGGTTTCAGTTCAGAACACATCCGAGTCCTTTATGAGAAGCATCGCTATAAATTACGAAATTTCCTTGATCGTCGGGAAGTGACAAAACAGGTGCCGTGATTAATCTTTGCTTCAATTCCTGAAAACTTTCTTCACATTTATCGTTCCATATAAACTTTTCATTTTCCGTATAAGCTTTGTCAATGGTGTTGCAATCCTTGAGAAATTTTGAACGAATCGACGATAATATCCTGCTAATCCCAAGAAACTTCTTACCTCTGTTGGTGTTCTCGGTCTTTCCCAATTTGTAATTGCTTCAATCTTTGCTGGGTCCACTTTGATTCCTTCATTACTGACTATGTGTCCTAAGAACTGAACTTCCTGTAGCCAAAACTTACACTTCAAGAATTTAACGTATAACTTCTTTTTCCTTAAAATCTCCAAAGTTGTTCTTAAATGTTCTGCATGATCCTCTTCTGTCTTTGAATATATCAAAATATCGTTTATAAACACAATAACGAACTTATCCAAGTATTCCTTGAAAATTATATTCATCAGGTCCATAAACGCTGTCGGGGCATTTGTCAATCTAAAAGACATTACTAAAAATTGATAATGTCCATACCTTGTTCTGAAAGCTGTCTTTGGTATATCTTCTGCCTTAATCTTTAGTTGATGATATCCCGATCTTAAATCAATCTTGGAGAAGTACTTGGCTCCTTTCAATTGGTCAAACAAATCATCAATTCTGGTAACAAATACTTGTTCTTGATTATAAGCTTGTTGAGCTCCCGATAGTCGATGCACAGTCTCATGCTTCCATCCTTCTTCTTAACAAATAATACTGGTACACCCCACGGGGATACACTAGGCCTGATTACTCCTTTCTCTAGCAACTCTTGCAATTGCTTTGCTAGTTCCTTCATCTCAACGGGACCCATTCTATACGGGGCCTTGGATACTTGTTCTGTTCCAGGTGCTAAGTCAATTACAAATTCAATTTCTCTATCTGGAGGAAGTCCTGGTAACTCATCGAGAAAGACGTCTGGAAATTCATTAACTACTGGGATATTTTCAATTTTTGCTGGCTCCTGGCTTCTATCAATCACATATGCAACAAAATACTCGCATCCTTGTCATAGTAACTTCTTGGCTTGAATCATTGTTAAGAACTTCTTTGCTTGCTTCTGGCCCTTGAACGTTACTATCTTTTCGTCTGGCGTCTTCACCATTACCTTCTTATTTCGACAATCTATCTGGGCATCGTGCTTAGATAACCAATCCATTCCTAAGATACCGTCAAATTCTCCTAACTTAAATGGTATCAAATCTACATAAAACTTACTACCAGAAATCTCAATCTCACAATTCCCACAAACTTGATTAACAGATACACGTTCTTGATTTGCTAATTCCACATTCATTACTTCATTTAGATACTCAACTGAACAATTTAACTTACTAACAAAATCTTGTGAAACAAATGATCGAGTTGCTCCCGAATCTATTAATACTTTGGCATATAAAGAATTCACATTAAGCGTACCTACCACGACATCAGTATCCTGGATAGCGTCCTTCATAGACATATCAAAAACTCTAGCCCTTGGAGTCTCATTCACTGCTGGGGTAAATCCCATAATCCTCAATGCATTACCTACTGGCTATATGTCCTAGCTTTCCACATTTAAAGCACATAAATCCAATGGCTAAAACCTTCACTACTGGATTCCGGATAGGCTGAGCCTTGTTTGCTGGCTCTCTTGCTGGCTGATTTCGGCACTCCCTCGAATAGTGCCCTTTCTGGTTACACTTGAAACAAGCTACATTCAACTTATTACAAACTCCTCCATGTTTCTTCCCACATACCTGACAATCTGGAAAAGTTAATCTCAACTGATTCGGCTGATTCACATTAACTGGACGGTTGCCCTGGCCTCCGTCGCCTGCATTTTGTCTCTTGAAATTAAAATTTCTCCCTGGCTGAAACTTGCCCTCCTTAAAATTTGGAAACTTCCCTGATTGTGACTGACCTTCATTCCCTTCAGACTTTCTCTTCTTAGTATCTTTTTCCTTCTGTGACATCTTACTCTCTGTCTCTGCAATCATGGCCTTTTGTACAACTCCTGCATAGGTATCCAACTCAAAAATGGCTACCTTTCCTTTGATCCATGGCTTCAGACCTTGCTGGAATCTTTTAGCCTTCTTCCTGTTAGTATCCACATATGACGACACATACCTTGACAACTCTTCGAACTTACTTTCATAATCCGCCACTGACATATTTCCTTGCTTTAACTCTAAAAACTTCAGCCCCATCCGATCCTGAACAAACTGGGAAAAATATTTTTCTAAAAACAATTCCTTAAACCTTTCCCAAGTAATAACATCTGTACCTTCCAATGTCTTCACAGTCTCTCACCAATAGGTGGCCTCATTCTTCAAGTAATAACTCACAAACTCTACCTTCTGTTCTTCCTTCACTTTCACTAAGGCAAATGACTTTTCTATTTCCTTTAACCAAACATTTGCTTCAATAGGTTCTAAGGAACCCTTAAATTCTGGTGGGTTTACCGCCTGAAAAGTTTTGAAAGTTACCTGGGGATTGGTCTGTCTTTGTTGTTGTTGTGCCAGGTGAACTATTTGTTGGGCCAAGATTTGAAGAATATGGGCTATTGCTGGGTCTATGGGTCCTGGGTTCACATTCTGGTTTGTATCATCTTAGTTATTATTGTTGTTGCTGCTGGTTTCTTCATTCTGGGTGTTGGTGCGGGTATTTCTTCTAGGAGGCATTTTCTGTAAAGAATCAAACAACTTATTTAGCTTTTAAATGAAATCCTTTGCATAAAAGAAAAGTTTTGGTAAAATGAAAATATCTCTTTTTGAAAACAGTTGTAACAGTTGAACTAAGTAAATTGCATGCTTCTTTATATAATATAAACAGTTATGAAAATAGGGTACATGGTTTCACAGGGATATAACTGGTGCAATAAATAAGGTAAAGTAAAACAGGTGCAGTAAAGTAAATTACAATGCTGGAAAAGAAAAGATACTGATATGTATAGATCAAAAAGTTTTAGGTAGTACAAGCATAAAGATGCTTCAGAAGTAAAAGGAAAAGGGTACAACAACCTACTCACTAGTCAGTAGATGTAGTCTATAAATACAACCCAAAAGTCTACTGATACATACTACACACTACTGTACATACTATACAACCATAACAACACTGATCAGCATCTCCATCTCTGGATCTCTGGCTCAACTCCAAGGAAACTCTGGTCCTCCCAGCCTCCCAAAGTCCTCCATCACTTCAGTAGCCCATCCCATAAGTGCATCAGGGCCTTGGCCAGGTAGTGTAGCTCCATGTAGCCTAGCCTTAAGAATCCTGCGTGTCACATGGATCTCCTCTCGAAGCTCCCTCACACCACGATCAACATCGGTAGTCCTGATAATATGCTGCAGCTCTCGGATCTGGGCCAACAAGGAATCACGCTCCAATAAAAGAGCCTCATACCGGTAATAAGGAACTGGATGCAATGTAGACTGGAATGGGGCACTCGCAACTGAATGCCCAGTGGAATCTGAATCAGCTGGTAGGGGTCCTCTGATAGGTGGCCTCATGCCTGGGTGTGGAATAGCCTGCAATGGTACGGGCTGCAACATAGGTGGAGGTAGAATAGCCAACACTGGTGGAACAACAGGACGTGGATCTGAAGATGGTACTCCAACTGAAGGCTCTGAGTGAACTGCTGATATGGGGATGAAAGAGTCGGCTATCGCTGCTATCTGAAATCATATCGCAATATAAGAATCTCGAACCACGACGCGAATCATACTAATACCTATTATACCGTAGCACTCAACCTCTCGAGGTTCTATTTTTCTATTCTTTACTTCTAATCCTAACCCTCTACCCATTCCCGTCAACCTAGGCTTGTGTTAGTGACTTATAACCTGTAGCTCTAATACCAAACCCGTGGCGCCCTCCAAACCCGGGTCAGAAGTTTGGGGTCCACACACACACCTTATTTATAACCTGCTTATAACAATAATAAAGATAATAATAATATGCAGTGACCCTACTTACCAACTACTACGGATCGCAACAGGTTAAAGTATGCACACAAGCTAAACACACACTTATATTACAAACCGTCTAAATCCTAACTATGAACTGAGTATTAAGCATTATTGCAAGCTTTTACAAACTTAAATTATTCCAAAAGATGCCTACTAGCTTAACTCGATTAACCTGAACCTCTAGCTCTCGCGCTGGACTGGGGATCCTCGCTACCAACTGGTTCCTTCTTAACTGGAAAAGAACATAAACAACATTGCACCAATGAGCTAACTAGCTCAGCAAGTCTCAATGATAAGACTGAGAATAATGATCATCAAGTGAAAAGGGTTATGATATCAAGTGAACAATGAATTATGATTTAGAATTGGATATTATATTTTCATTTTAAAAACCAAGGTTAGGCTGCTGATCAGTAACTCACTAACCCTGAGCAAAGCACATAGCACTACTCTAACTACTGGATCCAAGGCACACATTGGCCTAGCTTGACCATTAATCTGGTCTGACCACGAATCTGGTCCACAATTTTATAAAAACAATCCAATTCTAACATAATAACAGAATAAACAATGTAAAGAAATATACAGAATCATAAACAACATTGGATGTTCGATAATGAAATGGTTTCAATCTTTACAAAGGATCAATATGGCAATTTCGAAGCTTGACTGTTAGGTAATAAAAGAATTGGATAACAAAGGAATCAATGTTTCAGGGTTACAAAGATTTGGTCTTTCAAGCATAAGGTACAATGGTTTGAATATATAAGTAATTTGATTCAGTGTTTGGTATTTAGTTTGTATGTATTTGTGGAGTAGTATCGTATATTTGTGGTTCGTATTTGGGTATACAACAGTCAATGGTTTAGAAATAATAAGGTTTACGGCTCAAGATCAATAACTGGAATCAGGGTTTTGGGTTCAGTGCTTCAAAGCACTTGCAATATAAAACAGGACTATCAATTATCTACAATATATCTCGAGAAAGTTCAGAACACTTGCCTGGTACTAGCTTGCTATACTGCACTAACTTCCAATTACAACCGTCTACTCGACTATCTATTTCCCTTTCCTATGCCTTGCCTCTTCTGTGTAATAACCCCAAATTTTGGAATTTTTTAAACCCTTATGAATAGTGTTTTGCTGATTATGCTGAATAAGAAAACTTTTCATGCCACACTATGTAGGGGTTCTTTTATTGATCTTCTGGGATATTATTAGTACTCTATGTGGTATATAAGTGTATGTAAAGATCGTCAAAATCCAAATCCGAACACTTTGATTTTTTTCGAAAATCCACCAGATACCGAGAGAATTGAGTATAACGTAATATGATTAAAAGGATTTAAATTCAAGGATTATAAGAGAGGATCATAAAATGAATATAATGTATTGAGAAAGGTTAAGGGAACCCAAGTAATAAGATCCCGGGTATGATCCCTCAAACAATAAACGAGAACGAAAGTTAAGCGAACCGTATAACAGATCAGCGGTCATTAGCCAAGTAATTAGGAGTTAATCAAAGGGTTAGTGGAGAGTGATGTCATCTCACCAACAAGAGTGTAATAACCCCAATTTTTGGAGATTTTTGAAACCCGGATGAATAGTAACTTTTGCTGACAATGCTGATTAAGAAAAATTATCAGACCACGATATATAGGAGTACTGTTATGGAAATTCTAAGATCGTATTAGTATTCCATAAAGAAAATAAGTGTATGTAAAAGCTGTCGGATTTTGAAAACGAGCACTTTTATTTTTCCCCGAGATTTCCACCAGACATTAAGGGATTTAAGGAATTAATATTAAGATGAAGGATTTTAAATTCAAGGATTATAAAGGAGAATTAATTTAGGTATTAAAAATACCAAGAAGATTTTATCAATAAAACCATTAAGGTATTTAACCAAACGATCAACGAGATTGAGTGATAACCGGACAGAGAAATGAATAACGACTCTTGTAAATACCTTTGCAAGTGGCAAGGCAAGTGGATGGTTGATCAAACAAGAAACCAAGTGATAGTTAGGAAGGAATGGCTAGTTAATTAGATAGTTAACTAGGGATGATCTCATCTCACCACAAATCACCAACACATGGCAAATGGTGAGATCATCTTCCACTAACTTATTTGTTTATTATTAACCTAGCAAAATATCAAGACAACCCATCATTATCCACCACATTATTCCACCAACCCAAGAAAGCAAAAGCATTTCCTCCCCCATTTCCATTGCTCTCGGCCAAAACAGAACCAGCACACTAAAACTGTTGTATCTCCTTCATTTCTCACTCAAATATTGTGTTCTATAGCTCATTGGAAAGGTATTGAGATGGCCTACAACTCTTGTTCACAAGTCTCGTCCAAATAATCATGGTAAGACCCTCATTTTGACAGTTCTATAAATAGGACTTTTAGAAACTTCAAAGCCTAACTTTGTGTTCTTGATTTCTTTGGAAAGATCAAGCTTGTAGGAGGCTCCCTAAGGCTTCCTAGCAACTTAACACCTCCCAAGGAAGGTATAAACTTCAAACCCTAGCCTTTACTTTATTTGTTAGTAAGTTTAATGGTTGGTTTTGTGAAATGAGAAGCATGGATTGTGATTATTAGTAGTTTGGTTTGATTTGGAAGTATTTTGGTAATTGAAGCTTGATTATAGTTCATAGGTCTTGATTGTGGTTGTTTGAGTTGAAAACTGTAACACCCCCAAATCCGGGGTCGGGGATCCGGGTTGTCACGAGTTTCATTTCCCTTAATAACACCCAATCTTAATAAATAATCAACTACTCTGTACTGTGACCCCACAATAAACACACACACCACAAGTTATAGTCTCAGAGATGAATATCCAAAAATAATCACAAGTCATTTTATTCCACAATTATATGCCAATGCACCTTAAACAGGTTTCTGAATAAATTTACATTTCTTTGCCATTATTACAATTCATGACATACATAAGTCTGGTACATTATTAGTTGAAAACTTAGCCTATTGGTAATTTCTACCTCAGCTACAGCGGCCTCAACGCTTCCAGAAAGCTGCGGTACGTTTCCTATCCGCTTGCGAATTGGGAGCTTGGTCCTGTTTATCTTATCTATCTGATGTTGTGTGACGAAAGAAGAAGCAAGGTTGAGCAGCAAGCCCACCAAAATAATGTGTATAATGATTAACAATATATGAGCCTTCTCATAGTACTCATGAAAGTCTTGGTCAAAAGAAATGAACCAAGTTGATATCTTAATGCGATGAAGTCGCAAAATATTCAGTATATATATACACATATACTTTTCAAAATATGGGAAGTCCTCTTCCATGCATAATACACACAGAGTTCCAGTGTATAACTGTATAAAAATATCGTTGCAAGGTGATCTCATATATCTAACCTTGTCTCAACGTTTTTCTGAAAATCTTTGTCATGCATAAGATAATCATTTACTAGATATAAGTTTAAAAGATGAAGTTACAAGATACTCCAATATACTTATATCTTTTCCAAATACTACTTGAACTACCACCGTTCAAGTTATAATTAGTTTCAAAAGTTCATCACACTGATGAGACTACAAGATAAGACTTGTATAGATTCAATCTTTGAAATATTTTGAAGGAAATGAAGTTATGATATACTTCATTAAGTCCCGATATATATATACACCTATATATATACATACGTTTCCTGAAAACCTCTGTCATGTAAAGTATGAACAGAATTGCAATATCCAATAAATTTGGAAAGGAAAGAATTTTGGCATAAACCTGATATCTTGCTGATCAGGCAAAGATACCAATAAGTAACCTTTTCTACTAGTAGATGGACGAATTCCCCACTGGTCATCACCCTGGTTGCAATAGGACCTTATGCTGGACTGCCACTCAGCCACTTATACATTTGATGGACTCCCACTGAGCCACTTACACTTTCATGGACGCCCACTGAGCCCATGTTGCTTATGCCGACTCAATAGATGGACTTACTTCCCGAACCTTGGGTAAGTAATCAATTCATTTATCAAAACAGCAACCTCGTTGCGAATATAAAATACACCACAGAGCCGGATCCCTCAGGTTTTGAGCGAGTATTTAAATCCCCTATAAAAGGAAGATCTTAAATATAAAAATGAGTTTTGGGATCCGCTCTAACCTTTAAAAATCATTTTGAAGACTCGAAAACACTTTAAAGAGTGTTTGGAGTAATGCTGATTTAATGAAGTAATCAGTCCCAATATTTTTAGAAAATATCTGAATATTATTATTTAAATAATATTCCCATAAAGAATAATCTTTATACAAATAATTGAAGTAGAAGTTGTAAGACTTATACTTGAAAGGAGTATTAAATAACCAAAGATATACTTATACGAAAGTTCTATCTTTATTTGAATAATCAAAAATAAGTTTGATTATCGACACCTTACTCTTTAATAAAATAAAGAATATATCTCAACAAATAATCGGAGTCATAGATCCTCAAATGAATATTCAAAATAATATTCAATAAATAAAATAAAAGGAGTCATAAGTCCTCAGATGAATATTCAAGTAATATTCATTAAATAATATAAAGGAGTCATAAGTCCTCGAATGAATATTCGAAATACTATTCATATAATAAAATAAACTTAAATTTATCGAATAAACCTTATTCGATTAATAGTTTTGAAAACTATAACCATATATATATAAAAATATATATATTATACTCGGGAACATCGACTCCCGGTTTAGAAATATGTTCACCTTTTGATCCCCTATACTAAGGGTAAACTCAAATACCGTTTATTTCTAGCATAGGTATTATTAACTGAATCAACAGATATATGTATCAAGAATACGAAACAGGCATGCATATATACCATATCACATGCAACAATATATCGCAAGAATTTGCTAATTAACCATCATGCATCTATCACAAGATAATGCATATACATATGTATACATCACAACAACAGTATAACGGGTAGAAAACTTGCCTGAGCGACTGGGGGTTACAAATGGCTCGGGACGAGTCTGGTAACCTATAAGCAACAAGTAAGTTGGAATTAAACCAAAGTCACTTGTAAATCTATACTTTAACTAACTTAGACTCTAACGCTTGTTTTGCGCTTACTGATTCTCTTAAGTCACTCGGGTACCCTCGGCTCCACCATTTTTAATAATTTAACCTTTACGAGTTTTAAGGCGATTCCTTCGCGAGTGTCTTACCAACTTCCTAACACACTTACCATAAATGTTTCATACATTAATTAACCCTTTTTGGTCTTTAACCTATGTTTCAAAGTAAGGCGAGGGGAAAAGTTTCGTTCGCGAAACGCCGTTACTTGAAACGGTCGTTTCTCCTAAACCGTGCATCGGAATCGAACGAACTACATATCAAAACGAAGCTCGTAACACGAGCTATCTAGAAATGGCAATGGTCATAATCTAGCAGGGGGTTCTCGGGTCCTAATGTTATGCACAAAAACAGTCGGAAGAAAATCGGACGTTACGACGGCTATGTTTACGCGATTTCCCAAATTTAAACCAATTCAAACAACCACAATTTCAACTCCAATTCACAACCCAATCAACCTCCATCTAAACTACATTACAACGGCCCCAAATCAACTCAATTTTAACATTCATACATATGCCTAAGCTTGAATTTAACTATACTACATTCTTTTAACCAAAACAACAAGATTTACCATTCCATTTCAATACCACTTCAACCCAAACTCTAAACCACAAACATTAAGCTACAATATCACCATAATAATCAAAATCATCTTATTAAACATAGGAATCTAGGGTTTGGAGATGATATACCTTCCTTGAAGTGGTGGGAGTAGCTAGGAAGCCTTAAGAAGCTTTGAGAAGGCTTAGGGATGCTTGGATCTTAAAGGAAAACAAGAAAAATTTCAAGTTAAAAACTTGAAAACACTATTCATTGTCTTCTTCATTGATTTAATGAAGAAGATTGAGAAAGAATTGATGGCTTAAACTCATGATATATCCCTAACTATGCATAAGGATGATTAGGGAATTAACTGACCAATTTAGGAAGCTTGGATCTTGAATTTTTGAAATTTCTTGCCTTTAAAGATGAAAAAGCCGAGAGCAAATGAAGAACAATGCCTTGGTTTCTTTTTGTTTTGATGAAGAATGAATTATTTGGCTTGGTTGATTTGGTTTTATTTTGTTTTTTGGTTAATTACCAATTTAACCTTGATTTTGTGTGGTTAATAATCCACCACATCTCCTTCCTTCCCATGTCATGCCTATGTCATGTTGTGATGTCATCTTTCCCTCCTTGTCCTCTTCTCATTGGTTGGGTGACATCACTCTCTCTAATCCCTTTGATTAACTTCCTAATTGTTTACCTAATGACCGCTGATCTGTTATACGGTTCGCTTAACTTTCGTTTTCGTTTATCGTTTGAGGGATCATACCAGGGATCTTATTACTTGGGTTCCCTTAACCTTTCTCAATACATTATATTCCTTTTTATGATCCTCTCTTATAATCCTTTAATTTAAATCCTTCGTATCCTGTTACCTTATATTCAATTCTTTCCGTATCTAGTGGATTTCCGGGAAAAATCAAAGTGTTTGAATTTGGATTCTGACGATCTTTACATACACTTATATCCCATATAAAGTACTAATAAAATCTCAGAATATCCATATCAGAACCCCTACATAGTGTGGCATGAAAAGTTTTCTCATTCAGCAAAAACACTATTCATAAGGGTTTCAAAAATTTCCAAAAAAATTGGGGTTATTACAGTCTCCCCTCCTTAAAAGGATTCCGTCCCGGAATCAGATAGAAAATGAATAGGGATACTCTCTTAGCATTGCACTTTCTAACTCTCAAGTAATTTTCCCACATTGTGGTTCTACCATCAAACTCTGACTAGTTTGATAACCCTTCTCCTAAGCACTTGTCCCTTTTCAATCTATAACCTTTCCTGGTTGCTCCATATAGGTTACGTCGGGTTGCATGTCTATGCGCTCATATGCCCCTATTTATCTGGCATCCGAATTACACTTCCTTAACATTGATACGTGGAACACGTTATGAACTTGTTACAGGTTCGGGGGTAGGGCTAGCTCGTATGCTAACTTCCCAATATGTTTTAGTATATCCAAGGGTCCAACAATTCGTGGACTTAAACTTTCTTTTCTTTCCAACCCTCATCAATCCTTTCCAAGGGATACCTATAACATCACTAGGTCCCCTATTTCATACTCTTTGTCCTTTCGAGTCAAATCAGCATACCTCTTATGTCCATCTTGGGTTACTACCAGTCGTCCTCTGATTAGATCTATTATATCCCTGGTCCTTTGGACTACTGCGGGTCCGAGCATCTTGCGCTCTACAACTTCATCCTAACATAAGGGAGATCGACATTGTCTTCCCTCAAGGATCTCATAAGGCGATATCTCAATACTGACATATGATCTATTATCGTAAGAAAACTCAATCCGTGTTAAGTGATCATTCCAAATTCTTCCAAGTCTATTGCGTAGACTCTTATTATAGCTTTTTGCGCTATAGGTTTTGCTTCTCTATACCCACTCTTTTCCAGTTCGTAATCGCTACTACCTTCCGTTCCTAATATTATACTGGTTATACTTTTGCTCGTTAGCATTCTATAACCTTTTAATAACCACGTCAACCTTAGTATCACTAACGCGTTAGAATTGGAATACCACCATACTTGGTACCACTTCCTTTCTAGCTGCCTCCATCTTCGAAAGCTTGATCCATCATATAGAAGTAAAAAAATTCATTGAGAGATCACTATGATCATGAACACTTGTTACATTGCATAGTTAGTATAGAAGGTGGCCAGCCTTTAGTACTTGACAAGCAATTAAACAATAGCTGGTATCCTACTCGGCTTCTATCACACAGATAGATAGTCATTCGGCAATACCTCCCCTTCTGGAAGGGTTGTTCTTCTCAGTTTATATGAAATAAAAAGAAGAGAAAAGAACGAATTGAAGAGAATTGTATATATGAAAAAAAATATACTGCCACAAAATATCTGGCTTGGAACCTACCTCTGAACTATAGAGGTTTTTCATAGGAGAATAAAACATATGTGTATATATATCAAGTATTATCGCATCGCATTTCACATGCCTAAATATTTTTGCTATTCCGTCCATTGTTCTATGGACCCATGCTCTTCCTCGAGCTTATACACAATCACCTTTGAAACTCCCTCGATATCGAAAATCGAATCTGGGATCTTATTCTAGACATCATTGTTACTAGAATTCTATGCTTGCACCGCAACCTTCCTCATAGAGTAATACGACTCTCTTTTCATAAGAGGGAATAAATATTCAATAGGTAGATACTCTACTTAATTAGTCTATCAATGATAACTTATACACTACCACGACCAGATTAGTGGTACTCAATCTCAACATCCATTCCAATACAACTCTCACGGTTGTAATCAGCTCATTACTCGCAGAATCATTGCTGCATTACTATGGTCCACCACTGACCTACTGTCGTCATTCACTTTCCATGAAATCTTAATATCTAACCATACGGAGTCCAAACATGTCGTATAGAATACTTCTAAGGAGTTAACATAATCACCAATCATAATTCATGAAGAACACTCCAAACTCTGACGTACTTTCATGACATGAAGTAGATAAAATTGCAGAAGAGTTTCAGTCAAAGCAACGATAGCAGGTTAATACCATTCTTAATCGTATGCCTTAAATAGAAGACATAACTCAAGGGTTCGTCTAGTCCTTTTTGAAACATGGTCCTGTCTTATCTCAAGATAGTATCTTCTGAGATAGATAGCCCGCTCATGGAAATTACACGAATTAAACCTTTACCAACTACTATTACGGTTGGGTATTGCACAGTCATCAGAAGGAATGTCAATCTTCCAAACCATAATACAACCTTCTTAGCTTTAACCATCATCACTGTATTCCTTTGGCACAAGCGCCTATAATTATCCTCTTACCTTTAAAGTGTCGGCCACCTCTTTGGCCTTTCCCGATAGTAAAATTTCCTTACAGTCAATGTCATTTTAACCACCTCCAAATAAATTTTCTACCTCATTTCAATCACAGCTTATGTGAAGATGTTTTCCTTAAAATCTGATGAGTAAAAAAAAATATCACCATTTTTCCATAAGTTATTGCCTCAGTCTTTAGAGGTTAATCACTGTCACGACTGACTCTCAATCATACTTAGAACATCTTTTATCTTAAGTCCTAATTGCCCTGAACAATTTCGACCATTACTGGTTTGATCCATACTTTCTCGTGGTTTAACACGTGCCCCACTTGGCATCATTATAATTACGTCATATTTCCTTTATCAACATTTCTATTCTTGAGAATTTTGAATATTACCTTTCTTTCTTATAAAACCTCTTCGGTTATTTTTGAATCGTTCCTCCTGTATTCCCTAGATACAGGGCATATCAAGATACCGTTTATTAATACCAGAATCATTGTCTATGTGTTTCTGAAAAATTTCTCCACTGATACTTAAAGGTTGTTATTACCTTAATCCTTTCCAATTCATACTGTCAAAACTCATACTATCCCTATTAAGGGTGAAATGCCAACCTTTATACATTCCCCTAGGATTCGTTTTAAGTTACTGATGTTTTATCCTTAATTCCACCTTTAAAAAGGTACATGCATCCTTCCATGGATAAATTAAGTCATATGTCCCTGATAAGGGTGTCTTATTCAATCATTCCCACCTCGATAGTATATGCCTAATTTCACAATAACATCTATATTCAAAATGAGGTCAATCAATATGGCCTCCAAAAGATAACAACGGTTATCCGCTTTTATTGCCTAAATTGGGTAACGATAACAAGGGTGTTCTGGAAGATATTGGTCGTGTTCAACGTGAATTTCTTCTTAATAATTCCTTATTTACTTTTGTTGTTTATCTCAACAGTCATCTCAATGTTGGGATATCTTTCATACCTGGCGTCTCCCTTTATGGGTATCAAGCCACCAGTCTTACACTTCATATTCTTGAAGTTCACTTCCTTCATCCAATTTTCCTAATTTCTTACTTTCTTGACTCCTCAGTCCATCCGCGTTTCCTTATTAATCAATCGATATATCTCAAAGTTTCATCGAATACTGTCAACTTCAAGGGAATTAACTATACGTATCGCTTACGCCTTCAAACCTTGAATTTATCTCATGATCAGTCACCATCGTGCTGATGATGACACACTTCTCTATATTTATTACAAGGGTTTCTTAGGGTTTCCCATACCTAACTCCCTTATCACTTCTCAACTCTATTTCCTTTATATCCCTTTATACTCCTACCCTTTTCAGTCTTTTATTTTAGTTTCCATTACAACCACAACATAAGCATTGATTTCAAAAATCCCGTCATTCTAGATTCGTGTCCTCAGAACGAATCTTGACAACTTTTACAACTTAAATTCATAATTCATCATACTTGTCCAGTTTTGTTCTGGCTCTAAAGTTTTTATACTACCTTCATAACCTTGGGAGTTACTTTCCCGAAAACAATTGACTGAACTTAAATCAGTTTATTATAATCTCTTGCTCCGTGCCTTCCTTGGTCTTTCACCAGCGGGTGGTCTCTCTCTTAGGAGGGTAAGTGATAAAAACAGTCTTTTGTGATTCGTCAATCATTTAGAATCTCAAATGATTCCTATATTTCCTTTAGCCAGGTTCTTGCCTCGACTGGGTCAGCTTGTTCCTTGGAACTCTGAGAGCTTAGCGACTTAGAGGTCCTGAAAGAATTTCACACCACATTGTTTCCTCAAGGTGGTGGTTGGGAATAAAATATAAGTTCTGTTTAGACAGGTCCATGAATTTCCGTATAGGAGTACCGTCTCGGGTCTCCTTATCTCGCTCGACTTTTGCTTTCTTAGTCTAAATATTTCTTCCTACTCCCCATAATTGGGGTCATCTTTTAATTTAAAATCTTCATTTTCCACTTTATTATATTCCGGGTTCTTTATATCTTAATTGCGACCTCCCTGATTATCACATTCAAGGTTTGCCCCTAATCTTATTCCTTGTGGGGGCATATTACTTGGAAAATTTTGAGAATCTCCGGATATTTGTCTTACTTACTTTGCTTAAGTCTTCCCCTCGTTTAGTCCTTGCACGATTGCAAATTATGAATTCTCAAGTTCGATAAACTTCATGACACTCTCTTAAGTGTTAATAGAGCAATTAACAATGTGATTTTATCACAAACAAACTGATCTGAACTGAAATTAACGAATATATACATAACCATTTGTTCGAGGGTACAACAACTGAACATATTAAAGAGGATTACATCATTTGAACTTATCGCTCCTATCCCAAAAGTACTACCATAGATAGTCATCTCGTCATTAAAACTAATCATTCATAACTTAGGCTAATCCTCCAAAAGCGGTGCTGCATGAAATTCTTGTCTGATTGCTCTGGCTCTGCACACTACCATGGATCAAGAAATACGAGCACGCACGACATCCCTAACCTGCTCTATTAAAGCGGTGATGAGGTCTAGGATAGTTGCAAGTAGAGCTGGATCAATCTGACCCTCAAGATGGCCTCTAGCTATAACATGGGTGGTAGCCTCAATCCTTTCCATGCTATGAGCTAATCCTGCCGGAAGTACCCCACCCTCAATCCTCGGTGCAGTAAGTCGATCCAACAGATCACTCCTAACATTACGGGCCTCAGACAGGCCACCCAAAGTCATATGATAATTGGCAATAAGAGAAGCCTGAGTGGTAGCATCTAGCAGTCCATGGGGTGCAGGTGGCGCAGACCCAGGAGATCCAAACGGATAACCAAGCACGGTATCAGGTGACAATGATGCAGGAGATAAAGGTGGCATTTCCTCAGTATGTGCTGGGCTCTGTACAGGGGAGGGAACAGGAATTGGTGGAACCTCATGGATGTCTACAGAAACCTCTGGAAGAGGGTCTGATACTGGTATAATTGGGGTCGTGGAAGGCCCCACTCCTTCTGCCCTCATTAACCTTTGTGCCCTTGGTAACTCTTCATCCTCTAGTGCCACCCTCGCGGCCATTCTTGCTCTGGTAGTCGCCCTGACTACGGTCATCAATTCCTCAGCGGTCCTCTCTTCATTCTCATCAGGATCCTCCATGAGATCCTCCTCAGCCACAATCCTTTCCGGAATAACATCCTCAACCGCAACATTCTCAATATGAATCTCATCCGGTCCCTCATTAGGGTACTCCATCGGATTCACAATTTGATCTCCAGTTTGTAATAAAACATCCTCATGCTGATGCTCCTGAACCTCAGGGTTCGGTGCCCTGCTACCCTATACGAGAACGAACTATGTTACTATCATGATATTTATAAGGGTTCCCGTAAGGGTTTTAACTGTCAGTACTACGTTAGGTAGTCCGACTATGAACTAGGCAAGAGTTCTTATTTATCTTAGTGTACTTATTATCTTAACGTCACTTCATCTCTGAGGTTTATAACGCTTAGCTCTGATACCACTTCTGTAATACCCCAAAATCCGGGGTCGGGGATCTGGGTTGTCACGAGTTCCATTTCCCTTAATAACACCCAATCTTAATAAATAATCAACTACTCTGTACTGTGACCCCACAATAAACACACACAACACAAGTTATAGTCTCAGAGATGAATATCCAAAAATAATCACAAGTCGTTTTATTCCACAATTATATGCCAATGCACCTTAAACAGGTTTCTGAATAAATTTACATTTCTTTGCCATTATTACAATTCATGATTTACATAAGTCTGGTACATTATTAGTTGAAAACTTAGCCTATTGGTAATTTCTACCTCAGCTACAGCGGCCGCAACGCTTCCAGAAAGCTGCGGTACGTTTCCTATCCGCTTGCGAATTGGGAGCTTGGTCCCGTTCATCTTATCTATCTGATGTTGTGTGATGAAAGAAGAAGCAAGGGTGAGCAGCAAGCCCACCAAAATAATATGTCTAATGATTAACAATATATGAGCCTTCTCATAGTACTCATGAAAGTCTTGGTCAAAAGAAATGAACCAAGTTGATATCTTAATGCGATGAAGTCGCAAAATATTCAGTATATATATACACATATACTTTTCAAAATATGGGAAGTCCTCTTCCATGCATAATACACACAGAGTTCCAGTGTATAACTGTATAAAAATATCGTTGCAAGACGATCTCATATATCTAACCTTGTCTCAACGTTTTTCTGAAAATCTTTGTCATGCATAAGATAATCATTTACTAGATATAAGTTTAAAAGATGAAGTTACAAGATACTCCAATATACTTATATCTTTTCCAAATACTACTTGAACTACCACCGTTCAAGTTATAATTAGTTTCAAAAGTTCATCACACTGATGAGACTACAAGATAAGACTTGTATAGATTCAATCTTTGAAATATTTTGAAGGAAATGAAGTTATGATATACTTCATTATGTCCCGATATATATACACCTATATATATATATACGTTTCCTGAAAACCTCTGTCATGTAAAGTATGAACAGAATTGCAATATCCAATAAATTTGGAAAGGAAAGAATTTTGGCATAAACCTGATATCTTGCTGATCAGGCAAAGATACCAATAAGTAACCTTTTCTACTAGTAGATGGACGAATTCCCCACTGGTCATCACCCTGGTCGCAATAGAACCTTATGCTGGACTGCCACTCAGCCACTTATGCATTTGATGGACTCCCACTGAGCCACTTACACTTTCATAGACGCCCACTGAGCCCATGTTGCTTATGCCGACTCAATAGATGGACTTACTTCCCGAACCTTGGGTAAGTAATCAATTCATTTATCAAAACAGCAACCTCGTTGCGAATATAAAATACACCACAGAGCCGGATCCCTCAGGTTTTGAGCGAGTATTTAAATCCCCTTTAAAGGGAAGATCTTAAATATAAAAATGAGTTTTGGGATCCGCTCTAACCTTTAAAAATCATTTTGAAAACTCGAAAACACTTTAAAGAGTGTTTGGAGTAATGCTGATTTAATGAAGTAAATCAGTCCCAATATTTTTAGAAAATATCTGAATATTATTATTTAAATAATATTCCCATAAAGAATAATCTTTATACAAATAATTGAAGTAGAAGTTGTAAGACTTATACTTGAAAGGAGTATTAAATAACCAAAGATATACTTATACGAAAGTTCTATCTTTATTTGAATAATCAAAAATAAGTTTAATTATCGACACCTTATTCTTTAATAAAATAAAGAATATATCTCAGCAAATAATCGGAGTCATAGATCCTCAAATGAATATTCAAAATAATATTCAATAAATAAAATAAAAGGAGTCATAAGTCCTCAGATGAATATTCAAGTAATATTCATTAAATAATATAAAGAAGTCATAAGTCCTCGAATGAATATTCGAAATACTATTCATATAATAAAATAAACTTAAAGTTATCGAATAAACCTTATTCGATTAATAGTTTTGAAAACTATAACCATATATATATAAAAATATATATATTATACTCGGGAACATCGACTCCCGGTTTAGAAATATGTTCACCTTTTGATCCCCTATACTAAGGGTAAACTCAAATACCGCTTATCTCTAGCATAGGTATTATCAACTGAATCAACAGATATATGTATCAAGAATACGAAACAGGCATGCATATATACCATATCACATGCAACAATATATCGTAAGAATTTGCTAATTAACCATCATGCATCTATCACAAGATAATGCATATACATATGTATACATCACAACAACAGTATAACGGGTAGAAAACTTGCCTGAGCGACTGGGGGTTACAAATGGCTCGGGACGAGTCTGGTAACCTATAAGCAACAAGTAAGTTGGAATTAAACCAAAGTCACTTGTAAATCTATACTTTAACTAACTTAGACTATAACGCTTGTTTTGCGCTTACTGATTCTCTTAAGTCACTCGGGTACCCTCGGCTCCACCATTTTTAATAATTTAACCTTTACGAGTTTTAAGGCGATTCCTTCGCGAGTGTCTTACCAACTGCCTAACACACTTACCATAAATGTTTCATACATTAATTAACCCTTTTTGGTCTTTAACCTATGTTTCAAAGTAAGGCGAGGGGAAAAGTTTCGTTCGCGAAACGCCGTTACTTGAAAGGTCGTTTCTCCTAAACCGTGCATCGGAATCGAACGAACTACATATCAAAATGAAGCTCGTAACACGAGCTATCTAGAAATGGCAATGGTCATAATCTAGCAGGGGGTTCTCGGGTCCTAATGTTATGCACAAAAATAGTCTAAAGAAAATCGGACGTTACGACGGCTATGTTTACGCGATTTCCCAAATTTAAACCAATTCAAACAACCACAATTTCAACTCCAATTCACAACCCAATCAACCTCCATCTAAAATACATTACAACGGCCCCAAATCAACTCAATTTTAACATTCATACTTATGCCTAAGTTTGAATTTAACTATACTACATTCTTTTAACCAAAACAACAAGATTTACCATTCCATTTCAATACCACTTCAACCCAAACTCTAAACCACAAACATTAAGCTACAATATCACCATAATAATCAAAATCATCTTATTAAACATAGGAATCTAGGGTTTGGAGATGATATACCTTCCTTGAAGTGGTGGGAGTAGCTAGGAAGCCTTAAGAAGCTTTGAGAAGTCTTAGGGATGCTTGGATCTTAAAGGAAAACAAGAAAAATTTCAAGTTAAAAACTTGAAAACACTATTCATTGTCTTCTTCATTGATTTAATGAAGAAGATTGAGAAAGAATTGATGGCTTAAACTCATGATATAGCCCTAACTATGCATAAGGATGATTAGGGAATTAACTCACCAATTTAGGAAGCTTGGATCTTGAATTTTTGAAATTTCTTGCCTTTAAAGATGAAAAAGCCGAGAGCAAATGAAGAACAATGCCTTGGTTTCTTTTTGTTTTGATAAGAATGAATTATTTGGCTTGGTTGATTTGGTTTTGTTTTGTTTTTTGGTTAATTACCAATTTAACCTTGATTTTGTGTGGTTAATAATCCACCACATCTCCTTCCTTCCCATGTCATGCCTATGTCATGTTGTGATGTCATCTTTCCCTCCTTGTCCTCTTCTCATTGGTTGGGTGACATCACTCTCTCTAATCCCTTTGATTAACTTCCTAATTGTTTGCCTAATGACCGCTGATCTGTTATACGGTTCGCTTAACTTTCGTTTTCATTTATCGTTTGAGGGATCATACCCGGGATCTTATTACTTGGGTTCCCTTAACCTTTCTCAATACATTATATTCCTTTTTATGATCCTCTCTTATAATCCTTTAATTTAAATCCTTCGTATCCTGTTACCTTATATTTAATTCTTTCCGTATCTAGTGGATTTCCGGGAAAAATCAAAGTGTTTGAATTTGGATTCTGACGATCTTTACATACACTTATATCCCATATAAAGTACTAATAAAATCTCAGAGTATCCATATCAGAACCCCTACATAGTGTGGCATGAAAAGTTTTCTCATTCAGCAAAAATACTATTCATAAGGGTTTCAAAAATTTCCAAAAAAATTGGGGTTATTACAAAAACCTTGGAGATTATGGACTGATGTGGTATGGTTTAGGTGAAGTTTTGTTGTATTGATGGTTATGAGTTGGTTGGTGGTTAATTGGAGTAGTTTAAATATTGGTAATCGCGTAAACATAGCCGTCGTAATGTCCGATTTACTTTAGACTGCTTTTGTTCATAACATTTGGACCCGAGAACTCCCTGCTAGATTATGACCATTGCCATTTTTAGATAATTCATGTTACGAGCTTCGTTTTGATATGTAGTTCGTTTGATTCCGATGTACGGTTTAGAAGAAACGACCGTTTTAAGTAACGGCGTTTCGCGATCAAAACTTTTCCCCTCGCCTTACTTTGAAACATAGGTTAAAGACCAAAAAGGGTTAATTAGTGTATGAAACAATTATGGTAAGAGTGTTAGGCAGTTGGTAAGACACTCGCGAAGGAATCGCCTTAAAACTTGTAATGGTTAAATTATAAAAAATGGTGGAGCCGAGGGTACTCGAGTGACTTAAGAAAAATCAATAAGCGCAAAGCGAGCGTTAGAGTCTAAGGTAGTTAGAGTATAGATTTACAAGTGACTTTGGTTTAATTCCAACTTACTTGTTGTTTATAGGTTACCAGACTCGTCCCGAGCCTTTTATCACCCCCAGTCGCTCAGGCAAGTTTTCTACCCGTATAACTGTTGTTGTGATGTATATGTGTATATGCATGATCTTGCGATAAATGCATATTTGTTATTAGCAAATTCTTGCGATATATTGTAGCATGTGATATGGTATATATGCATGTCTGTTTCATATTCTTGATTTATATATCTGTTGGTTCAATGCTTATAGTTTCATAATACCTATGCTAGAGATAAGCGGTATTTGAGTTTACCCTTAGTATAGGGGATCAAAAGGTGAACATATTTCTAAACTGGGAGTCGATGTTCCCGAGTATATTATATATATATATATATTTATATATATGGATATAGTTTTCAAAACTATTGATCGAATAAGGTTTATTCGATAACTTTATATTATTTAATGAATATTACTTGAATATTCATTTGAGGAATTATGACTCACTTTATATTATTAATGAATATTACTTGAATATTCATTCGAAGAATTATGACTCACTTTATATTATTAATGGATATTACTTGAATATTCATTCGAGGACTTATGACTCCTTTATATTATTTAATGAATATTACTTGAATATTCATTCGAGGACTTATGACTCCGCTTAATTTATTAATGAATATTATTTTGAATATTCATTCGAGGACTTATGACTCCGATTATTTACTAATTATTATTCTTAATTTTATTAAAGAATAATGTGTCGATAATCAAACTTACTTTTGATTATTCAAATAAAGATAGTACTTTCGTATAAGTATGTCTTTGGTCATTTAATATTCATTGCAAGTATAAGTTTTAAAACTTCTACTTCAATTATTTTTATAAAGATTATTCTTTATGTGAATATTATTTAAATAATAATATTCGGATATTTTCTAATAAATTGGGACTGATTTATTTCATTAAATCAGCATTACTTCAAACCTTCTTAAAAATGTTTTCGAGTCTTCAAAATGATTTTTAAAGGTTAGGGCGTATCCCAAAAACTCATATTTATATTTAAGATCCTCCTTTTGAAGGGGATTTAAATACTCGCTCAAAACCTGAGGGATCCGGCTCTGTGGTGTGTTTCATATTCGCAACAAGGTTGCTATTTTGATAAAAGAGTTTTTGATTACTTACCCAATACTCGGGAAGTAAAATTCTTGGAACAAGTTAATCCATTAACAGGCATCGCCTGGGAAATATCGGTGAGTTTTCCTTTCCAACTAGATACGACTTCTTGGTGGAGCCGTATCAATAAGTTTCTACTTGGGGAAAGGGGGGACGAGCTTTACGTTTCAGAGTCATGGATTTCATCTGAACTAGGAGTGGCATAAGTGGTCGAGTAGCGCCGGCCCAGCCTTATTATATTGGCCCAAATGGCCCGAAAGTTTCGCTAAGACGGTCCATTCCTTAGGAGTCCAGTGTTCGGTTGACAAGTAAATCCGACAGGTTCTCCTCTACATGTAGAAAATGGTGGGGTTGCACCACTGCGACTGATCATCGTAAGTGGTCTTCCTGGCGCGGTAAACTCCCGTAATGAGTTCATCATCCAATTGGATATTTCTGCAACACTACCCAGAGCCCTTCGATAGTAAATGATTATCTTATGCATGACAAAGATTTTCAGAAAAACGTTGAGACAAGGTTAGATATATGAGATCACCTTGCAACGATATTTTTATATAGTTATACACTGGAACTCTGTGTATATTATGCATGGAAGAGGACTTCCAAGATTTTGAAAAGTATATATGTATATATACTGAATATTTTGCGACTTCATCGCATTAAGATATCAAACTTGGTTCATTTCTTTTGACCAAGACTTTCATGAGTACTATGAGAAGGCTCATATATTGTAAATTATTATACATATTATTTTGGTGGGCTTGCTGCTCACCCTTGCTTTCTTCTTTTATCACACAACATCAGATAGACAAGATGAATAGGACCAAGCTCCCAATTCACGAGCGGATAGGAAACGTTCTGCAGCTTTCTATAGGCATTGAAGTCGCTGTAGCTAAGGTGGGAACTACCAATAGACTTGGCTTCAACTTTTGATGTACCAGATTTATGTATACTTATGAATTGTAATAATGGCAAAGAAAATGTAAATTTATTCAGAAAACCTTTTAAGGTGTATTGGCAGATAATTGTGGAATAAAATGACTTGTGATTATTTTTGGATGTTCATCTCTGAGACTATAACGTGTGGTGTGTGTGTTTATTGTGGGGTCACAGTACAGAGTAGTTGATTAATTATTAAGATTGGGTGTTATTAAGGGAAATGGAACTCGTGACAACCCGGATCCCCGACCCCGGATTTGGGGGTGTTACAGAAGTGGTATCAGAGCTAAGCGTTATAAACCTCAGAGATGATGTGACGTTAAGATAATAACTAAGATAATAAGAACTCTTGCCAAGTTCATAGGCGGGCTACCTAACGTAGTACTGACAGTTAAAACCCTTATGGGAACCCTTATAAATATCGTGATAGAAGAGTAGTTCGTTATCGTATATGGTAGCGGGACTCCGAACCCTGAGGTTGAGGAGCAACAACGCGATGATATTTTATTACTAATTGGAGATCGGATTGTGGATCCGATAGAGCGTCCTAACGCAGGACCGGATGATGTTCATATTGAGGATGTAGCGGTTGAGGATGTTGTCCTAGAAGGGATTGTTGTTGAGGAGGATCCCGTGGAGGATCCTGACAAGAATGAATAAAGGACCACTGAGGAATTGATGACCATGGTTAGGGAAACTACCAGAGGTAGGATTGGCCGGTCACTACCGGAGGTTCGTTCAAGTTTGTAAAGATAGTAGCCCCTTTAACGCGGCTTACTCGTAAGACTGAGAAGTTCGAATGGACAGAGAAATGTGAGAACAACTTTTAAGAACCGAAGCAAAGGTTGGTGACGTTCCCTATGTTGGCATTGCCGAATGGAAAATGAGATTTTGTGATGTGTAGTGACGCTTCGCATAAGGAATTAGGGTGCTTCATATACAGCACAGCAAGGTAATCGCGTACGCGTCAAGACAATTAAGGGAATATAAAATTCAATATCCCCACCCATGAGCTTGGGCTCGTGGTAATAGTTTTTCCTTAAAGATTGGAGGCACTACTTGTATGGAGAGAAGTGCAAGATTTACACAAACCATAGGAGCTCTAGTACATTTTTACGTAGAAAGAGCTCAACATACGCCAGAGGAGGCGGTTAGAGCTAACCAAGAATTATGATTGGGAGATTCTTTATCATTCGGGGAAAGCCAATGTGGTGGCTGATGCCCTTAGTAAAAAGGAGAGACCCAAGATGATAATGTCTTTGGGATAGTTTATAAGAGATTTTGAGAAAATGGAAATAGAAGTGAAGGTAACCGGAGCCGGTACCGAAAAGCTGTTTGAGATTGCAATACAGACCGAATTTTTGGAAAAGAATATATTGTGCCAGAAAAAGTGATGAATGAAGGCAGAGAGTCAATGACTGGAGAAGAGATCCACACCGAGAAAGATGATAAGGGGATAGTGAGGTGTTCCTACAGAAATTGGGTTCCAAAAGTTCAAGAGCTTAAGGATGAGAACTTAGATGAGAGCCATAGTTTGAGGAATAAGATTTAGAGCAAACCCTGAATGTGATAGTTAGGGAGGTTGCCATCAAGAAAGAAAGAACCCATAACATAATAGAGTGGAAAACAAGGTTTTTAATGTATAAGATAACCCCGATTATGGGAGAAGGTTGAAACATTTCATACTAAGGAAACAGAAAGTCGAGTAAGGAAAGGAGACCCGAGATGATACTCCTATATGACAATTTATGGACCAGTCTAGACAGAACTTAGACTATTATCCCCAACCACCACCCTGAGGAAATAATGCGGTGAGAAATTCTTTCAGGACCTTTAAGTCGCTAAGCTCTCAGAGTTCCAAGGAACAAGCTGACCCAGTCGAGGCAAGAGCCTGGCTAAAGGAAATACAGGAATCATTTGAGATTTAAATGATTGACGAATCACAAAAGACTATTTTTGTCACTTACCCTCCTAAGAGAGAGGCCACCCGCTGGTGAAAGGCCAAGGAAGGCACAGAGCAAGAGATTATAATAAACTGATTTAAGTTCAGATAATTATTTTCGGGAAAGTACTTCCTAAGGTTATGGAGGTAGTGTAAAAGCTTTGGAGCTAGAACAAAAGCGGATGAGTATGATGAATTATGAATCTAAGTTGTAAAAGTTATCAAGATTCGTTCTGAGGACACGAATCTAGAATGACGGGATATTTGAAATCAATGCTTATGTTGTGTTGGTTCATGAAATAATGATAAGAGAAAGGAAAATAAAAAGAAACTGAAGTGGAAAGGAATATAAAGGCAATAGAGTTTGAGGAATGATAAGGAAGTTGGGTATGAGGAAACCCTAAAGACTCGTAGCAATAGAAATAGAAAAGTATGTAATCGTCAGGATGAGGGTGATTCACCATGAGTTAAATTGATGGTTGAAGGCATAAGAGATAAATATATTTTATCCCCTGTAAGTTGGGAGGATTTGAGGAAACCTTGAGATAGTTCAAAGGATAAATATTGAGACGCGGATAGACTGAGGAGACAAGGAAGTAAGAAATTAGGAATATTAGATGAAGGAAGTGACCTTCAAGAATATGAAGTGTAAGACCGGTGGCTTGATACCCAGGAAGGGAGACGCCAGGTATGAAAGATATCCCAACATTGAGATGACTGTTGAGATAAACAACAAAAGTAAATAAGGATTTATTAAGAAGAAGTTCACGTTGAACACGACCAATATCTTCCAGATCATCCATGTGATCATTACCAAATCAGGAAAGAAAAGCGGATAACCATTTTTATCTTTTAGAGGCCATGTGGATTGACCTTAACTTGAATAATGATGCTATTGTGAAATTCGGTATAGACTATCGAGGTGGAAATGATTGAATAAGATACCCTTATCAGGGATATATGACTTTATTTATCCATGGAAGGATGTTTGTACCTTTTTAAAGGTGGAATTAAGGATAGAATATCGGTAACTTAAAACGAATCCTAGAGGAATGCATAAAGGTTGGCATTTCACCCTTAATAGGGATAGTATGAGTTTTGACAGTATGAATTGGAAAGGATTAAGGTAATAATAACCTTTAAGGATCAGTGGAGAAATTTTTCAGAAGTATATAGACAATGGTTCTAGTATTAGTAAATGGTATTTTGATATGCCCTGTATATAGGGAATACAGGAGGAACGATTGAAGGATAACCTTAGAGGTTTTACAAGGAGAATGGAAATATTTGAAATTCTCAAGAATAAAAATGTTGATAAAGGAAATATGACATAATTATAATGATGCCAAGTGGGGCACGTGTTAAACCACGAGAAAGTATGGATCAAACCAGTAAAGGTCGAAATTGTTCAGGGCAATTAGGACCTAAGATAAAAGATGTTCTAAGTATGATTGAGAGTCAGTCGTGACAGTGATTAACCTCTAAAGATTGAGGCAATAACTTTTGGAAAAATGGTGATATTGTTTTTTATTTACTCATCAGATATTAAAGAAAAGCATTTTCACATAAGCTGTGATTGAAATAAGGTAGAAAATTTATTTGGAGGTGGTTAAAATGACATTGACTGTAAGGAAATTTTACTATCAGGAAAGGCCAAAGAGGTGGCCGACACTTTAAAGGTAAGAGGATAATTATAGGCGCTTGTGCCAAAGGAATATAGTGATGATGGTTAAAGCTATGAAGGTTGTATAATGGTTTGGAAGATTGACCTTCCTTCTGATGACTGTGCAATACCCAACCGTAATAGTAGTTGGTAAAGGTTTAATTCGTGTAATCGCCATGAGCGGGCTATCTATCTCAGGAGATACTATCTTGAGAATGAGCCTGGACCATGTTTCAAAAAAAAAGGACTAAACAAACCTTTGAGTTAAGTCTTCTATTGAAGGCATATAATTAAGAATGGTATTAACCTGCTATCATTGCTTTCATTGAAACTCTTCTGCAATTTTATATGCTTCACGTCATGAATGTACGTCAGGATCAGGAGTGTTCTTCATGAATCAAGAACGGTGATCATGTTACCTCCTTAGAAGAATTCGATATGATATGAATGGACTCCGTATGGTTAGCTATTAAAACTTCATGGAAAACGAATGACTATAGTAGGTCAACAGTGGGCCATAGTAATGCAGGAATGATTCTTAGAGTAATGAGCTGATTACTTACAACCGTGAGAGTTGTATTGGAATGGATGTTGAGAGTAAGTACCACTAATCGGGTCGTGGTGGTGTATAAGTTATCATTGATAGACTAATTAAGTTGATTATCTACCTATGATATATTTATTCCTTCTTATCGATAAAGAGTAGTATTACCCATACGAAGAAGGTTGCGGTATAGAAATGGATTCTAGTAACAATGAGGTCTAGAATGAGATCCCAGATTCGATTTTCGATATCGAGGGAGTTTCAAAGGTGATTGTGTATAAGCTCGAGGAAGAGCATGGGTCCATAGAATGATGGACGGAATGGCGAAAATATTTAGGCATATGAAATGCTATTCTATAATACTTGATGTTGATATAAATACATATATGTTTTGTTCTCCTATGACAAACCTCTATAGTTCAGAGGTAGGTTCCAAGCCAGATATTTTGTGGCAGTATATTTTTTCATATATACAATTCTCTTCAATTCGTTCTTTTCTCTTCTTTTCATTCATGTAAGCTGATAAGAACAACCCTTCCAGAAAGGGGAGGTATTGCCGAATGACTATCTATCTGTGTGATAGAAGTCTAGTAGGATACCATCTATTGTTTAATTGCTTGTCAAGTACTAAAGGCTGGCCACCTTCTGTACTAACTATGCGATATAACAAGTGTTCATGATCATAGTGATCTCTCAATAAATTCTTTTACTTCTATATGAAGGATTAAGCTTTCGAAAATAGAAACAGCTGAAAAAGGAGTAATAAAGTTGTGGTAGTATTCGGAATGGAAACACATTCGTGATACTAAGGTTGGCATGGTTATTAAAAGGTTATAGAACGCTAACGAGCAAAAGTATAACCAGTATAATATTAGGAACGGAAGGTAGTAGCGATTACGAACTGGAAAAGAATGGGTATTGAGAAGCAAAAGCTCTAATGTTAAAAGCTATAATGAGAGTCTGTGCAATAGACTTGAAAGAATTTGGAATGATCACTTAACACGGATTGAGTTTTCTTACGATAATAGATCATATGTCAGTATTGAGATATCGTCTTATGAGATCCTTGAGGGAAGACAATGTCGATCTCCCTTATGTTAGGATGAAGTTGTAGAGCGCAAGATGCTCGGACCCGCAGTAGTCCAAAGGATCAAGGATATAATAGATTTTAATCAGAGGATGGCTGGTAGTAGCCCAAGATGGGAACACGAAGTATGTTGATTTGACACGAAAGGACAAGGAATAGGAAGTGGGGGACCTAGTGTTGTTATAGGTATTCCCCTGGAAAGGAAGGATGAGGTTCGGAAAGAAAAGGAAGCTAAGTCCACGAATTGTTGGACCCTTGGATATATAAAGACATATTGGGAAGATAACATATGAGCTAGCCCTACCCCCGAATATGTAGCAAGTTCATAACGTGTTCCACGTATCAATGTTAAGAAAATGTAATTCGGATGCCAGATAAAAAGGGGCATATGAGCGCATAGACATGCAACCAGACGTAACCTATATGGAGCAACCAGGAAGGGTTATAGATCGAAAAGGGACAAGTGCTTAGGAGAACGGTTATCAAACTAGTCAGAGTTTGGTGGTAGAACCATAATATGGAAAATTGACTAAAGAGTTAGAAGGCACAATGCTAGAAAAGCATCCCCAACTGTTTTCTATCTGATTCCGGGACGGAATCCTTTTAAGGAGGGGAGACTGTAATAACCCCAATTTTTGGAGATTTTTGAAACCCGGATGAATAGTAACTTTTGCTGACAATGCTGATTAAGAAAAATTATCAGACCACGATATATAGGAGTACTGTTATGGAAATTCTAAGATCGTATTAGTATTCCATAAAGAAAATAAGTGTATGTAAAAGCTGTCGGATTTTGAAAACGAGCACTTTTATTTTTCCCCGAGATTTCTACCAGACATTAAGGGATTTAAGGAATTAATATTAAGATGAAGGATTTTAAATTCAAGGATTATAAAGGAGAATTAATTTAGGTATCAATAATACCAAGAAGATTTTATCAATAAAACCATTAAGGTATTTAACCAAACGATCAACGAGATTGAGTGATAACCGGACAGAGAAATGAATAACGACTCTTGTAAATACCTTTGCAAGTGGCAAGGCAAGTGGATGGTTGATCAAACAAGAAACCAAGTGATAGTTAGGAAGGAATGGCTAGTTAATTATATAGTTAACTAGGGATGATCTCATCTCACCACAAATCACCAACACATGGCAAATGGTGAGATCATCTTCCAATAACTCATTTGTTTATTATTAACCTAGCAAAATATCAAGACAACCCATCATTATCCACCACATTATTCCACCAACACAAGAAAGCAAAAGCATTTCCTCCCCCATTTCCATTGCTCTCGGCCAAAACAGAACCCGCACACTAAAACTTCTGTATCTCCTTCATTTCTCACTCAAAAATTGTGTTCTATAGCTCATTGAAAAGGTAGTGAGATGGCCTACAACTCTTGTTCACAAGTCTCGTCCAAATAATTATGGTAAGACCCTCATTTTTACAGTTCTTTAAATCGGACTTTTAGAAACTTCAAAGCCTAACTTTGTGTTCTTGATTTCTTTGGAAAGATCAAGCTTGTAGGAGGCTCCCTAAGGCTTCCTAGCAAGTTAACACCTCCCAAGGAAGGTATAAACTTCAAACCCTAGCCTTTACTTTATTTGTTAGTAAGTTTAATGGTTGGTTTTGTGAAATGAGAAGCATGGATTGTGATTATTAGTAGTTTGGTTTGATTTGGAAGTGTTTTGGTAATTGAAGCTTGATTATAGTTCATAGGTCTTTATTGTGGTTGTTTGAGTTGAAAACCTTGGAGATTATGGACTTATGTGGTATGGTTTAGGTGAAGTTTTGTTGTATTGATGGTTATGAGTTGGTTGGTGGTTAATTGGAGTAGTTTAAACATTGGTAATCGCGTAAACATAGCCGTCGTAATGTCCGATTTACTTTAGACTGCTTTTGTTCATAATATTTGGACCCGAGAACTCCCTGCTAGATTATGACCATTGCCATGTTTAGATAGTTCATGTTACGAGCTTCGTTTTGATATGTAGTTCGTTTGATTCCGATGTACGGTTTAGGAGAAACGACCGTTTTAAGTAACGGCGTTTCGCGAACGAAACTTTTCCCCTCGCCTTACTTTGAAACATAGGTTAAAGACCAAAAAGGGTTAATTAGTGTATGAAACAATTATGGTAAGAGTGTTAGGCAGTTGGTAAGACACTCGCGAAGGAATCGCCTTAAAACTTGTAATGGTTAAATTATAAAAAATGGTGGAGCCGAGGGTACTCGAGTGACTTAAGAGAATCAGTAAGCGCAAAGCGAGCGTTAGAGTCTAAGGTAGTTAGAGTATAGATTTACAAGTGACTTTGGTTTAATTCCAACTTACTTGTTGTTTATAGGTTACCAGACTCTTCTCGAGCCTTTTATCACCCCCAGTCGCTCAGGCAAGTTTTCTACCCGTATAACTGTTGTTGTGATGTATATGTGTATATGCATGATCTTGCGATAAATGCATATTTGTTATTAGCAAATTCTTGCGATATATTGTAGCATGTGATATGGTATATATGCATGCCTGTTTCATATTCTTGATTTATATATCTGTTGGTTCAATGCTTATAGTTTCATAATACCTATGCTAGAGATAAGCGGTATTTGAGTTTACCATTAGTATAGGGGATCAAAAGGTGAACATATTTCTAAACCAGGAGTTGATGTTCCCGAGTATATTATATATATATATATATATATATGGATATAGTTTTCAAAACTATTGATCGAATAAGGTTTATTCGATAACTTTATATTATTTAATGAATATTACTTGAATATTCATTTGAGGAATTATGACTCACTTTATATTATTAATGAATATTACTTGAATATTCATTCGAGGAATTATGACTCACTTTATATTATTAATGGATATTACTTGAATATTCATTCGAGGACTTATGACTCCTTTATATTATTTAATGAATATTACTTGAATATTCATTCGAGGACTTATGACTCCGCTTAATTTATTAATGAATATTATTTTGAATATTCATTCGAGGACTTATGACTCCGATTATTTACTAATTATTATTCTTAATTTTATTAAAGAATAATGTGTCGATAATCAAACTTACTTTTGATTATTCAAATAAAGATAGTATTTTCGTATAAGTATGTCTTTGGTCATTTAATATTCATTGCAAGTATAAGTTTTAAAACTTCTACTTCAATTATTTTTATAAAGATTATTCTTTATGAGAATATTATATAAATAATAATATTCGGATATTTTCTAATAAATTGGGACTGATTTATTTCATTAAATCAGCATTACTTCAAACCTTCTTAAAAATATTTTCGAGTCTTCAAAATGATTTTTAAAGGTTAGGGCGGATCCCAAAAACTCATATTTATATTTAAGATCCTCCTTTTGAAGGGGATTTAAATACTCGCTCAAAACCTGAGGGATCCGGCTTTGTGGTGTGTTTCATATTCGCAACAAGGTTGCTATTTTGATAAAAGAGTTTTTGATTACTTACCCAACACTCGGGAAGTAAAATTCTTGGAACAAGTTAATCCATTAACAGGCATCGCCTGGGAAATATCGGTGAGTTTTCCTTTCCAACTAGATACGACTTCTTGGTGGAGCCGTATCAACAAGTTTCTACTTGGGGAAAGGGGGGACGAGCTTTACGTTTCAAAGTCATGGATTTCATCTGAACTAGGAGTGGCGTAAGTGGTCGAGTAGCGCCGGCCCAGCCTTATTATATTGGCCCAAATGGCCCGGAAGTTCCGCTAAGACGGTCCATTCCTTAGGAGTCCAGTGTTCGGTTGACAAGTAAATCCGACAGGTTCTCCTCTACATGTAGAAAATGGTGGGGTTGCACCACTACGACTGATCATTGTAAGTGGTCTTCCTGGCACGGTAAACTCCCGTAATGAGTTCATCATCCAATTGGATATTTCTACAACACTACCCAGAGCACTTCGATAGAAAGCCTACGGTTGGGCGATTGTTGAGTGTTGGCAGGGTCAAGTTTTCAAAATGATGTTTGCATCAAATGAAGTATCTCGTAACTTCATTTTATTTTGATGATATTTTAAAGATTTAATCTATTCAAATCTGGTCTTGTAGTCTCATCTACGTGATGAACTTTTGAAACTAATTATAACTTGAACGGTGGTAGTTCAAGTAGTATTTGGAAAAGATATAAGTATATTGGAGTATCTTGTAACTTCATCTTTTAAACTTATATCTAGTAAATGATTATCTTATGCATGACAAAGATTTTCAGAAAAACGTTGAGACAAGGTTAGATATATGAGATCACCTTGCAACGATATTTTTATACAGTTATACACTGGAACTCTGTGTATATTATGCATGGAAGAGGACTTCCAAGATTTTGAAAAGTATATATGTATATATACTGAATATTTTGCGACTTCATCGCATTAAGATATCAAACTTGGTTCATTTCTTTTGACCAAGACTTTCATGAGTACTATGAGAAGGCTCATATATTGTAAATTATTATACATATTATTTTGGTGGGCTTGCTGCTCACCCTAGCTTTCTTCTTTCATCACACAACATCAGATAGACAAGTTGAACAGGACCAAGCTCCCAATTTACGAGCGGATAGGAAACGTTCTGCAGCTTCCTATAGGCATTGAAGTCGCTGTAGCTAAGGTGGGAACTACCAATAGACTAGGCTTCAACTTTTGATGTACCAGATTTATGTATACTTATGAATTGTAATAATGGCAAAGAAAATGTAAATTTATTCAGAAAATCTTTTAAGGTGTATTGGCAGATAATTGTGGAATAAAATGACTTGTGATTATTTTTGGATGTTCATCTCTGAGACTATAACGTGTGGTGTGTGTGTTTATTGTGGGGTCACAGTACAGAGTAGTTGATTAATTATTAAGATTGGGTGTTATTAAGGGAAATAGAACTCGTGACAACCCGGATCCCCGACTCCGGATTTGGGGGTGTTACAAAGAGGAAGACAAGTGTAACAAGATGACATAAGAAAGGTGACATAAGAAAGGTGACATAAGCATGACCAAAAAAAGTGTGTTGTTGGTTGATTAAGAACCACACAAAAGTTACCATGGTAAAAAGTAATAAATCAAAACAAAACAACATCAACCAAGCCAAAACAATTCATTTCACCAAAAATAGAAGTTGACTTCTCTTCTTCTAGAACAAAAGCTCTCGGCTTTTCTTCTTAAACCAAGGAAGAAAATTTCAAAACCCTAGCTACACACCTTCAAAAATCAAGAGGTTTGTTTCTTTAGCTTCCATAATTCATAACTTAGATGAGCCATAAGTTTAAGCTCAAGATTCCATGTTTAACATAGCTAATCAATTCATCAAAGTTCTTGGTGAATAGTGTTTTCAAGAAACTAACTTTGTGTTTTCTTATGTTTTCTTCAAGATCCAAGCTTAGTAAAGATAACTAGTGGTTATTTAAGGCTTCTTAATTGATTCTCCACTCTCCAAGGAAGGTATAACCCCTCCAAACCCTAACTTTACTTTGAGTATTAGGTTGGGTTTTGTTGTTATGGTTCATGAGAAGCATGATTCTTGTAGACTTAGAGTGTGGTTGGTTTTGTAATGAGTTGGAGTTGTAAATCTTGGATTATTGATTAATGAACTTAAGTATAGTTTTAATTCATGTTTGAGAATAATATAAATTGGAGAACTTGAGGTGTTGGGGCTGTTGTATTATAGTATGGATGGATTTTGGTTGTATGGATGAATTGTGGTTGATTGGTAGTTGGTTTGGAGTAGAATAAAAATTGGTAATCGCGTAAACATAGCCGTCGTAATGTCCGATTTACTTTAGACTGTTTTTGCTCTTAACATCAGGACCCGAGAACTCACTGTTAGGTTTTGACCATTGCCATGATTAGATAGTTCATGTTTCGAGCTTCGTTTTGATATGTGGTTCGTTTGAATCCGATGTACGGTTTAAGAGAAACGACCGTTTTAAGTAACGGCGTTTCGCGAATGAACCATTACCCCTCGCCTTACTTTGAAACATAGGTTAAAGACCTTAAAGGACTAATTGGAGTATGAATCATTTATGTAAAGTGTATTAGGCAGTTGATAAGGTACTCGCGAAAAAATCGCCTTAAAACCCTTAATGGTTAATTTATTAAAAATGGTAGAGCCAAGGGTACTCGAGCGACTTAAGGAAATCGTTGAGCGCAAAGCGAGTGTTAGAGTCTAATTGGTTAAAGTATTGATTCATAAGCGACTTTGGTTTAATTCCAAATTATATGTTGTTTATAGGTTACCAGACTCGTCCCAAGCCATTTGTCACCCCCAGTTGCTCAGGCAAGTTTTCTACCCGTTATATTGTTGTTGTGATGTAAATATATGTATATGCATTATCTTGTGATAAGTGCATGATTGTTATTAGCAAATCTTGCGATATATTGGAGCATGTGATATGGTATATATGCATGTCTATTTCGTAATCTTGATATCTAATTGTTGATTCAATTGCTTATAAGTTGCATAATACCTATGCTAGAGATAAGCAGTAGTTGCGTATACCCTTAGTATAAGGGACCCAAAGGTGAACATTTTCTAAAACCGGGAGTCGATGTTCCCGAGTATATATATATATATATATATATATATATATATATTCTTATATATACTTATATATGGATATAGTTTTCAAAACTATTAATTGAATAAGTTTTATTCGATAACCTTATTTTATTTAATGAATATTAGTTGAATATTCATTCGAGGACTTATGACTCCGTTTATTTTATTAATGAATATTAGTTGAATATTCATTCGAGGACTTATGACTCCGTTTATTTTATTAATGAATATTTGTTGAATATTTATTCGAGGACTTATGACTCCGTTTATTTTATTAATGAATATTAGTTGAATATTTATTCGAGGACTTATGACTTCGTTTATTTCCTAATTAATATTCTTTATTTTATTAAAGAATAATGTTTCGATAATCAAACTTATTTTCGATTATTCAAATAAAGATCATACTTTCGTATAAGTATATCTTTGGTTATTTAATATCCATTTCAAGTATGAGTTTTAAAACTTTTACTTCAATTATTTTTATAAGGATTATCCTTATGGAAAATATTATTTAAATAATAATATTCAGATATTTTCTAATATATCGGGACTGATTTATTTCATTAAATCCGTATTACTCCAAACATTCTTAAAAATGTTTTCGAGTCTTCAAAATGATTTTAAAAGTCAGAGCGGATCCCAAAAACTCGTTTCCAGATTTAAGATCTTCCTTTCGAAGGAGACTTGAATATTCGCTCAAAACATCTTAGGGATCCGGCTCTGTGGTGTATTTTATATTCGCAACAAGGTTGCTGTTTTGAGAAAACAATTTGATTACTTGCCCAATGTTCGGGAAGTAAGTCCATCTAATTGAGTCGGCTTAAGCGACAGGCCGGGGTACGATCTATGAAGGTGTAAGAGGCTGGGTGACAGTCCATCCACGCGTGAGTGGCCGGGTAACGGTCTAGCGCGAGGTCCTAATGCGGCCTGGGTGATGACCGGGTAGGAATTCATCCATCTACAGTAGAAAAGGTTACTTATTGGTATCTTTGCCTGATAAGCAAGATATCGGGTTTATGCCAACGTTCTTTTCTTTCCAAAATTCATTGGATATTGCAACTCTGTTCATACTTTACATGACAGAGGTTTTCAGGAAATGTATGAGAGATATATATATGGATATATATATATATATATATATATATATATCGGGACTTAATAAAGTATCTCGTAACTTCATTTCATTCAATAATATTTCAAAGATTGAATCTATTCAAGTCTTATCTTGTATTCTCATCTATGTGATGAACTTTTAAAACTAATTATAACTTGAACGGTGGTAGTTCAAGTAGTATTCGGAAAAGATGTAAGTATATTGGAGTATCTTGTAACTTCATCTTTTCAACTTATATCTGGTTAATGATTATCTTATGAATGACAAAGATTTTCACAAAAACGTTAAGACAAGGTTAGATATATGAGATCACATTGCAATGATATTTTTATACAGTTATAAATAGGAACTCTGTGTACATTATACATGTCAGAGGATTTCAAAGATTTTGAGTAGTATATATGTATATATATACTAAATATTTTGCGACTTGTCGCGTTAAGATATCAACTTGGTTCATTTTCTTCTTGACCAAGACTTTCATGAGTACTATGAGAATGCTCATATATTGTTAATTATTATACATATTATTTTGGTGGGCTTGTTGCTCACCCTTGCTTTCTTCTTTCATCACACAACAACAGATAGAAAAGATGAACAGGACTAAGCTCCCGATTCGCAAGCGGTTAGAAAACGTTCCGCAGTTTCATGTAGGCGTTGATGCCGCTGTAGCCGAGGTAGGATCTACCAATATGCTAGGCTTTCAACTTTTGATGTACCAGACTTATGTATATTTATGAATTGTAATAATGGCAAATAATACGTAAATTATTCAGAAACCTTTTTTAGGGTGAAATGGTTTATAATTGTGGAATAAAATGACTTGTGTTATTTTTGGATATTCATCTCTGAGACTATAACTTGTGGTGTGTGTGTGTATATTGTGGGGTCACAGTACGCAGTAGTTGGTTGACTGTTAAGATTAAGTATTGATAAGGGAAATGGAACTCGTGACAACCTGAATCCCCGACCCCGGATTTGGGGGTGTTACATTCTGCTTACATATCATAAGCATCTATCAATATTCAACTCATACGATTCTATTCGAAACATACTTCTAGCTACCCTTCATTTCACCCAAATCCGATTAACGGATTGAAAGTTATGCTAATAACAAGTAAACATCGAACATATACACCGACAGTCAACCACCGAGTCACATATAGCACATAACACGTCAAACAGTCAATGATATATCATTTATAGAGAAGCCTCGGGTTATAAACAGGCTTTCGGGTATTTAAAATGATATTTAAAACATTTTTCGGAATTAAAACGGGTCGTTGAATCAATTTCAGAGTAATAAATAGGGTTTGGTTGGCCAAATCTAGCTTCAAAACAATTTTATAATAATTATCGAGCCTTGAAATTAATTTAAAATAATATTTTAAAGCTCAAAACTATTATTCGGAATTTTAAATCATTTTTAAATAATTAAATCCAAATTAAATAATCAATTAAAATCAATTAATAAATAATTAAACTAATTAATCAATTAATATTTAAATTAATTGATTAATTAATCAATTAATTATTAATTAAAATTAATTAATTAAGTAATTTAGATTTATTTTTGAATTAAAAACAAATTTTGGAATTAAAATAAATGAGTTTTGAAATTTAAAATAATTAAAACTATTTTTAAAATCATTTTATAAAAAGAAATCCTATTTTTGAAAATAAATAAAACAGAAATCAAAATATTATATGTTTTGAAAAGGTCAGGGACTAAATTGTATGTTTTGAAAACTAGGGGGACTAGACAGCAATTTTGCCGTCTTCCCCCTTCCACTTCGCCGGCGGACGGCCGGGAAGCCATTAACGGCGACCCGTCGCTGCGCAAGCTCACCGGAATCACGCTCCACAGCCCGGAACCACCCCAAATTGTGCAGATTTATTCCGTTTACTACTAGCAATTATATCATGCAATCATATCTCACAAAACGTTAGTAACTTGGCCGGATTTTGGCCGAGAAACGAAGAACACCGGCGAACTTTCCAAACACAACCACGGTCACTACAAGCAACGTCGATTAGCAAGGTATATATGAATCAATTGCAAATTTCAAGGGGAACAAAACCCACTATCTCTCAACACCTGTTAATCCCTATTTAAGAAACCCCTAAATTTAATCAAGACATTCAAACAAACTATAAATCCTAATTTCTAATTCCGAAAATCAAACCCAAAATTAAACATGTTATTGAACTCCAAATCAAGAGTATAATATACCAAAATAATTAGGAGAACAAGCTCTACAACATACAATCATCAAATCATACAAACAATCTCTCGAACAAAAATTCATATTTTTAATCAAAATAATTCGAAAATAAATAAATTTCCAGAAAATAAACCTTGATTTCTGCAGTTCTGAGACTTGAAGAAACTGATAGAACACTATGAGACCTTCGACTTGGTTACTCGAGCTTTCCAAACAGAAATGACTAACACCTTGATTTGTTGGTTTGATTCTCAGAAAGGTTTATGAATATATAAATTTTCTCTGGAAATTTATATAATTACTGTCTGCAAATGATTTTTGGAACAAAATAAAATACGGTAAAGGCTATTTATAATTACAGAAAATTAGTATCCCGTTGGATCATTCCGGATATAAAATGGTACGTTTATTTACAAAAACTGATCCAAACGTTACCGGTTTTCGGGATAAATATCCAAACCAGTACAATATGTATTGCGATCTTGGTCTCAGCGCCCGGTTACACGTATTACGAGGTGATAATTGTGATAGTTTAATAAAAAGATCCCGTTTATCAAAAATACGAGTTTTATTGATTTACCGAAATGAATAATGTATCGAAAATGGTACGCCGGGACCCGCGCAGGACAAACCGTACGCCGGATCGAAAAAGTCGAAACATGAAAAATGCTCGGAATATTGCAATTAGGTTATAAAGGAGTTCTCGGAAGAGTTTCGGGTTATAAAAATGTAAAAACGGATGACGTCGGTTGGTTCCCGATTGTAGAAAATAGTTTTTAAATACTCGGAAAAAGATTTTATAAAATCCATATATTTCCTATAAAATCATAAATCAACATAAAAATAAATTGGAAGATATGACAATTATCTATATTTTATTTTGGACATATGAAAATTAAAATACTCAATTAATATTATGTTCAAACATCCAAACACATGTAACACTTAACAAATAATTCACAGAATAAATACCGAACATACATAATAATTATTTATTAGCAAAAATAATTACACGGTATCTCCCGGATATTACATCACAAGCTTCTAAAAAGGCCAATAATTTCTTATGCAAAAAGTTTACTCCTGATTCTTTCAATGAAGATGAGGTACTTGTTGAGGATTATGTCTCTAGTGATGAGGAGTCAATTGTAGAGTCATTTGAGGAGTCAGCTTCTAGTGATGAATCTCACCTAGATGATAGAGATGTTCACAAGAAGAAAAAGAAGAACAAACGCAATAGAAATGGGAAGTTAAGTGTTAGAAATAAAAATGAAGATATGCTAAAACCTAATTCCTCTAGGAAGTTATGCTTTAAATGTAATTCTGTTTAGCATCTTACATATGCATGTAGTCTGAGTAAAGTAGACAAAGGTAAAGTTCACAATAAGCATAACATGCCTACCATGCCTAATTCTCATTCTTCATGCCATAAATCTAAATATATGCCATGTGCTTTTAATACCTTGTCTTCTTATCTTAACTCGATGCATTTTCCGTCCACTCCTTGTAAGCATAATGATAAGAACATGAGTAGAAAGCATGATAGGGCAAAGACTGTCAGTCCTCCTAAGATTAGGAAAGAAACTCCTACTTGGAAGCCTAAAGGCATTCTTAAGGCTTCTAAAGAGAATAAGGAAATAGTCGATGAGAAATAAAATCATGATAAATTTGCATATGATATTATTCATAATGTGAATCTCTCTAAGTCCCCTGGACCCAATTTAGTTTGGGTACCAAAGAAAACTTCATCTATAATGTTGATAGGGCAAGCAAATATGAAGCTAACCATGTGGATTTTGAACATTGGATGTTTAATATACAAGAGTTCAAGGATAGAGCCCTGCTATCAGAAGTGGACAAGTAAGCTGACCCATTAGTAACATTTGGAGATGACAACAAAGAAATCACTACGGGATAAGGCGTGAAATCAGGAATGTCATTGTTCCCTCAATATTTAAATGTCTTTATCTGTTGAATATCTGTTGCATTTATTTGTTGTGTCTCTACTTTAATAGTTTAACGTATGGACCTCGAAGAAATTCAACCTTATTATTTGCTCCATAAGTCAAATTGTTAAAGTAATAGCTGCATCACACCTCTGATAATTTATTTCAGTTTGTGATGAGATTAGAAGCATCACACCTCCGATAAATTATTTCAGTGGTTTGTGATGAGATTAGTAGCATCACACATCTGATAATTCATTTCAGTGGTTTGTGATGAGATCGGTAGCATCACACTATTGGTAATTATTTTTCAATAGTTAGTGATGAGTTTTTTTATCACCATAAACTCTTGATAATCCATATCATTAGTTAATGGTGATATATGTAACATTATAACCTCTTGATGATTCATATCACTAGTTAATGATGACTTATGTAGCACTACATACTTGAATAAATTTGATGATAAATTTAGTTAATATTTTTATCATAAGATAGTGGTGAGATTTTGATAATAGTGAGATCTTTTAAATTGTATTTTCTTTAAAACTCACTAAGGTCAAAATCAGCTGAGTAGCATAGTTGGACATAATTCAATTTCCATAGAGTCTAACAATTAGTGAATTTTTGACTGAATGCCATAATTGGTAGTAGAATTAGTGGATAGTGAATCATGTTCGATTAAGAGATTGTATTTTTTTCACTATTAACATTTAATGACAACAAGATCACAAGTAATTAGAAGGAAGATAGCTTAGACAAGATAATCTAGATGTTGAAGATCTTTCTAATGATGAAGACGAACCTGAGGTTGTTCCAAATAAAGATGAAAATGTAGATGATCTTGTCAATAATCACGATTCTGATTCAGACTCTGATGGGAATGGTCCTAAGATAAGCAAAGATAGTCAAACTATTTCTGGAACTAGTTCTCAAGATTCAGATTCTGAAGGACGATTTGACAATGGTGATAGTGGAAGTGGTTCGGATGTAAGTAATGATAGTGGAAACTGAAAGAAACACAGTCATACCATCTTTGGAACCAATCCACAAGCTTGAGATTATATACATCATGCTGACAACAACTCATGGGGAGCAAAAGAAGAAGAACAAGGATCTACTAGTCAGACTCAACTTAATTCTGGAAATGCTGAGTCATCAAGAGGCAGTCTACCAAGACGTAAAGAATGGAGTAAAGACCATCTTTGGAATTTAATACTTAATATTTCTAATACTGGAATAAGGGCTAAAAGAGCTGTTGCAAACAATTGAATAGATTTTGGTTTTCTATCACCAAAGGAAGCAGTGAAGCTCTTGGAGATCCAGATTGAGTGATTGCCATGCAAGATGAAGTTAATCGGTTTGAAGATTAAATTTGTGGAAGATTATTCCCAGATTCAAGGATAGATCACAATCTTTAATTAGTGAAGATCTTTCTTATAAGAATAAAAAGAAGCCTGAATCGTTTTCTTAATATAACAGGGGTTGATCCAGATTCAGACTCTGGTAGCAGTTCAAGGTTTATTCCCCTCAAAGTGCCAAATCTCAGATTTAATTCAACAACAACTTAGGGGGAGCAAAAAAAGCAATATGCCACAAATCTAAGTTACTAACATAGGAAAGTAAGTTTACATATCTATTTCATTATGTATATCCATGTTTTGTAAACTTGTTTTGAAGCTAATTGATTATCATGTGTTACATGTTATATGCTAGTGGTAAGTAAGTTAGAGTTTTTGATGCAATATATGAGTTGTTTGAATGTTTACATTCTATATTTTTACTCTGATGCAAACACTTATGATATTGATATTTATTTTAGCATACACACATCTCAATCTTATTTACACTCTGATCTAAAATCCTATAATCTCATGTGTGATCCTATCATAACTCTGATTTATAGGTTTAGATCTTGCTTAAGATCATGTGCAACTAGCTTGAGTACTCCGATTAGATTCTGTGTGAGTATATCATGATTTCTAAATAATTCTGTATGATTTTTGAGCTTCAGACCCTAGGTAACTCTGACAACAAATTCCTTGGTCACTATGATTCTCTGTTTATGCTAGAATAACTCAATTTGTCTTGTGCTAGAATAAATACGCAGCATAGCTAATAATAGTTGTGATTTATTTATGTCAGAAGTAGTTTTTTATTGGTTTGGACTTATGTTGACTAATCAATTGGTTCAGACTTGTTGAATGTACTCTTGGCATAAATGATTAAATTTATGACTTATGTGTGATCATGTGTGTAACTTTGATGATCTTGCAATGCTTATACTTTGTTCTGGATATTAGATCCTGATATATTCCTTATACTCTGATTACCTTATGCAAGTCTTATAAGCTTAAAATAATATTTACTCTCTTTCTCTATAGTGTTTATTTGTATTGGACTAACTTGAACTTTTGTGAGCTAATGAGATTTGATTGAGTAGCAGTGTCAAAAGAATCAGAAAGCATGATCATCTGAGACATCCTTCATTAATCCATGTGGTGGTAAGTAAAGGGAATAGAAATCTGGACCTGAAATCACTTTGTTATTGATCATTAAATTCTCTGATATTGTACTTCAGATGTTTGTGATCTTCAACACCCTCAATTGTTTTTAGGAACTGACTATGAGCCTACCAAACCTCATATATTCTAACCCAAGTCATTAGAACCACATACTTCTCAAACAATATTCCATTACCTTACTCTGATATATCCCCCATATTTTGCTCTAATTCATTTAATTTTCTTGAGATATCAACTTAGTGATCAGACAAAATTACCATTTGGTGTTGGAGTTGTGTTTGATAATGGGGGAGATAGTGCCATGAAACACCACATAATGAAGGAAATGTCAACCCTACAGCTCTGTCTCTCATAAAGATGTGGAGTATCTATAACCTGAGACATCTGTAAGCCCATCTGTATTCTCTCAAAAGGATATAGAGCTGAAAAATGCATATAAACAGTTACTAGGTGCATTCTCCCAACAGAATGTTATCTATTAAAAATTCACTTATCATCCAGGGCATTTGTATGAGAGTCACTACCCCTTGATTAAAATAATTCCAATGCACATGTGAGATCTACACACATAAGGAAGGTATTGACGCATCAATCATTGTTAAATCATATCAAGGTCAATAACAATGGTTGAAATCATGGATCAAGTTTTTGTTCTTTATCTATGATTTTGAATGAGAACTTATGATCCTGGAAGTTGCTCGATCTTAATTCTCAAAGCCTAGTCTATGATATGTAAAATAATCTTGGACTCTGATTTTTGGGTTAAGATCTTAGAACCTTTGATAAGTCCTCACAGACTTCAGAAGAAATCTTTGATCCCTAATGGCATATCATTGATCATTGGTTATCTTCCCAGAATTCAAATCTAGAAATTGCAGCATGTAAATGAGAACTCAAAGATAATCTGACGAGTTTACGATGTATACTTCTTCATGGAAGTTAAGGGATATCAGCCATTTTTCCACTTACAAGAATCATAATTTCCCCTCTCAGAAGGAACATTTCTGAATCTCTTGACTGAGAGTTTCCATCCTTGAAGGTGGAAGGAAACTTTCACTACACCATATATGGGCTATTGCAAGCCCATAATGCATTTGTGTTGCATAAAATATTGCAAAAGACAAAAATCTACTAATCTATTGCAATATTTTTTAAAAGTGTTGTATAAAATATGAAAGTGTTGCACACATAAAGATCATTTCAATTTTTTCTGAAAATTGCAACACTTATAGAAAAACATTACAATATATATTACGCTTTTTATCAGTTTGACCGAAAATTGTAGGCGGTAAATCAACATTTGAGTTGGGCGGGATAAAAATTGGAACCCAAATCTTTTGGCACCAAAATTTTATTACATAAAATAAAAGTTTAATTACATAAAATAATTATCTCTCGACTTCACTCATCTCTCTGCCTCACTCCTCTCTATCCCACTCCTTTGCCTCACTCCTCTCTAACTCGCTCAACCATCTCTCTGCTAATCTCTCTCACTCATCTATGATATCTCTCTCACTTATCTTTCAAACCTCTCTCAAATCCTTGAAATCAATTTGGGTAAGACCTCAAAATTGATTTGAGTAAATTCCCTAAAAGATTCAATTAAAGCTTCTATTAGAGATAGAAAACCATCTTCTTCAAAGTTCTTTTCAATTAGAGGTATATATGTTTACTTTTCTCAAAAATTTCATTTATATATTCAAGTACATGTGTTAATTAGTAGATTTTTTATTTTAAATTTAAGCGAGTTTTTTGTAATTATGTGTTAATATTTTCTTAATACTTTCCCTGACTTGGGTTTATGTTTTTACTCTAACTTATTTCTGTTGGTTTAATATGGTTATAAAATGTTGGGCTCAGAAATGAGGGTCTGTAATTTTCAAGATTTGTTACATGGGGATTTGCAGGAAAATGAATGTGTGTGTGTTTGTGTGTGTCTTTAATTATTGATGAGACTCTCTTTACATAATTAGTGGTGATATGTATAATTAGTGGTTAGTTTAGTGGAATTTTTCAATTGTTGGAATTAGTGGAATTAAGATATAGTTTTGGTCCAAGACAATATAAAATTTTGATTATATGCTGCTAATAGATGAGTAATTGTAGTGATGTACTGAATTTACTGAATGAGATTGCAAATACAAAGAGAAAAAGTGTTCATGTACACTAGTGTTTCTACTAATATGAAGTGATGAACTTGTGGAGCTACAAATTAGTATAGAAGAATCGTTCCTACTCTGAATTCTGACTAGGGGAGACATCTCTAATTTACAGCATTTGATCTCTCTCTATTTTCTAAAATATGATTATGTTATTCCCCCTGATAACTGATTTTCTCTTTCTGGCATATTGTACAGATTTTTTAAGCTAATATGTGCATGTTTTCACATTAACTTTGTCAACAATTTATTGATAAAATGGAATAAGGTTCTATAAATTTTAGGGTCGATTTGAGATCATAAAACCGAATTATCTAATTAAATATACGATTCATTTTGGTTCATAATAGGACTAATTAAGTTTGTGGTGTCTTTTTTGGGCTTCTTTTCATAACTGTTTGGATAATTTAATAGGATTTGAGTTGTGTTCGATGATTGTGAAGGTGAGCTGTTTCCAGACACGACTGGAAGAGATTTTACGCCTCATGTGATTAATGTGTACCCTGGAGAGGTAATCATACTCTAACTCTTTCACAAACTGTGGAGTGATAAGTTCTATTTAACAAGCGATTGTTTTATATTTATTTTTTAAAATAAAGTAATCAGGATGTTGCTTCAAAGATCATGTCCCTTTTCCATAATGGGGCTAAAGGAATATGTGTTCTTTCTGCAAATTGAATTGTTTCTAGTGTCACCATTTTCCAGCCCAGTGGCATGCTCACATACGAGGTTTGAGTCATATTTTTCTGGTTCTCTAAGCATGTTGCTATAGCTAAGGTGCCTTTAACCGTAACAAAGTGCCTACAAAAATTCATTACATTGAAATTCATTTGCAAGGTCGATTTGAGATCTTATCATTAACGGGCTAATTTACAGTCTCTGAGAATGGCGGTTATAAAAGGACTAACAGATTAAGCGTCTCACTAGCAGGTCCGAATGGTCGTGTAATTGGTGGTGGTATTGCTGGAACATTGATTGCAGAAAACCCAATCCTGGTAAGATTATCTCTTTGTTCTACTGTTCGGGTTTTGATCCTGACTTGTAAACTATAGTCCATATGTCAAAGTCAATAATGTGGCTCATCCTAGCACTTGTAGAATTGTTGTCTTAAGATTATACCATGCTCTAATGTTTTGGACACAAAATGGTTATTTTCCAGTATTTTTCTTAAATTTTGCAGCTTTTGTAGTGTGCATCAAAGTCATGTAGCTTAATGCCTAGTAACTATCATCTAGTTTCGGTACTGCTATTTAAACAGTGTTCGAGTAGATTGTATTCCAAGTTCATCATATTTCTTCTGCATCCTCACTAGAAATAAACATGATTTGTATCATGGAGGGAGTTAGATCAGAGAGACATGAACAATGTAAAAAAATTTGACAACTATGCATTAAAAATAAAGTCTTTTCAGTGTAATACGATAATTTTGAAACTAGATAAAAAAATAATTGAAATCTCTGCAGAGATAATTTGGATCAGATCATTGGGGCTTGTTAGTTTATCCAGTAAGAAGATTTTAAGGTTATTGTGACCACATTTTTTCTTTTGGATCTAGTGTGTGGTCAACAAAATAGTTAAGCTTTTATTACCCTTTATTACTTGTTTATATCTCCACTTTTTGCCATTTAAGTTACACTTCGTTGTCACCTTTCTTCTACATCTCTCTTCCTCTCTATACATTATCATGATAATGAATGCAGTCCATTTATATATATGAACTTGTTGATAACATTTTAATCTGAGTGAACACAAGTAGAAATAGTAATAATGGGGAAGGGAAGAATGGAGTTAAAGAGAATAGAGAACAAGATCAACAGACAAGTAACATTTTCTAAGAGAAGGAATGGTTTGCTCAAGAAAGCCTATGAGCTTTCTGTTCTATGTGATGCTGAAGTTGCTCTTATCCTCCGGTAGCTTTCCGGTAAGTAATTCTCCTTTCCAATCTGTTAATTCAATTTAATTATATTTAAACTAGTTTAATTTCTTATTATAATCTATCAATTTTATATCTGATTGAATTGCTATATGTATATGTTTCAGAGGAAAAATAAGTATTGAGATTATATATAGGTGAGGGATATGGCGGGAAGTCAAGGAGGTGCATCAAGGAGAAGTAGTATGTCTCATAAGAAAGCTTCTTATGAGATATTTTATAAAGGATGCACACCGTACGACTTTATAAAGGAGTAAGGTTAAGTCTAAGATTAAACCAAAACCTCTTTATTTGGTTAACAATTTTATTTATTCAAATTTCTTATTCTCGGAGTAAGGGACTAAGTGGAGAGCGTACTATTAAGAGATTAAGGCTTTCAAAGGCACTAACAATAACTGAAACTACAAGTGTTCATGAAGCTTGTCGCCGAATGGCAGCTCGTAGAGTTGATGCTCTGCTTCTGACGGATTCAAATGCATTACTTTGTGGAATTCTGACAGATAAGGTAAAACCAATTTTTCTTTGTCAAGTGGTTTGAAAAGCATGTAAAAGAACTCGTACTTGAAGTGTAAATATCTCTGAGTTGTTCATTCTTTGATTGAAGGATATAGCGGCTGTTGTTGAAGGTGTTGAGAAATATTGGGGCGGTTCAACGTCTGGTTTGTACCTTGTGATCTGTCTTAGAAATTAATATATAAGTAGTACACTAATTGGTTGGGGGACAATATTTAAGATGTTGCATACATCTCAAACATGATCCATACTTTTTTCTATTAGCTTAGTTCTTCGATAGGCAGTTAGGCACTACTTTTATTTACCTAACTGTGTTGTTTCTTGTTTTTTTTATGTAGGTCCAAATACATTTATTGAAACACTTCAAGAGCGAATATTTAAGCCTTCTTTGTCTACAATCTTATCTGAGAGTTCAAAGTAGGTAATATTTATATTAATTATTTGTATTTTTCTAATGGTTTTTCATATATACCTGTTTGTAGATGTTCACTTTTAATTATGACATTGTGTAGCTTATTCTGTTCAATCGATTCTGAGCATTTCAGGGTTGTTATTGTGATGCCCGTGGATACTGTTTTAATGTCATTAAAGAAGATGCTTGAATGTCAGTCAAGTTGTGCAATCATGACAGTTGATGAAAAACCGCAAGGCATTCTGACGTTAGTTCTCTTTAATTTGTATCCACGCCTATTTTGTGCTTTCAATTTATCAGTTATGAATTATGACCTATATAAGACTTATGTAGAAATGTCGACTTCTATTATTTAGTAATGATTTGAATATGAGCTTTTATATTCTGACCATGTCAGTTCAAAGGATATTTTGATGCGAGTGATAGCCCTAAATCTTCCTCCAGAGTCAACTTTGGTGGAAAATTTATATTTTGTATACAACTTTTCTTTTTTCCGTACTTGCTTAGGCTTCTTTGTTTATTGCATTTTCTGAATCATACATCAGCGTTTATTTTCCAGGAAAAAATATTTTCTATTGGTTTACCCTGGTTTTAGGGTAATCTAGATGTGGCATCAATAAGACCAAACTTACAAGCATTAGTTGATACCGATATCAGCCAATTTCAGCCATCAAATATTCAGGTACAAAACCATGGTGAAGAAGATAGCTGCATCAATATAGTTTCCCCCTTTCACGCAGATTGGAATGGCTCCACAAATTTGTTGCTACTAATATAGTTTTGGTCCAAGACAATACAAAATTTTGTTTATATGCTGCTAAGGGATATATGTAATTACAATTAAAATTATGTACATATTATTTCTGAAGGGCATTCATTTAGAATATTTTGACTATTTCCTTCAATTTGTAACCTTGTTTCTATATATGCTTCAACTCAGCTAACTTTACCGGCAATATCTGTTGAAGGACAAAACGCAACCCTTCAAACGGACTACATTCTACAAGTACTCCTCTGTTTTTGTTGTTCTTAGTACATTTGACTATGTGATAGTGTCGACTGTATCTCTACATGACTATGTGATATTCTGGAATTTTTAGGTGAATTTATGGGGTCAATTCTGTTCTGATACTCTTACAGGAAATTAAGATTGGGGGATACCCTAAGGTTCAAGAAACATTTGCTATAATCTCTGGATACTGTGAGCAATCTGACATACACTCTCCATAAGTAACTGTAAAAAAATTAGTGATCTTTTCTGCTTGGTTGCGTCTTCATCCACAGATTAATTCAAAGACGAAAACTTTATTTTAGCAAAAATCTTGCAAAAATCTGGCAATGCCGAATTTTATTTTGCAATGCCGAATTTTAGCAAAAATCTTGCAAAAGCTTTTATTTTAATATATTTGGGATCTTATACTACACTTTCTTGGTGTTGCAATAGCCCATATATGGTGTAGTATTTTCTATAAAAAAAGGATTTTCTTGTAGGTACACTTGGATGTTTGGACTTTGAGTGAGTGACACAATGTGAGACTGAGTGACGAACACTTGAGTGTAGAGTGGAGTGAAACAAAATGTGAGATCACTAAACAGAAATCACACACTTGCACTATGAGAAAATGGTTAACATATAATCTCTTCAGTTGGTTGTTTAATCCTAAGATTCCATCTGATACATTTTGAAGGATTACTCAACTAAAGGGGAGAGATTATATAAAAGATTATAGAGATTATCAAGATTGAATAGTTTTTCTTAAACTAAGAAATGGATTTTCCAACTTTATTGTACTAAGGAGAGGATTCTTCATCTTAAGGGGAGAGATTATTGGGTTTTGATTTTATGAGTTCCAAAATGTTTTCTATGTGCTTTATGGGAAAATCTGAAGATTATTGAAGACAGTATTTGGAAGACGTATATAACTGCAATTTTACATAAGGAAGAGAAGAATCTGTTCTCTGCTGAAGTTAAATATGTATAGAAGATGCGGTAGATATAAGATAGTATTATTTCCAAGTCCAGGAATGAAAGTTGAAAGCTGATTGAAGATTTTTGGTTATGGTGAGTTGACTTATCCTTCAAACTGAGACTTCTCCATTATTATTTGACCGTCAGGTGTAACAGTCAAATATGGGGAGATTGTTGAGCAAGATTGAAACTGTATGTATAACTCAACAATACTGGTTTGGATAACTCAACATAGAACAAAGGACTTTGAAATAATCCATATTCCACAAGAATCAGTAAAGATTGTTTATTGGGCATATACCACTTCACCATATTTGGCCTCTAGCAATACAAGAAAAAGTGTTAAAGTGACCAAAAAGTGTTACCTAATACAAAAAATCGGGCTATGTTTACACTTTTTCAGAATTAATGGGTGTTGGATTTGCCCCTGCTACAATAGGGGTATAAGATAACACTTTTTGAATCTTTGATAACACCGGTAAAAATGTTACAACATAGAAGTTATGGTTAAAGTTTCAGTATCTATTGTAACACCATGCAGGTGTAACAATAGTTTTAATGCAACACTCTTAAAGGTCTAGTAACACCGAAAAATATGTTGCAATAAACTCTTTTGTAAAATCATATTTGCTATTGTAACATTGTATGATAAAACATTTCAATTTTTTGGTAACATTTTTTTATTTTATTGTAACATTTATAACACTCTTGTATTTATTGTAACATTTTTTCCCATTTTTTAAAAAATAAATATATATATTGATTACATTCCAAATGTAATAATCCAAATCTACTTGTAAAATTAAAAAATTAAAAACATATCTAACAAAGTAAACAAAGTTCAACCAATACAAAGTTCCAATTCAACCAAAATAAACAAAGTTCTAAATTAATCTAAAAGCCACAAATGTTTTGTCACAAAAATTTATTTGTATATTATTAATTGAAATTGTCCATCATCACGACACATACATTTATGGCTTGTGTGTATGTTTTTATCAGAACTGGTATGCAAATGTTAATGTTAAATCAATATGAGTATTATCCATAGCCTTTGGAATCGACACTACTGCCAAAATGCCGCTTATTGCTGCTGGAATAATTCTGATCATGAACATTGGCAAGTTTCTGCCTTCAAATGCTGCATCTATCGGTCCACTCGTGAACGAAACTAGAATCCGCATGGCGTTTTTTACACGTTCATCGTTGTTTAATGCAAAATCTCAATAGCAAACATAGAGCTCTAAATTTTATGTAAATGATTAAGAGTTGAATGCTAATGAACAAAAACTTACTTACAGTATACAAATTGAAACATGGAGCACCCCTAGGGAGAGACTTATTTACACAAATATTGAACGAATTAATCAAAGTTTTAATGAGACTTAATTTGATTCCGCAATGATAAGCGGAAAGATAGAAAAGCAGGGCTAATTTCATATTGTCCTTCTTTATATTCGGCAGAAGGAAAATATAGATCCTAGAGAAAATGGAATGTTATAAGTCACCTGTTTACCACAAGATATTAAGTGGTGAAGATCCGAATATATTCTAAAGATGGTACTTAGTTACTAACCACCACTTACCATGTTCTGGACGCTGTAAGGATTCTAGAGTTTATGAAATCCAAGGTCTCCAAAAAATGTAAGGAAAGAGCGAGGAAAGATCAATAAATTACTTCCCCAATATCTCATTAGTCATACCTAGAGTCTTTATAAACATAAATTACCTACCAGGACTCCTACCACTTAATAAAGTGACAAATCAGTTACATGTCTACACATGCACAAAGAGAGTGATTAAATAATATCTCTTGGTTATTATACATGCCCCTTGCATGTTCTGGAAGCAATCATACTGTTAGACCTTAGAAAATAAAACTCATTGATGATCACTCTAGATTCACACATAATTTAATCAGATTGCTTTTAGATAGTGTAGGTAGTAAGTGCTAAATTTAAAAATACAAATACAACTAACATTTAACAGAGGTCACTTAACTTACGAACATATATTCGGATCTCCATCATGAATTTCTTTCCCCATGAAAGAAAAATCAACCACAAATGATGTTAAGCTTCAAGTAAAACCCTATTCTGTATTTTACTCCCTTCATCGACATCCATCTAGAAGCCTAAATTGATTATTAATCCACACCAATCTTTATTGTCTATCCTTATGCATTTCCATATTTGTTAGCATACATAGTTTTTCTTTTTGCATCTACATATTATCCCTGTTGGATTTGTGAAGACTAGCCTATCAGAATACACAGGAAATTGACAACCTAATTTCAGCAGTAAATCTCAATATCTCATCTATGATGTCCAACCTACAAAAAAGATATAGCTCTCAGTACAAAGATATTTAACTTTTCTCACAACATCTACTAAACATAAAATTAAAATTGGTTATTGAGGGGATTATAGTACATATTATGGAAATTTACGTATTCCTATTCAAAAGGAATAAAATGACTAGACAATTACGGTTGCCTCCAAAATAAAATGACTAGACAATTTTCAAAATTATAATTAGATCCTTGGTGAGTCTAATTCTTCATTTTTCAAAGTTTTACTACTAAATTCATTGAGAGAGTGCATTGTTTATGGAGGTAACTAATCAAGAGGTCTTATAGGAAAGTTACCTGCTTTCTGAAGTCTTCTTTTCCTGCCATTATATAAGAGGTAGGTTCCTAGAATTACTGATGGTACTATGAGCAGCAGAAGCAATAAGATCCGTAATTATTTTTTTCGTTTTGAATCTTTGTTTTCCTTTGTGTAACCAATATTGACAATAATCCGCAATTATTTTTTTCATTTTGAATCTTTGTTTTCCTTTGTGTAACCAATATTGAAAATAATTGAAAAAGTAAAGGAGAGCATAAAATAAATATGTTTAAAATATACCAACCAGTAATAGCTTTGACAATGATCACATACCTAATTCTAATGCAGCCGTCTCCTCAATAACAAATCTCGAAATAATTGCATCACGGTGTCCTCTACATAACATGAAATTTTACAAATACACTTTTGTCTCCCATAAACAAATAAAAAGTAACCTAATTTCTCAAAAATTGTAACACCCCCAAATCCGGGGTCGGGGATCCGGGTTGTCACGAGTTCCATTTCCCTTAATAACACCCAATCTTAAAAAATAATCAACTACTTTGTACTGTGACCCCACAATAAACACACACACCACAAGTTATAGTCTCAGAGATGAATATCCAAAAATAATCACAAGTCGTTTTATTCCACAATTATATGCCAATGCACCTTAAACAGGTTTCTGAATAAATTTACATTTCTTTACCATTATTACAATTCATGATATACATAAGTCTGGTACATTATTAGTTGAAAACTTAGCCTATTGGTAATTTCTACCTCAGCTACAGCGGCCTCAACGCTTCCAGAAAGCTGCGGTACGATTCCTATCCGCTTGCGAATTAGGAGCTTGGTCCTGTTCATCTTATCTATCTGATATTGTGTGATGAAATAAGAAGCAAGGGTGAGCAGCAAGCCCACCAAAATAATATGTATAATGATTAACAATATATGAGCCTTCTCATAGTACTCATGAAAGTCTTGGTCAAAAGAAATGAACCAAGTTGATATCTTAATGCGATGAAGTCGCAAAATATTCAGTATATATACACATATACTTTTCAAAATATGGGAAGTCCTCTTCCATGCATAATACAAACAGAGTTCCAGTGTATAACTGTATAAAAATATCATTGCAAGGTGATCTCATATATCTAACCTTGTCTCAACGTTTTTCTGAAAATCTTTGTCATGCATAAGATAATCATTTACTAGATATAAGTTTAAAAGATGAAGTTACAAGATACTCCAATATACTTATATCTTTTCCAAATACTACTTGAACTACCACCGTTCAAGTTATAATTAGTTTCAAAAGTTCATCACACTGATGAGACTACAAGATAAGACTTGTATAGATTCAATCTTTGAAATATTTTGAAGGAAATGAAGTTATGATATACTTCATTAAGTCCCGATATATATATACACCTATATATACATACGTTTCCTGAAAACCTCTGTCATGTAAAGTATGAACAGAATTGCAATATCCAATAAATTTGGAAAGGAAAGAATTTTGGCATAAACCTGATATCTTGTTGATCAGGCAAAGATACCAACAAGTAACCTTTTCTACTAGTAGATGGACGAATTCCCCACTGGTCATCACCCTGGTCGCAATAGGACCTTATGCTGGACTGTCACTCAGCCACTTATGCATTTGATGGACTCCCACTGAGCCACTTACACTTTCATGGACGCCCACTGAGCCCATGTTGCTTATGCCGACTCAATAGATGGACTTACTTCCCGAACCTTGGGTAAGTAATCAATTCATTTATCAAAACAGCAACCTCGTTGCGAATATAAAATATACCACAGAGCCGGATCCCTCAGGTTTTGAGCGAGTATTTAAATCCTCTTTAAAAGGAAGATCTTAAATATAAAACTGAGTTTTGGGATCCGCTCTAACCTTTAAAAATCATTTTGAAGAGTCGAAAACACTTTAAAGAGTGTTTGGAGTAATGCTGATTTAATGAAGTAAATCAGTCCCAATATTTTTAGAAAATATCTGAATATTATTATTTAAATAATATTCCCATAAAGAATAATCTTTATACAAATAATTGAAGTAGAAGTTGTAAGACTTATACTTGAAAGGAGTATTAAATAACCAAAGATATACTTATACGAAAGTTCTATCTTTATTTGAATAATCAAAAATAAGTTTGATTATCGACACCTTATTCTTTAATAAAATAAAGAATATATCTCAGCAAATAATCGAAGTCATAGATCCTCAAATGAATATTCAAAATAATATTCAATAAATAAAATAAAAGGAGTCATAAGTCCTCAGATGAATATTCAAGTAATATTCATTAAATAATATAAAGGAGTCATAAGTCCTCGAATGAATATTCGAAATACTATTCATATAATAAAATAAACTTAAAGTTATCGAATAAACCTTATTCGATTAATAGTTTTGAAAACTATAACCATATATATATAAAAATATATATATTATACTCGGGAACATCGACTCCCGGTTTAGAAATATGTTCACCTTTTGATCCCCTATACTAAGGGTAAACTCAAATACCGCTTATCTCTAGCATAGGTATTATCAACTGAATCAACAGATATATGTATCAAGAATACAAAATAGGCATGCATATATACCATATCACATGCAACAATATATCGCAAGAATTTGCTAATTAACCATCATGCATCTATCACAAGATAATGCATATACATATGTATACATCACAACAACAGTATAACGGGTAGAAAACTTGCCTGAGCGACTGGGGGTTACAAATGGCTCGGGACGAGTTTGGTAACCTATAAGCAACAAGTAAGTTGGAATAAACCAAAGTCACTTGTAAATCTATACTTTAACTAACTTAGACTCTAACGCTTGTTTTGCGCTTACTGATTCTCTTAAGTCACTCGGGTACCCTCGGCTCCACCATTTTTAATAATTTAACCTTTACGAGTCTTAAGGCGATTCCTTCGCGAGTGTCTTACCAACTGCCTAACACACTTACCATAAATGTTTCATACATTAATTAATCCTTTTTGGTCTTTAACCTATGTTTCAAAGTAAGGCGAGGGGAAAAGTTTCGTTCGCGAAACGCCGTTACTTGAAACGGTCGTTTCTCCTAAACCGTGCATCGGAATCGAACGAACTACATATCAAAACGAAGCTCGTAACACGAGCTATCTAGACATGGAAATGGTCATAATCTAGCAGGGGGTTATCGGGTCCTAATGTTATGCACAAAAAGAGTCTAAAGAAAATCGGACGTTACGACGGCTATGTTTACGCGATTTCCCAAATTTAAACCAATTCAAACAACCACAATTTCAACTCCAATTCACAACCCAATCAACCTCCATCTAAACTACATTACAACGGCCCCAAATCAACTCAATTTTAACATTCATACTTATGCCTAAGCTTGAATTTAACTATACTACATTCTTTTAACCAAAACAACAAGATTTACCATTCCATTTCAATACCACTTCAACCCAAACTCTAAACCACAAACATTAAGCTACAATATCACCATAATAATCAAAATCATCTTATTAAACATAGGAATCTAGGGTTTGGAGATGATATACCTTCCTTGAAGTGGTGGGAGTAGCTAGGAAGCCTTAAGAAGCTTTGAGAAGTCTTAGGGATGCTTGGATCTTAAAGGAAAACAAGAAAAATTTCAAGTTAAAAACTTGAAAACACTATTCATTGTCTTCTTCATTGATTTAATGAAGAAGATTGAGAAAGAATTGATGGCTTAAACTCATGATATAGCCCTAACTATGCATAAGGATGATTAGGGAATTAACTCACCAATTTAGGAAGCTTGGATCTTGAATTTTTGAAATTTCTTGCCTTTAAAGATGAAAACGCCGAGAGCAAATGAAGAACAATGCCTTGGTTTCTTTTTGTTTTGATGAAGAATGAATTATTTGGCTTGGTTGATTTGGTTTTGTTTTGTTTTTTTGGTTAATTACCAATTTAACCTTGATTTTGTGTGGTTAATAATCCACCACATCTCCTTCCTTCCCGTGTCATGCCTATGTCATGTTGTAATGTCATCTTTCCCTCCTTGTCCTCTTCTCATTGGTTGGGTGACATCACTCTCTCTAATCCCTTTGATTAACTTCCTAATTGTTTGCCTAATGACCGCTGATCTGTTATACGGTTCGCTTAACTTTCGTTTTCGTTTATCGTTTGAGGGATCATACCCGGGATCTTATTACTTGGGTTCCCTTAACCTTTCTCAATACATTATATTCCTTTTTATGATCCTCTCTTATAATCCTTTAATTTAAATCCTTCGTATCCTGTTACCTTATATTCAATTCTTTCCGTATCTAGTGGATTTCCGGGAAAAATCAAAGTGTTTGAATTTGGATTCTGACGATCTTTACATACACTTATATCCCATATAAAGTACTAATAAAATCTCAGAATATCCATATCAGAACCCCTACATAGTGTGGCATGAAAAGTTTTCTCATTCAGCAAAAACACTATTCATAAGGGTTTCAAAAATTTCCAAAAATTGGGGTTATTATAGTCTCCCCTCCTTAAAAGGATTCCGTCCCGGAATCAGATAAAAAATGAATAGGGATACTCTCTTAGCATTACACTTTCTAATTCTCAAGTAAATTCTCCCACATTTTGGTTCTTCCATCAAACTCTGAATAGTTTGATAATCCTTCTCCTAAGCACTTGTTTCTTTTTCAATCTATAACCCTTCCTGGTTACTCCATATAGGTTACGTCGGGTTGCATGTTTATGTGCTCATATGCCCGTATTTATCTGGCATCCGAATTACACTTCCTTAAGATTGATACGCGAAACACGTTATGACTTGCTACAGGTTCGGGGGTAGGGCTAGCTCGTAAGCTAACTTTCCAATCCGTCTTAATATCTCAAAGGTCCAATATATCTTGGGCTTAGTTTTCCTTTCTTTCCGAATCTCATTAACCCCTTCCAAGGGAATACCTATAACAACACTAGGTCCCCTACTTCCCATTCCTTGTCCTTTCGTGTCAAATCAGCATACCTCTTATGTCCATCTTGGGTTACTACCAGCCGTCCTCTGATTAGATCTATTATATCCCTGGTCCTTTGGACTACTGCGGGTCCGAGCATCTTGCGCTCTACAACTTCATCCTAACATAAGGGAGATCGACATTGTCTTCCCTCAAAAATCTCATATGGCGATATCTCAATACTGACATATGATCTATTGTCGTGAGAAAACTCAATCCGCGTTATGTGATCATTCCAATTTCTTTCAAGTCTATTGCACAGACTCTCATTATAGCTTCTAGCATTATAGCTTTTGCTTCTCACTACCCATTCTTTTCCAGTTCGTAGTCGCTACTACCTTCCGTTTCTAATATTATACTGGTTATAATTCTGCTCGTTAGCGTTCTATAACCTTTTAATAACCACGTCAACCTTAGTATGACGAATGTGTTTCCATTCCGCATACTACCACCACTTTATTACTCCTTTTTCAGTTGTTTCTATTTTCCAAAATTTGATCAATCATATAGAAGTAAAGGAATTTGTTGAGAGATCACTATGATCATGAACACTTATTACATTGCATAGTTAGTACAGAAGGTGGCCAGCCTTTAGTACTTGACAAACAATTAAACAATAGCTGGTATCCTACTCGGCTTCTATCACATAGATAGATAGTCATTCGGCAATACCTCCCCTTCTGGAAGGGTTGTTCTTCTCAGTTATATGAAATGAAAAGAAGAGAAAAGAACGAACTGAAGAGAATTGTATATATGAAAAAAATATTGCCATAAAATATCTGGCTTGGAACCTACCTCTGAATTATAGAGGTTTGTCATAGGAGAACAAAACATATATGTATTTATATCAACATCAAGTATTATAGCATCGTATTTCACATGCCTAAATATTTATTATTCCACCCATCATTCTACGGACCCATGCTCTTCCTCGAGCTTATACTCAATCACCTATGAAACTCCCTCGACATCGAAAATCGAATCTGGAATCTCAATTTATACATCATCGTTAATAGAATTCTATGCTTGCACCGCAACCTTCCTCGTATAGTAATACGACTCTCTATTAATAAGAAAGAATAATATTCAATAGGTAGATACTCTACTTAATTAGTCTATCAATGATAACTTATACACTACCACGACCCGATTAGTGGTACTCAATCTCAACACCCATTCCAATACAACTCTCACGGTTGTAATCAGCTCATTACTCGCAGAATCATTGCTGCCTTACTATGGTCCACCACTGACCTACTGTAGTCATTCATTTTCCATGAAGTCTTAATAGCTAACCATACGGAGTCCATACATCTCGTATCTAATTCTCCTAAGGAGTTAACATAACCACCAATCACAATTCATGAAGAACACTCCAAACTCTGACGTACTTTCATGAAATGAAGTAGATAAAATTGCAGAAGAGTTTCAATCAAAGTAACGATAGCAGGTTAATACCATTCTTAATCATATGCCTTCGATAGAAGACTTAACTCAAAGGTTCGTTTAGTCCTTTTAAAATATGGTCCAGGCTCATTCTCAAGATAGTACCTTCTAAGATAGATAGCCCGCTCATGGCGATTACACGAATTAAACCTTTACCAACTACTATTACGGCTGGGTATTGCACAGTCATCAGAAGGAATGTCAATCTTCCAAACCATAATACAACCTTCATAGCTTTAACCATCATCACTGTATTCCTTTGGCACAAGCGCCTATAATTATCCTCTTACCTTTAAACTGTCGGCCACCTCTTTGGCCTTTCCTGATAGTAAAATTTCCTTACAGTCAATGTCATTTTAACCACCTCCAAATAAATTTTCTACCTCATTTTAATCACAGCTTATGTGAAGATGTTTTCCTTAAAATCTGATGAGTAAAAAAAAAATCACCATTTTTCCATAAGTTATTGCGTCAGTCTTTAGAGGTTAATCACTGTCATGACTGACTCTCAATCATAATTAGAACATCTTTTATCTTAAGTACTAATTGCCCTGAACAATTTCGACCATTACTGGTTCGATCCATACCTTCTCGTGGTTTAACACGTGCCCCACTTGGCATCATTATAATTACGTCATATTTCCTTTATCAACATTTCTATTCTTGAGAATTTTGAATATTACCTTTCTCCTTGTAAAACTCTTAAGGTTATCCTTAAATCCTTTATCAGGTACACCCTAGGCACAGAGCATATCAAGATACCATTTATTAATACCAGAATCATAGTCTATATACTTCTGAAAAATTTCTCCACTGATCCTTAAAGGTCGTTATTACCTTAATCCTTTCCTAATTCATACTGTCAAAACTCATGATGTCCCTATTAAGGGTGAAATGCCAACCTTTATGCATTCCCCTAGGATTCGTTTTAAGTTACCGATGTTCTATCCTTAATTCCACCTTTAAAAAAAATACATACATCATTCCATGGATAAATCAAGTCATATATCCCTGATAAGGGGGTCTTATTCAATCATTCCCACCTCGATAGTATATGCCTAATTTTCACAATAACATCTGTATCCAAGATGAGGTCAACCAATATGGCCTCCAAAAGATAACAACGGTTATCCGCTTTTCTTGCCTAATTTGGTAACGATAACAAGGATGTTCTGGAAGATATTGGTCATGTTCAACGCGAACTTCTTCTTAATAATTCCTTATTTACCTTTGTTGTTTACCTCAACAGTCATCTCAATGTTGGGATATCTTTCATACCTGGCGTCTCCCTTTCTGGGTATCATGCCACCGGTCTTACACTTTACATTCTTGAAGGTCCTTCCTTCATCCAATTTTCCTAATCTCTTATTTTCTTGTCTCTTTAGTCTATCCGCGTCTCATTATTTATCCTTCGAATTATCTCAAGGTTTCCTCGAATCCTCCCAACTTACAGGGGATAAAATATATGTATCTCTTATGCCCTCAACCATCAATTTTAACTCATGGTGAATCACCCTCATCCTGACGATTACATACTTTTCTATTTCTATTGCTACGAGTCTTTAGGGTTTCCTCATACCCAACTTCCTTATCATTCCTCAAACTCTATTGCCTTTATATTCCTTTCCACTTCAGTTTCTTTTTTTTTTTCTCTTATCATTATTTCATGAACCAACCCAACATAAGCATCGATTTCAAACATCCCGTCATTCTGGATTCGTGTCCTCAGAACGAATCTTGACAACTTTTACAACTTAGATTCATAATTCATCATACTCGTCTGCCTTTGTTCTGGCTCTAAAGCTTTTACTCTATCTCTATAACCTTGGGAAGTACTTTCCTGAAAACAATTGACTGAACTTAAATCAGTTTATTATAATCTCTTGCTCCGTGCCTTCCTTGGTCTTTCACCAGCGGGTGGTCTCTCTCTTAGGTGGGTAAGTGATAAAAACAGTCTTTTGTGATTCGTCAATCATTTAGAATCTCAAATGATTCCTATATTTCCTTTAGTCAGGCTCTTGCCTCGACTGGGTCAGCTTGTTCCTTGGAACTCTGAGAGCTTAGAGACTTAGAGGTCCTGAAAGAATTTCACACCACATTATTTCCTCAAGGTGGTGGTTGGGAATAAAATATAAGTTCTGTTTAGACAGGTCCATGAATTTCCGTATAGGAGTACCGTCTCGGGTCTCCTTATCTCGCTCGACTTTTGCTTTCTTAGTCTAAATATTTCTTCCTACTCCCCATAATTGGGGTCAACTTTTAATTTAAAATCTTCATTTTCCACTTTATTATATTCCGGGTTCTTTATATCTTAATTGCGACCTCCCTGATTATCACATTCAAGGTTTGCCCCTAATCTTATTCCTTGTGGGGGCATATTACTTGGAAAATTTTGAGAATCTCCGGATATTTATCTTACTTACTTTGCTTAAGTCTTCCCCTCGTTTAGTCCTTGCACGATTGCAAATTATGAATTCTCAAGTTCGATAAACTTCATGACACTCTCTTAAGTGTTAATAGAGCAATTAACAATGTGATTTTATCACAAACAAACTGATCTGAACTAAAATTAACGAATATATACATAACCATTTGTTCGAGGGTACAACAACTGAACATATTAAAGAGGATTACATCATTTGAACTTATCGCTCCTATCCCAAAAGTACTACCATAGATAGTCATCTCGTCATTAAAACTAATCATTCATAACTTAGGCTAATCCTCCAAAAGCGGTGCTGCATGAAATTCTTGTCTGATTGCTCTGGCTCTGCACACTACCATGGATCAAGAAATGCGAGCACGCACGACATCCCTAACCTGCTCCATTAAAGCGGTGATGAGGTCTAGGATAGTTGCAAGTAGAGCTGGATCAATCTGACCCTCAAGATGGCCTCTAGCTATAACACGGGTGGTAGCCTCAATCCTTTCCATGCTATGAGCTAATCCTGCCGGAAGTACCCCACCCTCAATCCTCGGTGCAGTAAGTCGATCCAACAGATCACTCCTAACATTACGGGCCTCAGACAGGCCACCCAAAGTCATATGATAATTGGCAATAAGAGAAGCCTGAGTGGTAGCATCTAGCAGTCCATGGGGTGCAGGTGGCGCAGACCCAGGAGATCCAAACAGATAACCAAGCACGGTATCAGGTGACAATGGTGCAGGAGATAAAGGTGGCATTTCCTCAGTATGTGCTGGGCTCTGTACAGGGGAGGGAACAGGAATTGGTGGAACCTCATGGATTTCTACAGAAACCTCTGGAAGAGGGTCTGATACTGGTATAATTCGGGTCATGGAAGGCCCCACTCCTTCTGCTCATTAACCTTTGTGCCCTTGGTAATTCTTCATCCTCTAGTGCCACCCTCGCGGCCATTCTTGCTCTGGTAGTCGCCCTGACTACGGTCATCAATTCCTCAGTGGTCCTCTCTTCATTCTCATCAGGATCCTCCATGAGATCCTCCTCAGCCACAATCCTTTCCGGAATAACATCCTCAACCGCAACATTCTCAATATGAATCTCATCCGGTCCCTCATTAGGGTACTCCATCGGATTCACAATTTGATCTCCAGCTTGTAATAAAACATCCTCATGCTGATGCTCCTGAACCTCAGGGTTCGGTGCCCTGCTGCCCTATACGAGAACGAACTATGTTACTATCACGATATTTATAAGGGTTCCCGTAAGGGTTTTAACTGTCAGTACTACGTTAGGTAGTCCGACTATGAACTTGGCAAGAGTTCTTATATATCTTAGTGTACTTATTATCTTAACGTCACTTCATCTCTGAGGTTTATAACGCTTAGCTCTGATACCACTTCTGTAACACCCCCAAATCCGGGGTCGGGGATCCGGGTTGTCACGAGTTCCATTTCCCTTAATAACACCCAATCTTAATAAATAATCAACTACTCTGTACTGTGACCCCACAATAAACTCACACACCACAAGTTATAGTCTCAGAGATGAATATCCAAAAATAATCACAAGTCATTTTATTCCACAATTATATGCCAATACACCTTAAACAGGTTTCTGAATAAATTTACATTTCTTTGCCATTATTACAATTCATGATATACATAAGTCTGGTACATTATTAGTTGAAAACTTAGCCTATTGGTAATTTCTACCTCAGCTACAGCGGCCTCAACGCTTCCAGAAAGCTGCGGTACATTTCCTATCCGCTTGTGAATTGGGAGCTTGGTCCTGTTCATCTTATCTATTTGATGTTGTGTGATGAAAGAAGAAGCAAGGGTGAGCAGCAAGCCCACCAAAATAATATGTATAATGATTAACAATATATGAGCCTTCTCATAGTACTCATGAAAGTCTTGGTCAAAAGAAATGAACCAAGTTGATATCTTAATGCGATGAAGTCGCAAAATATTCAGTATATATATACACATATACTTTTCAAAATATGGGAAGTCCTCTTTCATGCATAATACACACAGAGTTCCAGTGTATAACTGTATAAAAATATCGTTGCAAGGTGATTTCATATATCTAACCTTGTCTCAACGTTTTTCTGAAAATCTTTGTCATGCATAAGATAATCATTTACTAGATATAAGTTTAAAAGATGAAGTTACAAGATACTCCAATATACTTATATCTTTTCCAAATACTACTTGAACTACCACCGTTCAAGTTATAATTAGTTTCAAAAGTTCATCACACTGATGAGACTACAAGATAAGACTTGTATAGATTCAATCTTTGAAATATTTTGAAGGAAATGAAGTTATGATATACTTCATTAAGTCCCGATATATATATACACCTATATATATACATACGTTTCCTGAAAACCTCTGTCATGTAAAGTATGAACAGAATTGCAATATCCAATAAATTTGGAAAGGAAAGAATTTTGGCATAAACCTGATATCTTGCTGATCAGGCAAAGATACCAATAAGTAACCTTTTCTACTAGTAGATGGACGAATTCCCCACTGGTCATCACCCTGGTCGCAATAGGACCTTATGCTGGACTGCCACTCAGCCACTTATGCATTTGATGGACTCCCACTGAGCCACTTACACTTTCATGGACGCCCACTGAGCCCATGTTGCTTATGCTGACTCAATAGATGGACTTACTTCCCGAACCTTGGGTAAGTAATCAATTCATTTATCAAAACAGCAACCTCGTTGCGAATATAAAATACACCACAGAGCCGGATCCCTCAGGTTTTGAGCGAGTATTTAAATCCCCTTTAAAAGGAAGATCTTAAATATAAAAATGAGTTTTGGGATCCGCTCTAACCTTTAAAAATCATTTTGAAGACTCGAAAACACTTTAAAGAGTGTTTGGAGTAATGCTGATTTAATGAAGTAAATCAGTCCTAATATTTTTAGAAAATATCTGAATATTATTATTTAAATAATATTCCCATAAAGAATAATCTTTATACAAATAATTGAAGTAGAAGTTGTAAGACTTATACTTGAAAGGAGTATTAAATAACCAAAGATATACTTATACGAAAGTTCTATCTTTATTTGAATAATCAAAAATAAGTTTGATTATCGACACCTTATTCTTTAATAAAATAAAGAATATATCTCAGCAAATAATCGGAGTCATAGATCCTCAAATGAATATTCAAAATAATATTCAATAAATAAAATAAAAGGAGTCATAAGTCCTCAGATGAATATTCAAGTAATATTCATTAAATAATATAAAGGAGTCATAAGTCCTCGAATGAATATTTGAAATACTATTCATGTAATAAAATAAACTTAAAGTTATCGAATAAACCTTATTTGATTAATAGTTTTGAAAACTATAACCATATATATATAAAAATATATATATTACACTCGGGAACATCGACTCCCGGTTTAGAAATATGTTCACCTTTTGATCCCCTATACTAAGGGTAAACTCAAATACCGCTTATCTCTAGCATAGGTATTATCAACTGAATCAACAGATATATGTATCAAGAATACAAAATAGGCATGCATATATACCATATCACATGCAACAATATATCGCAAGAATTTGCTAATTAACCATCATGCATCTATCACAAGATAATGCATATACATATGTATACATCACAACAACAGTATAACGGGTAGAAAACTTGCCTGAGCGACTGGGGGTTACAAATGGCTCGGGACGAGTTTGGTAACCTATAAGCAACAAGTAAGTTAAAATTAAACCAAAGTCACTTGTAAATCTATACTTTAACTAACTTAGACTCTAACGCTTCTTTTGCGCTTACTGATTCTCTTAAGTCACTCGGGTACCCTCGGCTCCACCATTTTTAATAATTTAACCTTTACGAGTCTTAAGGCGATTCCTTCGCGAGTGTCTTACCAACTGCCTAACACACTTACCATAAATGTTTCATACATTAATTAAACCTTTTCGGTCTTTAACCTATGTTTCAAAGTAAGGCGAGGGGAAAAGTTTCGTTCGCGAAACGCCGTTACTTGAAACGGTCGTTTCTCCTAAACCGTGCATCGGAATCGAACGAACTACATATCAAAACGAAGCTCGTAACACGAGCTATCTAGACATGGAAATGGTCATAATCTAGCAGGGGGTTCTCGGGTCCTAATGTTATGCACAAAAACAGTCTAAAGAAAATCGGACGTTACGACGGCTATGTTTACGCGATTTCCCAAATTTAAACCAATTCAAACAACCACAATTTCAACTCCAATTCACAACCCAATCAACCTCCATCTAAACTACATTACAACGACCCCAAATCAACTCAATTTTAACATTCATACTTATGCCTAAGCTTGAATTTAACTATACTACATTCTTTTAACCAAAACAATAAGATTTACCATTCCATTTCAATACCACTTCAACCCAAACTCTAAACCACAAACATTAAGCTACAATATCACCATAATAATCAAAATCATCTTATTAAACATAGGAATCTAGGGTTTGGAGATGATATACCTTCCTTGAAGTGGTGGGAGTAGCTAGGAAGCCTTAAGAAGCTTTGAGAAGTCTTAGGGATGCTTGGATCTTAAAGGAAAACAAGAAAAATTTCAAGTTAAAAACTTGAAAACACTATTCATTATCTTCTTCATTGATTTAATGAAGAAGATTGAGAAAGAATTGATGGCTTAAACTCATGATATAGCCCTAACTATGCATAGGATGATTAGGGAATTAACTCACCAATTTAGGAAGCTTGGATCTTGAATTTTTGAAATTTCTTGCCTTTAAAGATGAAAAAGCCGAGAGCAAATGAAGAACAATGCCTTGGTTTCTTTTTGTTTTGATGAAGAATGAATTATTTGGCTTGGTTGATTTGGTTTTGTTTTGTTTTTTGGTTAATTACCAATTTAACCTTGATTTTGTGTGGTTAATAATCCACCACATCTCCTTCCTTCCCATGTCATGCCTATGTCATGTTGTGATGTCATCTTTCCCTCCTTGTCCTCTTCTCATTGGTTGGGTGACATCACTCTCTCTAATCCCTTTGATTAACTTCCTAATTGTTTGCCTAATGACCGCTGATTTGTTATACGGTTCGCTTAACTTTCGTTTTCGTTTATCGTTTGAGGGATCATACCCGGGATCTTATTACTTGGGTTCCCTTAACCTTTCTCAATACATTATATTCCTTTTTATGATCCTCTCTTATAATCCTTTAATTTAAATCCTTCGTATCATGTTACCTTATATTCAATTCTTTCCGTATCTAGTGGATTTCCGGAAAAAATCAAAGTGTTTGAATTTGGATTCTGACGATCTTTACATACACTTATATCCCATATAAAGTACTAATAAAATCTCAGAATATCCATATCAGAACCCCTACATAGTGTGGCATGAAAAGTTTTCTCATTCAGCAAAAACACTATTCATAAGGGTTTCAAAAATTTCCAAAAATTGAGGTTATTACAAAATTATACACAAGAACATCAGATATGAATTAAACAAACAAAAGACCAAAACTTAGGTTTGATTACTCTGTCCTAAATTGATTGAAAAGGAAATCCAAAGAATAAGAAGGGGATCAACTTTCCGCTTACCTGAAAATTATTCATTAGTGGAGCAACATACCCGAACAAGAAGAAAATAACAAATTAGAGAAGAAAATAAAAAGAAGAAAAGAGCATACCCGAACAAGAAGAAAGCTCCAATTTCTACAAACCCTAATTTTTTCAAGATCAGACCCGACTGAAAATCCTAATTACTAAACCTTGATATCCAAGCTCTGACTCGACTGAGTGTTATAGCCCTAATCTCCAAGCCTAATTTAGAACTCTAATCTTCAAGCTCTGACCGGCTAAGTGTTGCCAATCCTAATCTCCAAACATTATCATTACCTTTGAGTGTAGAGAGTGTAGAGAGTGTGAGTGTTTATTTTATTTGTCTGAGTGTAAAAAATGAGCGGGTCAAATTAGATCATTTGGGCCGCCCAAAATTTGGTACAATTTTGGCCAAAATTGGTCTGCAACTATAATCCCACCTAAATATTAAGTGCTATGGTAACACTAGTTGTTATATCAATGCTAACAATAATTTTTTGTGTTACAACAATGATTTCATCATATATATCATAACAGCTTATATTCTCTATTGTAACACAAAAAAAAAGTTACCTCAGATCAAATTTTAGTAATTCAAGGCAACATTTTTGCTTGTAACACCAAAAAATGTGTTGATGCAGGCCAAATATGGTGTAGTGTACACTATGGTTTTGGTAGTTGCAATTAAGAAGACGTCAACAGTGATCCGTATGAAGTTCATTAATATGTTCACGCATAGGAGGAATAAGGTTGGTTTTATTCGAAGTAGTTATCGGGATCAGTGTGAAGACCTCAAGAATTCTATGTGAAGTTGGTTATATTTGGTAGAAGACTTTACAGTGGTTTGTACAGGTATAAAACGAAGGCCTGAGAACGGAACGAGTCGTCTGTGAACCAGACCCTTGCACTAGACGTTAGTGATCCATGAAAGCAAATGGAGTATTATTTTTAGAAATATTTTTAAGTGATTTGTGTGCTTGAGAGGATTGAAAATATTTTAAAGTGCAAAGACCCAGATATTAGAAGGCTTGAAGATACAAATGACTACAATCCGAGAATTTGCAGGATTTATTTAATCAATGGCTGATTTTTTATTAAATAAATAAATGGAAATTAATTCATTTAATTATATAATTTTACATCAACAATTGATTTTAAATAAATAAATTAATATTTTATTTTTTTATTAAATGAATAAATGAAATCCAATTCATTTATTTAATTTAACATCAAATATTTTTTTAGCTCGCCAGCATGCATGTGTTCGTGTGTTTGTTTATTAATTAAACAAAAAGAAAACAAAGGAACAGAGATTGTAATATCAAGAATTTGGCAGGTCTTGGTGATTCAGTTGGGTGTGCAAGTAAAGGCGCGTGTACAGAACGCTCATGTTGCCTGATTTGAAAACTGCGCGTGACATGCAAAATTTCCCTAGCTGCTTTGGTTACTTGAAATTAAAAGAAATAAATGCAATTCACACCAGCCGCGCGTGAGCTCTTGCCGCGAGATTCCTGTAGCTGGAAAGAAAAAGGAATGCATGTATTTGTTTATTAAATAAACAAAACAAACAAGCTTTTGTTTCTGTCCTATTTTCAACTAATCAATCGCGTACAAATTGAACAAAGGAGGTTGAACCACTTGGCAACTTGATACAATACAGGATGCAACTTAAGAGTTAAAAATAACCATTACAAGTTGTAGCGTTTGTTTGCAAAGGAAATTCAGCTGGTGCTTCATGTTCAAGTCGCAAGTTAGGAAATAAACAAAGGCAACTCCTCCTTAGGTTCTCTATCGCAAGTCACCTCTTCCAATGCATCAAGGGTCGCAAGTCAGAAGATTTTTAAAGGCAAATCAATTCGTATGTAGATGGTTGCAAGTAATAAACTTCAGGGACACAAGTGATTAATTTGTAAGCTATGGACTTTAAATACTTGGTTCTGATTAAGCCACGTAGCCTTCTTCTCTCTCCTGCCTATCAGCCTATATAACAATTAGATGCAGATTGAAAATAGTATCTCTCCATTTTTACAAAGTGCGAAGATCTTGCAAAACAGTTTCAACATCTCTTAAAAGCTTGATTTGAAAAGGAGAGGTCATGTCCAATTTGATTCACACCATTTAAAGCCTTACAAACTTTTAACACTCATTATTTAAAACTCCTTTGATTGTATTTAATATCATTTGATAAGAGCTTTCGATTTTTAGAGTGATAAGAAGAATCCTAGATTTATAGACTATTGTTTTGGTTCTTTTTATATATTTGTAGCTTCGAATCTTTGTATTTGGAGTTGTAAGCAAATCCTTCGGGTATTTATACTTTTAAATAAAAATAATATTTAGCCAGAATCTCTTTGTTTGTTTATTTCATTTTAGTTTCGATACTCCGCTGCATTAATTTGATAAAAACGAAAAAACATACATTCACACCCCCTCTGTATGTACCTTTTTGACCTAACAATCTTCTTCTCAGACGAGAGCTGATAAAACAAGAAACAAAGAGATACAGAGAAGCTCAGGTACACTGAATATCCGTTAAACTTCTCACCCCAGAAATGTTGTAATGCCCGATTTAACTCTTGTATATTCATAGGGGCATTATAATCATTATCTGGTAATTTGATCCTTATATAAACAAAAAGGTAGATCATTATATAGGATTTAATTTGTTGATCTTTGTAGAAGCAAGAACATTGTTATTCTTGGATTGTGGTCGGTTAATTTATTTACCGGAGTGTTGATAAGTGGCATTTTATACCACTTAGAACGTCTTAAAATGGCTTAAATTGGTGTCTTGAAATCAAGTATTTTGTGTATTTGATGCGTTTTTCTAGTGTTTATGTATTTCAGGGTATTAGTTGCATTTCGGGGGAGGAATCATCAAGAATAAGCCTTGGCATGTGTTCACCATTGCGAGAGGAAAGGAACGGGCAGATTACGGCGAAGAAACGGAGCAAACTTGGATTTTTTCCAGTAGAGGCCTGCGCGCCCGCGCAGTTATGCTGAGCGGCCGCGCAGGGTCGGGAATTTTGCTGAATTATTTTAGACTTCTACTTCTGTTTGGCTTCCAACTTCTATGTAATCTGAGTTTTATGGGACTATTATATAAGTAGATTTGAGACGTTTTCACAAAGGAGATTGAAAAAAAGAAGACTGTGTTTTACGCAAGAAGCGAAGGAGATAAGGAAGAAGACCGATTTAGCACACCGCAATGAAGAGGAAGCATATTTTCTTGTGATTCTTGTTTTGTTGTAACGTTGGATGCTAGTTTTCTTGCTTTGACTTATTTACTCTTGTGACGTACTCTGTTTTAATATAATTAGTTTAGTTATTATTTTCTTGTGTTTGTTTATCATGATTTCATATGAACCCATGATGGCGATAAGTTCTATTATGGGCTAATCGTGATCATGGGGTTGCAACAGATTTATTATGGAATTCTTTAGTTAATTGTTTAATACTTTAGTGTATGATGATTGCATGATATCTAGTATTGGTTGTGCATATTCGTCTTATGTGCGTCGCGAACATATAAGATAGGGTGTTAATCTCTTGTGAAGCGACGGTGGATCTTGAGATTTAGAACTTGCCATGCTAGCATAGGTTCATGTACGTTGTGCATGATTAGTGGGTAACTCTAACAGTTTTATTTGCCCTATGTAATCAAAAAGAATAACTTGTGCTTAAATCGTTGTGTTGTCAATTTCTGTAGACATATGGGAACTCAACATAATTGATGACTATTCAACTTCTATCTTAATTGTGGATGCTTGGTAGAATGGTATTAGTACAATGAAAGTTGGCTTTTATCAGTTTCGTGTTATTCGATTAATATCATCACTGTCACATGCTAAAGGTAATAACAATGGCTATAGAAGGAAGTAATAATGAAGTTGTGATCGCATGAGTATTTTATTATTGATAAATTGAAGTGTTAGTTAAGTGGTTAGTTAAGTAGTTAATTATAGTTAATATTTAATCAACAATTTTAAGTGTTATTATCTTAACATTGAGAAGTAATCATACATTGGTGAGTGAGTTTAATTAGACAATAATTTAGTCTGAGTCTCTGAGGGAACGAACTAGAAAGTATTCTATATTACTTGCGAACGCGTATACTTGCGTGCATATTAGCGCGTGTTTTCGCCCTAACTAGTGTAGCAACACCCCAAAGGATTTATATATAAATATATACTTTCCCGAATATCTTGTATTCCTTACTTTACTGTCCTAAATACTATTCACCACAAGAACACGAAACCACTATCCGGACACTAAATTATATATCCATAAAAGATTCGAAATAATTTTTTAATTTAGTGAGTATCGTATTCAACCCCATTTGGGAGCAAGCATTAATCTGATGCCGTTGTCGATCTTTAAAAAACTGGATCTGCCTGATCCAAAACCCACGTACATGTCACTACAATTGGCTGACCGTTCCATTACTTACCCAAGGGGCATAGTTGAGGATGTGCTCGTCAAGGTGGATAAGCTCTTCTTTCCTGCAGATTTTGTTATTCTGGATTTTGAGGAAGATAAGAAGATTCCCATAATCTTGGGAAGGCCTTTCTTGGCTACTGGCCGTACCTTGATAGATGTGCAAAAAGGGGAACTTACTATGCGGGTCCAAGATCAGGATGTGACCTTCAACGTATTCAAGGCAATGAAATTCCCTACAGAAGATGAGGAGTTCTTAAAAGTGGATGTGATTGATTCTGCGGTTACTTCGGAACTCGATCACATGCTAATGTCTGATGCATTGGAAAAGGCCTTAGTGGGGGATTTTGACAGCGATGATGAAGATAGCAACGAGCAATTACAATATCTGAACGCTTCTCCCTGGAAGCGAAAGCTGGACATACCATTTGAATCTCTTGGTACTTCTGACCTCAAGAACGCTGAAGGGAAGCTCGAACCATCAATAGAGGAAGCACCTACCTTGGAGCTCAAGCCATTACCTGAACACTTGAGGTATGCTTTTTTAGGTGATTCATCTACGTTACCTGTTATTATTTCATCTGACCTTTCAGGTAGTGAGGAAGACAAGCTCTTAAGGATTTTGAGAGAATTCAAATCGGCTATTGGATGGACCATAGCAGACATCAAGGGGATAAGTCCTTCATATTGTATGCATAAAATTCTGCTAGAGGAAGGTAGTAAGCCAACTGTGGAACAACAGCGAAGACTGAATCCCATCATGAAGGAGGTGGTGAAGAAAGAAATTCTGAAATGGCTAGATGCAGGCATCATTTATCCTATTTCTGACAGCTCATGGGTGAGCCCCGTACAATGTTTACCTAAGAAGGGAGGTATCACTGTGGTCGCAAATGAAAAGAATGAGCTCATCCCTACTCGAACAGTTACAGGATGAAGAGTATGCATGGATTACAGAAAATTGAACAAAGCCACAAGGAAGGATCACTTCCCCCTTCCATTTATTGATCAGATGCTTGACAGATTGGCGGGTCATGAGTATTTTTGTCTTCTGGATGGTTATTCCGGGTATAATCAGATTTGTATTGCACCAGAGGATCAGGAAAAGACTACCTTCACTTGTCCATTTGGCACGTTTGCTTTTCGCAGAGTTTCGTTTGGGTTATGTGGCGCCCCGGCCACCTTTCAGAGATGTATGATGGCTATATTCTCTGACATGATTGGAAATAACGTCGAAGTGTTCATGGATGACTTCTCCGTCTTTGGACACTCATATGATGAATGTTTGAATAATCTGCGCACCGTACTCAAAAGATGCGTGAAAACTAATTTGGTGCTTAATTGGGAGAAATGTCACTTTATGGTGCGTGAAGGCATTATCCTTGGGCATAAGGTCTCTAGCAAGGGTCTGGAGGTGGACAAGGCCAAGGTGGGAGTCATTGAAAATCTTCCCCCACCTAATTCTGTGAAAGGAATCCGTAGTTTTCTTGGTCATGCGGGTTTTTATCGGCGATTCATCAAGGACTTTTCAAAGATATCTAAGCCGTTGTGCAATTTGCTTGAGAAAAATGTGCCGTTCAAATTTGATGATGAATGTTTGGCAGCATTCGAGACTCTCAAGAAGAGTTTGATCACGGCACCAGTCATTACAGCACCAGATTGGACAGAACCATTTGAGATGATGTGTGATGCGAGTGATTATGCGGTAGGTGCAGTTCTGGGACAGCGCAAGAAAAATCTCTTCCATGTGGTCTACTATGTGAGTAAGACTTTAAATGGTGCCCAATTGAACTACACCACTACAGAGAAGGAGCTTTTGGCTATAGTCTTTGGCTTTGAGAAATTTCGATCTTATCTGCTTGGTACGAAAGTAACAGTATTCACTGATCATGCAGCTATTCGCTATCTGGTTTCTAAGAAGGATTCGAAGCCGAGACTCATTCGTTGGGTGCTTTTACTTCAGGAATTTGAGTTAGAGATCAAAGATAGAAAAGGTACTGAGAATCAAGTAGCTGACCATCTCTCTAGGTTGGAGAATCCCGATTCTACTTCACAAGATAGGACGTTAATCAATGAATCTTTTCCGGATGAGCAGTTGTTTGTAATTCAGGAGGAAGAACCATGGTTTGCAGATATTGTAAACTATCTCGTCAGCAATATAATGCCTCCTAATTTGACATCCGCTCAAAAGAAGAAGTTTCTGCATGAGGTGAAGTGGTATATGTGGGATGAACCATATTTGTTTAGACAGGGAGCTGACCAGATCATCAGGAGATGTATCCCGTTCTGTGAGACGGAGGGGATATTACGAGACTGCCATTCCACGGTTTATGGTGGACACTATGGCGGTGAGAAGACGGCAGCTCGTATTCTGCAAGCAGGTTTTTTCTGGCCTACTTTGTTCAAGGATGCTCATCAGTTTGTTTTAAGGTGTGATCGTTGCCAAAGAGTGGGAAATTTGTCAAGGAAGGATGAAATGCCATTAAATGTGATGCTTGAAGTCGAGGTCTTTGATGTATGGGGAATCGATTTCATAGGGCCTTTTATCTCATCTTGCAATAATCAGTACATCTTGCTGGCATTTGATTATGTCTCAAAATGGGTCGAAGTTAAAGCTTTACCGACAAATGATGCAAAGGCAGTGCTAAATTTTCTTCATAAGCAAATTTTCACAAGGTTTGGAACACCTCGGGTAATCATAAGTGATGAAGGATCGCATTTTTGCAACCGTAAGTTCACTTCTATGATGCAGCATTATAATGTGAATCATCGAGTAGCTACTGCCTATCATCCGCAAACAAATGGTCAAGCGAAAGTGTCTAACAGAGAGATAAAGCGCATTCTAGAGAAGGTTGTTTGTCCGTAAAGGAAGGATTGGTCTTTAAAGCTCGATGAAGTTGTTTGGGCTTACAGAACATCATACAAAACTCCACTTGGGATGTCACCGTTTCAGTTGGTGTACGGAAAGGGATGTCATCTACCTGCGGAGCTTGAGCATAAGGCCTACTGGGCATTGAAGAAGTTGAACCTGGATTTAGATGCAGCTGGTAAGAAAAGAATGCTTCAGCTTAATGAACTGGATGAATTTCGACTTCAAGCGTACGAAAATAACAAAATGTATAAGGAAAAGGTGAAGAGGTGGCACGATAGAAAGCTACATCCAAAGTTATTTGTGCTAGGGCAACAAGTTCTCTTATTCAACTCTCGGCTCCGACTTTTTCCTGGGAAGTTGAAATCAAGGTGGTCTGGACCTTTTATTGTCAAAACTGTGTTTCCACATGGAGCGGTGGAAATTTTTGAGAATGATCCAGACCAAGCATTCAAGGTTAACGGTTAGCGGTTGAAGCACTACTATGGGGACATGGCAAACCGAGAAGTGGTTAGCGCCATTTTGTTGACTACTTGAGCAGGGTACGAAACATCAAGCTAATGACGAAAAAGAAGCGCTGCGTGGGAGGCAACCCATGAATTATTGTTACAGGAACCCTTAGAAGTTAATAACCTATTCAAAAACACAAAAAAATCAGAAAACAGGGGCTGAAAAAAAAATTCCAGTGACCCCTGCGCGCCCGCGCAGCTATGCTGAGCGGTCGCGCAGGGGTCGAGTACCAGAAATTTTTTTTACAGTTCAGAAAAAAAAACACAAAACAGTTTTAGCCCATAAACCCACGATTTGTTCCCACTACCCCATCATTTTATCCCTTAATTCCCAAACCCTAATCTAATCCACACCCTATATATACATACACCTATCCTACATATCTCCCACAAAACTTCCTACACTTAAACCCTCTCACAAACATCAAATATCAGTTCTTACACGCTTTTATTCACGAATCAATGGCACCCAAGAGAGCACGCACTGTTGACAGCAGCAGCACAGTTCCTACTGCTGATTCATCGAGGGGTACTGCTGCAAGGCCTCGGTTAACGGACAGAGCCGCGGAGGAGGAGTACACTAGGCTGTTGGGGAAGCCGATTCTGAAGGAGAGGGGGTTTTTGCCATCGGGGAGGGATGGTGAATTACTACCCATGATTGCAGAAAAGGGGTGGATAGCTTTTTGTGAGTCACCCGAAGCGGTACCGATGAGCATTGTTCGCGAGTTCTACGCGAACGCGAAGGCCGAAAAGAATGGGTTTTCTGTGGTCCGTGGGCTGACGGTTGATTATCATCCTGCGGCGATTCGCCGTGTGATTGGACAGCGAGAGAGGAAGCCCGAGGAGGAGAACTGGAATGAAAAGACTGCTGAGGATTTTGACTTGGATTTGATTTGTGCGACTCTCTGTCGCCCGGGCACAGTGTGGACCTGCAGTACAGGCAATAATGAGTATCGTCACTTTCCGGCGATTGCCATGAACAGGTATGCCCGTGCATGGAATGTATTTATTTGTGCTAATATTTTGCCTTCTTCACATGTACACGAGGTCACAGTTGAGAGAGCACAGTTGTTGTGGGGAATTATGAATGAGGAGTACTATGTGGACCTTTGTGAGTTTATCTACCAAGGAATTCTGAAGTTTTTGAGGGGAGCGAAGCATATGAACATCCCTTATGCATCCACGGTAACGAAGCTATGCCGAGCAGTGGGAGTGAACTGGCCGGCTCATGAGCAGTTGCAGTTGCCAGCAGCTCCAATTGATTCTGGCACTCTGAATGGGATGCGGGAGTGGACCGGTGGTGAGCCTGAGGAGCATGGGCTGGGTTATCATCTTCCAAGAGGGCGTCCAGTATGAGGTGCTACTATGGCCAGGCCAGGGCGTGATGAGGCTGGTTCTTCGAGAGCTCAGGAGGGTGTTGGGATGGTTGATGCCCAGTATAGGAGGCTTTCACGGCGGATGGATGCCATGTATGAGACGCAGAGCAGGTTTGCTCAGGAGCTCACCCTTGCGTTAGGGACTGCTTTTAGAGGCCTTGGAGCTGATATCCAGTGGCCAGTTTTTGGTGAGGACTCTGCATACCCGCCGCCTGATACTCCACCCACTGAGGGTGATGATGATGATGACTCCGAGTAGGTATACCCTGTGTTCCTTTCTACTACTTTCACTGAGGACAGTGAAGATTTTTAGTTTGGGGGTGGTAGATAAGGAATATTGTGTGTGTGTCATTTAGTTGCATATTCATGATAGTTTAGTTCATATAGTTGCATAATTTATGCCATATAGTTTTTTTTTGAATGTCATGTAGCTCATGCATTTACCATGATCCCTTTTGCAATGATTTATCGACTGAATTGTGATATTGATGCGAGTGTAGTGATAGCATTAAAGTGATATTAAGTTGTGTAGGTTGATATGCATGCTAGAAACAATTGTAAGTCCACTAAGTCTTAGAGAATGCGTAAGGGCTAGATTGTTGTTATGATTTGGTTGTTTTCAAGGTCAATCCACTTATTATGCTTCGAATTCGATTATAGGTTCTTAGTGATAAAGGCATGAAAAAGAAAAAAAAATTTGGAGAAAAAAAAATATGGAAGTTGTTGCTAGTTGTGGCTAGGCGTCAAACGGCTAGTAGCCGGCTCGCATATGTTGCGAGTAGTCTAGGGTTGAGCAAGATGGAGCGAAACGCACTTGCTCAGAAGAGAAAAAGAAAATTGCATAATTGATCAAGAGTGGGCTCTTTGGTATTCGAGTTATTAAGTTCTTAGGGGACTTTGTGCCTAGTGACCTAAGGCTTTTAGAGTCTGGGATCTGCTAACCTAACGCTCGTTACATGGATACCATTGTATAAGTCTCTTGTGGACCTCACTCATTGCACGGTCAAATAAGCATTTGAGTTGTAAATAAAAAGCACGATTCCGTAGTAAGCTCCAGAGTTCTTGTAGTGTTGAATATCACTTTGTGCCTAGAATTTTTTTTATTCTTTGTATAATCGTAGGATTGCCTTGATGATAGTCTAGTTATAGTAATTGGTCTAGTTCCGAAGCATATCTGTTAAGCATTTGCACACACCACGTTTCTGGCTGTATGTCCGTTTGCATGAGTTTATTGATCTTTAGTTGTCTAACTGCATTCGTTGAGATGTGGCAATTTGGTTGATTAATTGTAGTAGGGGGGATCGCTGCATTTTCATATAGATTGCATTCATGCATATTTTTATTTGTTTTTGAGTCTGTGACGCTTGAGGGCAAGCATCGATTTAAGTTTGGGGGTGTGATAAGTGGCATTTTATACCACTTAGAACGTCTTAAAATGGCTTAAATTGGTGTCTTGAAATCAAGTATTTTGTGTATTTGATGCGTTTTTCTAGTGTTTATGTATTTCAGGGTATTAGTTGCATTTCGGGGGATGAATCATCAAGAATAAGCCTTGGCATGTGTTCACCATTGCGAGAGGAAAGGAACGGGCAGATTACGGCGAAGAAACGGAGCAAACTTGGATTTTTTCCAGTAGAGGCCTGCGCGCCCGCGCAGTTATGCTGAGCGGCCGCGCAGGGTCGGGAATTTTGCTGAATTATTTTAGGCTTCTACTTCTGTTTGGCTTCCAACTTCTATGTAATCTGAGTTTTATGGGACTATTATATAAGTAGATTTGAGACGTTTTCACAAAGGAGATTGAAAAAAAGAAGACTGTGTTTTACGCAAGAAGCGAAGGAGATAAGGAAGAAGACCGATTTAGCACACCGCAATGAAGAGGAAGCATATTTTCTTGTGATTCTTGTTTTGTTGTAACGTTGGATGCTAGTTTTCTTGCTTTGACTTATTTACTCTTGTGACGTACTCTGTTTTAATATAATTAGTTTAGTTATTATTTTCTTGTGTTTGTTTATCATGATTTCATATGAACCCATGATGGCGATAAGTTCTATTATGGGCTAATCGTGATCATGGGGTTGCAACAGATTTATTATGGAATTCTTTAGTTAATTGTTTAATACTTTAGTGTGTGATGATTGCATGATATCTAGTATTGGTTGTGCATATTCGTCTTATGTGCGTCGCGAACATATAAGATAGGGTGTTAATCTCTTGTGAAGCGACGGTGGATCTTGAGATTTAGAACTTGCCATGCTAGATAGGTTCATGTACGTTGTGCATGATTAGTGGGTAACTCTAACAGTTTTATTTTCCCTATGTAATCAAAAAGAATAACTTGTGCTTAAATCGTTGTGTTGTCAATTTCTGTAGACATATGGGAACTCAACATAATTGATGACTATTCAACTTTTATCTTAATTGTGGATGCTTGGTAGAATGGTATTAGTACAATGAAAGTTGGCTTTTATCAGTTTCGTGTTATTCGATTAATATCATCACTGTCACATGCTAAAGGTAATAACAATGGCTATAGAAGGAAGTAATAATGAAGTTGTGATCGCATGAGTGTTTTATTATTGATAAATTGAAGTGTTAGTTAAGTGGTTAGTTAAGTAGTTAATTATAGTTAATATTTAATCAACAATTTTAAGTGTTATTATCTTAACATTGAGAAGTAATCATACATTGGTGAGTGAGTTTAATTAGACAATAATTTAGTCTGAGTCTCTGAGGGAACGAACTAGAAAGTATTCTATATTACTTGCGAACGCGTATACTTGCGTGAATATTAGCGCGTGTGTTCGCCCTAACAAGTGTAGCAACACCCCAAAGGATTTATATATAAATATATACTTTCCCGAATATCTTATATTCCTTACTTTACTGTCCTAAATACTATTCACCACAAGAACACGAAACCACTATCCGGACACTAAATTATATATCCACAAAAGATTCGAAATAATTTTTTAATTTAGTGAGTATCGTATTCAACCCCCTTTCTACGATACTTCGGGACCTAATAATTATTATTAGAGCTTGTTGATCGATATACAGATCAGATCCGATGTGTAAGACCAAAAAGTCAAGTTCTCATTTTTTTAAATTTTTAAATTTTCAAAAATTATCAACTCTTGAGATTTTTAAATTTTAAATAATTTGTACTTACCCAAGCCAAAGGTTCTCAAAGGATTGGTAGACTCAAGATTCCTCCGAGTGTTAAAGATGATTTTAATCTTTTGAAGAAAATGAAGACCATGTGCTATTCAGATGGAAAATTCCCGAATAAGGTAATTAAAGATAATGGTTTTCTTATTTCAATGAAGCTGATTTCAGGACCTACGGAAGAAAATTATGGTATTTCCTCAAAGGCTTACTCCAAAGGATACCATTGGATTTTCAAATGCGCGAAACGAAGAAAGTTTATAGGGATATAATTTTTCTCAAAGATTTTAAGATAACTCTAATGATTCCAGATTATACAGTCACACAGTGGTTTGTACCAAGGTTACATTTATTTGGGAATCAAAGAGATCATAAAGAAAGGAATCGAGGAGGTTAGAAAGAATAGTGTGGACATGCAAACATCTCAGTTACATGCATTAAAGTTGGAACCTAAGAACATAATAGAAGAGTTACGGATAGTTGAATCAGAGGAAGCTCAGGCAGATGAAAGTGACTTGTACACTTTAAGAATACTTGAGGGAGTGAATGATAGGGCAGTATTTCACATGTTAGGGAAGTTTAGTCGCATCGGATTCATAATGAGTACATAAGCTATATCCAAGGATCAAGCCTATATATTTCGAAACAGAGACTCTTAAAGATTAGTTCAAGAGGTGGTTACAAGGCTGAGATGGGGACATAAAAATATTTGATAGCTAGAAATATGTGTCAAGTAACTATCAGGGTTGTGCTACAATATAACAAGAAGCTTGACAAACAAGGATGAGTAGGGACTCAGTTGACAAGTTGAGACAAAGGTGGAATATTTTCTTAACCAGCTAGTCAAAACTTATAATGCGTAAGGAAAAAGTTGGGATGGATCAGATGACGAGAAGGAAGATCATAAATATATTGCTTTTATAGCAATCTCTGAAGATGACCCAACTCACATATTCAATGTATGTTAAGATCTTAGTATTTAAATGTTTGACACTCGCACACGCATGATAGCATCATACATAGATATTATTGAACTGGTTCTCTAGAATATTTATGGTAACTATGAATGATGTTTAAATTGTGCATGATACTTTATATGTTCTTAAATATGTGTTTAATATTTGTTGAACATGATTTATTACTTTAGTGAGATATATGTTTTCCAACATATAAGACCTTTATTTATGCTTATTCTCTGTATCTTGTTATAATATGATTTGCTCATTTATTTTGAGTTGTTTGTTAAGGTTTATATGTTTAATAATTGGATAGAGATAGTAAGGTGACATAGAACAACATGATTGGACTAGATAGAATTAGTGATTTATGTGTTAATTATTTATGTTCCATATCATACCTGTTTTGCTTAATTCTTATGTGTAATGTTTCTGAATGAATGTCATGTATTTTTAATGCAATGCTTATTTATTTCAATACCATTAATGCATCTCTTAGTACTTGCATTAATTTTAGACAAAACATGTTCAAGAATTATAATAGGGCAAAGACTGTTAATCCTCCTTATGTAAGGTTGGAATCATTTTTCCCCTAGCCTAGAGATAAATTTTTCAAGGGTATTAAAATGGGGAAAATGGTCAGTCAAATATAAAAATTAGCATGTTAAGGTTGAAGATGTTGTTATCACTGTAAAAACTAAAATCTCTAATCCATCTAGACCCAAACTGATAAGTTGGGTACCAAGAACTGTTAATCCATATGTGGTGCAAGACATAACAGGTTAATTGATTCATATGTATTCTTGGTAATTGACACTCAAGGCATATGATCAAGAAAGAGCCTCACAATCAAATGTGATTGACAAAAGTTATTCCGTCAATAATCTTTGGAGATGACATCAAAGATTTTCATTACGGGGCAAAGATGTGTAGAAAAAGGGATGTCATAATTAATTCAATATTTGGTATCACTGATAATAACTAATCATTGGTGTCAGTGATAACAATTGGAAGCATCTTTCTTGCTGAAGAATCAGCGCACACATCCTCTTATTAGACAGTACTCTAACAAAGGAAAACATATCAATTCAATGAAGGAGTGGTGTTTCATCTCAAGCAGAAAGGTTGAGATGTTTGCTCTTGTTAAAGTAAGGAAATAATATGCTCTTAGCTAGACTGAATCTCAGGAAAAGGTAAATTCAATGGTTTCTACTGTAAACATTCATTTGACAAAAGTTTAGTTATGACATTAGAAGATCTCACTCTTGAACATCAACACAAGGAATTCTCTTGTAAAAAGGGATTAGTGAGAGTACTGCCTCATCTGGAATTCAGAAGGATGAAATATGTGAGGCATGACTAAAAGAGAAGTCAAAGACAACATCACATCAAAGTAAAGATACGCCTTAGTGATGATTGATGAATACTCTTAACACAAAGTTATCTTTCATGCGTTCTCAAGACATGACATCACATATGGTGATTGATCATATCAAAGGAGATTAATCTGGAAGCAACTGTAACAGAAATTATCTTGTGGTCAGATAATGAGACTGAATTCAAGAAGCGGTTCTGATTAATATCTGTAACATCAAGAATATTTTGAGACATAATCAATACTGGGAGCTCTGTGTCAGAATGGAGTGGTACATAGAAAGAACTAGAACTTGATTAAAGCAACAAGGACAAAATCAAGAAAATCAAGACTTTCTGAATACTAAAAAGTTGGAACAGTCAATACCATTTGCTACAAGTAAGATCAGGCCTTGATCAGGATGTAAAGATGAAAACCACTAATAAGTTAATGGAAAACAGAATCAAACACTGAATAATCTGAAAGTGTTTGGAGAAAATGTTCTACGGAAGTAAATAATGAAATATTTTCACTTGCTTGAAGATCTTGGAATTTGCATCTAAGAATCATAAGAATAGTTTCAATGGCTACTCAGTGGAGTCTACAACCTACAGGGCATTTGTGGTTGATCAACAGAAGGTGATAGATATTCTAAGTGCATAGTTCAACAATTCCATGCTCCAAGCTGTTACAGTTGAAATTAATTGTATTGATGATTCATATCCATATAGTGGAATGGAAGTGTAATACATAACTCATTAGTTCAATGAAGCCAGTCAGCAAGGGTAAAGATTTTCAAGAAATCTCAGCAACAACTTAGGGGGAGAAAAAGAAGGATCAACTAGTCAAACACAACACCACATTTTTAATCAAGAGGACACAACAAGAACATATCTACTAAGACAAAGGGTTTGATGTCAATATTATTCCCAAATTCTAGGTCTTTAGTGATCTAGATGGTGGAGTAATGATTAAAGGGGCTACTGAGTATGGATGATTATTTCTCTAGTTTCTATCTCAAGGAGAAATAAAAAAAATACAGTAGCTCTAATAGATCCGGATTGGGTGATTGCAAAGCAAAATGAACTCAATCAGTCAAAACATAGATTGTAGGGAAGCTGGTATCCAAACCAAATGACAATATTGTAACTGGTACAAGGATAACCAAAAGTCAAAACTAGACGAAAATGGCATTATTACGAGGGACAAGGCCAAACTGGATCTTAGGTTATTATCTGGAAGCAGTATCTAATAGAAAGCACCGGTGACAGACTTGAGATTATTATGACATATCTAGCATGCACCTGATGCACATTAAAACTTCAATATCCATAAGGTGAATGTGAACAAAGTGCACTCCTGGTTGGTGACTCAAAAACAGGAAATAAATGTACAATAGTTTATAGACTTTGTAGTTGCAGATCAATTGGACTCTCTATATCTCTTTTTCACAAGCTCACTTCAGGTCGATCTGAACTAGTATCTTATACAGGAAATCGTCAAGGACATGATACAGCACTCTAATTAAAGTTGGAGTTAAATATGAAGTAGTAGAGTCGTTATATTAATAACTTTCATTATCACTAGGCACAAACATAATGTTTTATAGATGTGTAGTGATATAATGATAATATTATATGTTGATATACTAACGAAAACTTGTGCAAGTTATTTTCTAAGTAATTGCAGAGTAGGTATGGAGGAGCATGTTGGAAAAGTTGCAATTCTTTTTAGAATTATTACATGCAAGCCAAAAGAATATTTCTTTTAGGAGCACAAGTAAACCAATAGAATGATGAAACCACTAAAGCTTGATCAGTGCAAATCATGTATAATAACAAGCTATAAAGATATGACAAACTCACTCTTTTACTCAAATGCAAATAGACAACATATAATGTTCTCAACATGCCAATATGCAAGGTTTCAAGTGGATCCTAGAGAATCCAATCTTATAGCTATTAACAAGATTTTTAGATATCTTAAAGGACTACCAACTCTTGGAGTATTGTACCCTAATGATATTATACTTAACATGTTTGGCTATATAGATATAGATTACACATTTTGTAAGAAAAATAGGAGAAACATATCTAGAAGCTGTCAACTTAAGTGACAAGAGAAGCATCTTAGAAAGCTGTCAACTTCATGAAAGAAGATTGATTTCTTGTTATGATAAGAAACAACTTCAACTCCAAAAACTCCATGGAACACTCTACAAAAATGCATATTGACACCATGTATCATTTTTCGAGATCATATATTTTAGTCAAAGAGTTACTTTCAGGAACGTGTACTAAATCACTTGATAAAATTATTTTTTTTAAGACTGGTTTGTGCACTTGGGATACTACTTATTACATATTAGTTGGAAATCCCACTTGCAAGGAATTCTTTAAATAAGTTCACAAGTATTAAATCTTCAATATTTAAAGGACTTGTGAATATATGTGTAATCCAGTACCTCGTACTTAGTGTTACAATCTTGATTATAATGATTACAATGCCTTATACATTTGTGGTAATTTAGTATTATAAAATTAAGTTGAATATTATTTTAATTGTATTAAAATAATATGCAACATAGTTATTTGTATCATGTACGAATAATTGTGATACTTTTAGTTTTAGTGATATTATTTAGAATTTTTATTCTGAATAATTGATGTTCATTACTAAAATAACTAATATTAGAAGTTGAAGTATTTTCTAAGATATGTATAAAACTCTCAGTATTGTATATGCTTAGAAAGTATTTCTAAAATTACTAATTATCCAGAAAATAATTGCCATGTGTATAATTCATATATTTTATTGGTAATTATTCAAGGATAATTATAAATATTTAAGTTCTAGTATCTAACTCATAAATACTTAGTATTTATTTATTATTTATGTATGTTAGGTAGTTTGGATTATGGAAATTGAAGCAATTCAATTATTTTATTTACTCCATAATTCAAACTAACTTAAAATAAATAAGCAACATGATTAATCATAACTAAATATGTTAACAATTAATATCTAGTATATTGATTGTGACTAAATTGTTATAGTTTAATTATGAGATTTTGGTTCTAATGAATTTATCAACTTATATCTCCAGAATTCACTGAAATCAGAATCATGATTGTAGCATGATTAGTTGTATGCTAATTTTTATTATATTATTTAATGATATTTAATCAAGATTTTAGCTATAAACTAATTATGAAATATTAGTATCCGTGGCATTCTTAGAACTACTCTAAGTAATCAATGTTTATCCTCGGTCACTAATACTAATATAAAAAGTGTGTAACTCTTTCTTAAGTACAATTATGGTCAATGTGGATAATACTTTATTAAAATTAACCATATATTATCCAATTAGAAATTTTATACTTATTTACAAATTCTTGAATACTTTGATATAGATGCAATACTCAACGGATTAAAGTATATGAAACTTAGAATGCTTTTCTAAGATTGCAAACAAAACAATGTTGGTAAATGTTGATTTATTTATCGAACTAATATTATTTGAGAAAATTCCAGTTGTTAGGAATTAACAATTGTATAGTATATGAAATTAAATGCTAATGCCTATTTGATAGATATTTGGTATTTAATTCATTGATATCTTTTTTTATTATTTAAAATAAGATCCATCATAATTATTTATGTCTAAAGTACTTGACAAGTATCAGTCAACGATATATTGTTAAAATTTTGTTACAGATAATTGTGAGATTTTAAGTTCTAGTGAATTTATATGTGTTGCTATACCTAAAAGATTCGCTATAATTTAAAGTCAGCAGCATAGTCATTCTTATTAAGATTATTTATCAATAAACAATGTTGTTGGTAATAATTTTATAAAGATCGATTATGGAGCTTTTGATATGAATGAAAATTGCTTAGACTTTACCCTACATGATCAATGTTTTTCTAAAAACTCATTCATATTAAAAGAGAAAATTATTCTTTCTCTTCTTAATATTGCTAGTTCATAAGTCTGTGTCTTTTTCTTATCAAAGACATGATTAATTATCTTTTTATGCATAAATGCAGACGTGTGCTCGAACAGTTTTAAGATAAAATCAAACTTCTTTCTACAGTGGTGATCACTTATTTCATGAAAATCTTTGTGAAATCACCATTGTACAGTATTTCTCTCAAAAGATAAAATGCATAATTTTTATTCATTATAGATTTTAGAGTGTATTTTATCTCTATATTATTATATGTTATGTGATGCAGGTTCAGTCTCCAATGGCCTTCTTTCATTGATAGTCATGAGGTTAAAAACCCAGAACTTCTATCCCAAACTGTAAAGACAAACACTGAAACAGAACTAACCAACACTCTCTATAATGAAAAAATGGTACAAAATTCAGTCCTGTTTGGGGGTGCTCTAACGGAAGATCCCAATATGCACATTAGGGATTTCATCGAGATCTGCGACACCTTCAAGTTCAACGGTGTTTCGGAAGATGCTGTGAAACTGAGACTTTTCCCATTTTCTCCGAGGGATAAATCTAAGAGCTGATTGCACTCTCTACCACTAGGTTCTATTGCGACATGGGAAGATCTTGCTCAGAAATTTCTTACTAAATTCTTTCCTATGGCAAACAACACAATACAATCAGGAATGCTCTTACTCAACTTGCACAGCAATCGGGAGAATATTTATGTGAAGCTTAGGAGCGCTACAAGGAGATGCTTAGGAAGTGTTCTCATCATGGAATGCCTGATTAGATGGTAAATAATTGCTTTTATAATGGTTTGGGAGCACAATCAAGACCCATGCTTGATGCAGCATCAGGTGGAGCCTTCTGGGCTAAGAGCTATGAGGAAGCTTATGAGCTAATTAAACTGATGGCTGCTAATGAATATCAGAATCCAAGTCAGAGACTGTCACAGGGCAAGTGTAACGCCCTCCAAACCTGGGTCAGAAGTTTGGGGCCCATAACACACATACCATATTAAACCTGTTATGAATATAATAATATGTATATAAAATGACCCTACTTACCATAATCCTTGGATCGATGCAGTTTAAAGTATGTCCACAAGCCACAATCTTATTTATTACACAAACGTACCAAATCCCAGTTTAATTATCTTACAACTGAAGTTTAAACTTTATTACAAACTATCAACACAACCATGCCAAACATCATCTGCTAGTCTATTCCATTTCAACCTGGATACCTAGCTCGCACACTTATCTGGGGATCCTCGCTACCACCAGTTTCCTTTTTCACTGGAAAATAATATAAACAGTTTTGCAAGAGTGAGCTAACTAGCTCAGCAAGTCACAAAGATAATAACTGAGATTAACAATGATCAATTGAAATATTATAAAGAATCAAGTTTACTGATAAGCAATGATTAGAATTGGATATTCATTTTCACTTTAAAAACCAAGGTTAGGTTGCTGATCAGTCACGCACTAACCCCGAGCAAGGCTCCCAGCTTTGCTCTATATACTGGATCCAAGGCACACATTGGCCTACTGTGACCACGAATCTGGTCCGACCACGAATCTGGTCCGACCACGAATCCGGTCCATATTCAAAAACAATACAATTCTAAAATCACAATATGATAAACAATGTAACTCAATAGTTGAATCATAAACAATATTTAATTTGAAATATAGGATGGTCTGTAATTCCATGAAATGACCAGAAAATCATAAAGGTTGGGTTTCAATCAAGGAAAGAAACAGAAAGCAGAAGACTCAAGCGTTCAAGAGTTACAAGAATTGGTCTTCTGTTACACAAGGTATAAGGGTTGGTATGATAAGAAATTTTGTATCAGGGATCAGTATGTGGTAGGTATGTATTTGTGGAGTAGTATCGTATAGGTGTGGTTTGTAAATGTGGATTCAACAATCAACGGTTTATGAAAAAACAGGCTTATGGCTCAAGATCAATAAGAATCAGGGTTTAGGTTAAGTACTTCAAAGTGCTTGTAATATAGAATAATAACCGTTTAGAGTAATTGCAACACAATGAAGAACGTTCCAAAATACTTGCAATAATCAAGAGGAAAAGAAACACTTGCCTTATCAATTCGCTTTCACTTTACTAGCACTTATCAGGTGATTCCTACTCACTGACTATCTGCTTTCCTTTTCTATTCCTCGCTTCCTCTATTCAATATCACATGCACTTATCAATACTACGTCGCATCTCATTCTATTCGTTACGAGCTTCTAACTACCCTTCGTTTCACCCAAATCCCACGTACGGATTGAAAGTTATGAATAAAACAGTCAAACAATACATGTACAATCATATTACGCATCAATCAGATCACATATAACACGTAGCATGTAAGATATTTAATTAAAATAATTATTTAAGGAAGATTCGAGGTTAAAATAATTTTCCACGTATTTAATACGGATTTTTGAACATTTTTCGGAATTTAAACGGGACTCCGAATCATTTTAAAATTAAATAATAAGGTTTGAATACCCGAATCTAACTTTAAAATAATTTTATAATAATTATCGAGCCTTGAAAATAATTTTAAATAATATTTTAAAGCTCGAAACTATTTTTCAGAATTTTTAAATGAAAAATAGATAATTAAATCTAATTATTAAATTAATTGATTAATTAATAACTAATTAAATAAATTAACCATTTAAAAATTAAATTAATTGATTAATTAAATAATTAATTATCACTTCAAATTAATTAATTAAATAATTAAGATTTAATTTTGAATTTAAAATAATTTTTAGAATTAAAAATATTGATGTATAGAATTTAAAATCAATTAAAACTAATTTCTGAAATTTAAATAAACAGAAATATAAATTTTGAAAATATTTAAAACAGAAACCTTATTTTTATAAGATTTTGAAAATACAGGGACTATTTTGGAAAATGGGAAGAAGATCGAGGACTAAACTGCAGTTTAGCCTCGTCTTCTTCATTTCCACCGTCGACGGTCATCGCTCAAGCTTTCCGACGACTCCGACATGACCCAGAAACAGCCCAAATTAGCAGGGAATAATCCTCGTGACCTCAGGAGTCCATTTATGTGGTTTTTATGGTCAAACAATCACAGAAACATCTGAAACATCCGGTTGAAAACTCCGACGCCGGCGAACGGTCGAACTCCGGTCACCGCCTTCCCGAAACGGTCTGTTTACTATCTATACATAAATCAAGTTATTGTCCATGATCTATTCACTAGTTTCATTCAATCAAACCCAGATTCATTAAAAATAAAACCCCCAGTTTTTGATTTAGAACATTCATAGTTTAAAGCCTTAATTTCATAACCCGAGAATCAAACATAACTTTCTATATGTTATTGAACTCGGTTTTTGACATATAATATACCAAAATGACCAGAAAAATATTATCTATACGATGGAATCATCAAATCATATCAACAATATCAAGAACAAAAATTCATAATTTAATCCATAATTAATTCGAATTAAAATAATTAAATCAGAAAAATACCTTGATTTCTGGAGTGAAATTGATGATGGATTTAGAAATTATAATTCAAGAGCTTCGATTCGGTATATAGCACGCTTGGTTTCGATTTCGATAACGACTTCTTTTTTAGGTTTGATTTTCAAGAACGCGACGAAATTTCGGGATTTTCTCTATAAATTTTCTGTTTCGACTGTCTGATTGTGATTATACGATTAAAATGAAATAATAAAAGGTCTATTTATATTTATGGAATATTGGATCGTGTTGGATCGTAAAATTAGTTAGTTAGCCGCTAAGTAACTGTAAAAATGATCCGATTTAATACCCGTGTTGGATAATTAACCCAACCGGGCTTTTTATAAAACACTTTATACGAAAATAATGTAATATTATCCCGTCTTTCGAGAATACGGGATTTCTTGATATATCGAAACAATTATCATATTGAAAATTATACGCCGGGACGCGTACAGGTCAAACCGTAATCCGGATCGAAAAAGTCAAAATAAGGAAAATGTCCGGAATTACCAGATTAGGTTAGGAAGGAGTTTTCCGAAGAGTTTCGGGTTGTAAAAACGTAAAAACGGTTGAGGTTGGACGATTCCCGTCTTTATAAAATAATTTTGTAATTATTCAGAAAATAATTAATAAATTCATAAATTCGTATAAAATCATATAACACTCCAAAAATTACCAGAAAAATTCCTTAATTATCTATATTTTATTCTGGACTTAATAAAATTAACACACTCACATTTTATCACACATTTGCATCTAAATATAATTATCAATCAGCAGATAATTCACCAAAATTCACATAATAATTACATAGAAATCATTTATTGATAAAATAATTACACGCGATATCCCGGATATTACAACCTTTCCCCCTTAAAAGGATTCTGTCCTCAGAATCTACTAAGTCAATAAGTGAGGGTATCTTTCTCGCATATCACTTTCTAGTTCCCAGATTGACTCTTCAACCTTTGGGTTTCTCCACAATACTTTTACTAACTTTAAAACTTTAATCCTCAATATCTTTTCTCTCTTTTCTAGAATCTCTATCGGATTCTCTACATACGATAAATCTGTCTAGAGTTCTATCGGTTCATACTCGATTACATGCTTAGAATCGGGGTTATACTTCTTAAGCATTGATACGTGAAAAACATTATGAATGTGCTCCATGTGTGGGGGTAACGCCAATTTGTAAGCTACTTCACCGACACATTTTAAAATTTCAAAAGGTCCAACGTATCTAGGACTGAGCTTTCCTTTCTTTCCAAATCTCAACAATCCCTTCCATGGTGACACTTTTAATAACACTAGATCTCCTTCTTTGAATTCCATGTCCTTTCTGGATTGATCTGCATACTTTCTTTGACAATCCTGTACTGCAATTAGCCTTTTCTGGATGACTTCCACAACCTCTTTTGTCTGCTGTACCAATTCAGGTCCCAGTATTTTACGCTCACCAACTTCGTCCCAATGTACTGGTGATCGACAGTTGCGTCCATAAAGAGCTTCATAGGGAGGCATTCCGGTACTGGCATGATAACTGTTATTGTAAGCAAACTCCACTAAGGGTAAATGCTTGTCCCAATTGCCTTTGAAATCAATGGCACAAACACGTAACATATCTTCAATTATTTGGATCGTTCTCTCTCTTTGGCCGTCTGTCTGCGGATGATAAGCTGTAGTCATGTTCAAACTGGTTCCCAAGCATTCTTGAAAACTTCTCCATAATCTCGAATTGAATCGTGGATCTCGATCAGATACAATAGACACCGGGACTCCATGATGAACTACTATTTCCTTCAAATACATGTGAACTAACTTATCCAGTGAAAATCTTTCATTAATAGGCAAGAAATGAGCTGATTTGGTTCGTCTGTCTACTATGACCCAAATAGCATCGTGGTTCGCTTTCGTTCTTGGTAATCCAACTATAAAATCTATAGCAATATGTTCCCATTTCCACTTTGGAATCTCTAATGGTTGTAAAAGCCCGCTGGGTCTCTGGTGCTCTACCTTAACTCTTTGACACGTATAACATTTGCTGACGCATTCCGCAATTTCTCTCTTCATGTCTGGCCACCAATAATTCTCTTTCAAATCTATGTACATCTTAGTACATCCCGGATGAATAGAATACCTTGAATTGTGAGCTTCGTGTAGAATTTCATTCTTCAGTCCTGCCACTGGTGGTATCCAAACTCTGGATGAAAATCTAAGAATACCTTGATCGTCCTTCTGAGTGCATAACTCTTCTCCAACCAACCGATTGATATCCTGATCCATTATTTCCTTTTGGCACTTTCTTATCTTTTCTAAAAATTCTGATTGAAAAGTCATACTATACATATTTGCTTCATCAGGTTTACAAATTCTAACTTCCAAATCTAATTTCTGAAATTCCCTGTATAATTCTTCAGGTATCGTCAACATGTTCAGTCTTTCTATTCTGCTTAATGTATCTGCCACCATATTCGCCTTTCCTGGATGATAGTTAATCGTGTAATCATAGTCCTTAATCAATTCCAACCATCTTCTTTGCCTCAGGTTGAGCTCCTTTTGCGTGAATATGTACTTCAAACTTTTGTGATCAATATAGATCTCGCACTTTTCTCCATATAAGTAATATCTCCAAATCTTCAAGGCGAATACTATTGCTGCTAGTTCCAAATCATGAGTAGGATACTTGTGCTCATAAGGTTTCAGTTGTCTCGATGCATATGCAATAACTTTATCATGCTGCATCAAAACATAACCTAATCCTTATGAGAAGCATCACTATAGATAACAAAATTCCCTTGATCATCTGGAAGTGACAAAACAGGTATCGTGATCAGCCTCTTCTTTAATTCTTGAAAACTTTCTTCGCATTTCTCGTTCCATATAAACTTCTCATTTTTCCTGGTAAGCTTTGTCAAAGGCATTGCAATCTTCGAAAAGTCTTGAACAAATCGTCGATAATATCCCGCTAATCCCAAGAAACTTCTCACCTCCGTTGGTGTTTAAGGCCTTTCCCAATTCGTAATAGCTTCAATCTTCGCTGGATCCACTTTGATTCCTTCATAACTCACTACGTGCCCTAATAATTGAACTTCATGTAACCAGAATTCATAATTTGAAAACTTTGCATACAACTTCTTCTTCCTCAAAATTTCCAAAGTTATCCTTATATGTTCCACGAGATCTTCCGTTGACTTGGAGTAAATCAAAATATCATCGATAAACACAATTACAAACTTGTCCAAATATTCCTTGAAAATTCTGTTCATTAAGTCCATAAATGCTCCTGGGGAATTGGTCAATCTGAAAGACATCACTAAGAATTCGTAATGACCATACCTTGTTCTGAAAGCTGTCTTTGGTATATCCTCAGGTTTGATCTTTAATTGATGAGATCCAGATCTTAAATCAATCTTAGAAAAATACTTGGCTCCTTTCAATTGGTCAAACAAATCGTCAATTCGAGGTAATGGATACTTGTTCTTGATCGTAAGTTTATTATGTTCTCGATAGTCGATGCATAACCTCATGCTTCCGTCTTTCTTCTTAACTGTTAGTCCCTTAACAATTCAACAAGAATTACAGAAGGGGGTTGAATGGAATTCTTGAAACTTTTTCTTAAATAAAATTGTTCTAACTTAAATATATATATATATCAGTGTGAATTGATTTGCAGAATGTGGAATAATAACTTCAAATGAATCAAAACACAAGTAATTAAAAACACAAGTCTTTAAAAACTTTCTGGTGGATTTGAATGTATCCACCAGAGATATATAATATATATCGAGAGAACTCTATGTAGCAAAAAAGCTCACAGCTGCTTACAAATGTTGAACAACTAAGAATGCAGAGAAATGCTAAGAATACAACTTACAAATGTTTCTCTCCTTGTATCTCAGTTAGTTGTTTTATTTGCTGCTTCTTGGTTTATATATCACCAAGATTACAAAGCAATAATACAAGATAATAAAACAAAAACTATCAAGTCTAATACTATGCTACTTCATTACTCTATTCCAGCATCTTTGAATATCTTCATAATAGCATGGAAATGGCAATGCTTCTTTGTTCTCTAAAACCCAGTTGAATAGGCTTCCACATTCCATTTATATACACTCGACGCATGTGACTGTGTTGTCACTGTCAACAGATGTTTGAATTCTTTATTCATCGGGTTCATGATCATCCGTCGAGTTCATGATCATCCATCGGGTTGTCTAGTTGATCATTCGTCGAATGGCATTGTTTTTATCTGTCGGGTAGCAATCTGGCACTTGACTTCATTTCATTTATGCAGGATTACAAGACATCATCTATGTACAATTAATCAACCAATTCTGCATATCTAGTTAAAGTCAACATGGCTTGAGTACTACTTACAGAATCTAAACAATGTGTATGCAGAAATGTGCTACAGACTTATTATTACATAAGCTACTCACTCGATGGATAATAAAACATCATCCGTCGGGACTATATTGAGTCATCCGTCGGGTTATAATCCTTATCCGTCGAGTGCTACAATTTTTCACTAAGTAAAATCTACCAAGGCGTTTTGTTAATGAAATCATCAAGTTCACAACATATACACAACAATCTCCCCCAATTTATGTCTACTGGAATTGTAGCCATAAATTAAGAGAAACTTGATGATAACAAAACACCCTAAAAATACAACTTTGAAAGTAGATAGATAAAATTGTATAGTGCTTCAATTAACAAAATGTACAAAATTTAGCTCACAGTCATTTTCAAGGTGCTCCTCTAGCCTGAGCAGATTTATCTAGTTCCTTGAGGGTCTAGATCTCTTTCCAAGCTTTCTGTTATTTTCTTCTATCTGATTTTGGAGCTGTATGTGGAATTCCAGTTCATCAGATTCTGAGAGATTTAGCTTTTCTTGCATCTCCAAGAGAGTCTCATTGCCAGAGATGCTCAATTGGTCTCCTAATCTGAAGAATCTTCTCACTCCTTTGTCATCCATGAACTCCATCAGCCAGTAGGGCCTTAGATGCACTCTTCTCCCTGTGTAAGGGATAATTAGAGTCTTTGGGAGTGCATCTTTAGCTCTAAAACTCCTCAGTTCTTCAATATTCTTTAGAACAAATCTTCTTGCAGTTACATTGAACCCAAAGTTCTTCTTGAAAGATGAATAAACCTTAATCAGTATAGCTTGGCTTTCTTGAAGGATCTTGTGAAGTGGCCATTGAATCTCTTTTCCTCCCTTGTACTTGAAAACTAACATTTCAGGTAGGTTTTTGTATGCATCAATCCCTCTCACTTCTTCTAGTTCATCTAGATAGAGATTTAGATCTGAGAATTCCTTGATGTCACATAAGTACATGTAATCTCCCTTATTGTCTTTAGATTGAGTTTTGACTAGAGTTTTGGAATTGAGAGGTGACAACTTCACTTTCTTGACTGCTCTTGACTTTGTTCTTTTTGGCTTGCTAAGAATTGGCAAATTGAAGTCAGGAATTGGTAGGCTCTCCCAGTCTATTGGTTCATCCTTAGGCACAATAGGTTCACCATGAATGTTCCTGTAAGGATTCACCACCTTGATGTCTTCAAATACCACAGTGGGTTTTGATGCTTGAGTTATAGTTGAAGTGGATTCCTTGGAAAACTGAACCTCCAATTCCTTATCAACAAAATTCAGTTTCCTTTTAGTTCTTTTGGCCAATTCCTTGTATCTTGGAGATTTCTTCTGTTCTGATTCAACTTGCTTCTTTGGATCTTGAGATTCAGTGATTTCAGATGGCTGAGAAGGAATCTGTTGAGTTGGTTTCACAACTTGTAGCTTGGCCAAGATAGCAGCTTGCTCTTTCTTTTGCTTAGCCTTTTTGGCATCTAGAATAGCTTACTTCTTTTCCTGCTTCAATCTTGCCTTTTCTTCTCTCTTTGCTTGAGCAAATTGAGGATGTCCAGCCACCATAAAATTTTTTTTCCCATTCCTGAAAACATTAGCAATTCTTCTCTTTAAAGCTGAATCAGCTGGATCCTTGTAGAAGGCAATTGACCTTGACAGAAGTTTCTTCTCATTAGGTTTAGGTGTTTCATACACTGTATTCAAAGGATTCTTTAATGATGATTTTGGATAGTTTACCCTTGGTTTCAGAATAATTTCAACCTTTAGAGATTTGATGCAGGATGGCTGTCCTCTTTCCAGATAGTTCATGCTCATTTCATTCACAGAGATCTGTTTGACTTCTGAGTGATGAATGGCTGACTTTACTGGCTCATTTACTAGCCCAGACTTCCTTTATATGTCCTCATCAATTTTCTCCCAGTTGATTGGCTTCAACTACTCCTTTTCAGCTTCTCCTAAATTGGCTGCTGCTGCATTGATCAGATCTATACTATTTGTTACTGGTGGCTTGGTGAAAGTAATTGTGGGCATAATTACTTTACTGATTTGAATTTGAAGCTTCTCCCCCTTACTTGGTCTTTTCTCCCCCTTTTTGTTATCATCAAGTTGAGTAGAGGAGGAGGTTTGAGCAGCCACCAGTTTCTGAAGAAAATCTGTCTATTGGGCTTGATGAAGATGAATGGCTATTAGAGATGCTTCCATAACTGACATTCTTGTATCCAAAGCATCTATCTTTGTTGCAAGATCAGAATTTTTCCTTAGTTGCATCTTGATGTCAAGCATTGTAGCTTCTGGAAGCTTAGAATCCATTTTGTCTAAAATGGCCTTCTTCATCTCATCAATATCACCCTTGATGGTATTAACATCCCTAGGATGTTGGAAGTCTTGAATTTATTGTAATTGCACAGAAGCAAGATGTGCTTGAAGGAGCTTCTTGGTGTTGGCATTTGTAGTGGTTTGAAGAGCAGTATTTGTCTGATTGATTAATTGAATCAGGGTTGTCTTGAAGTAGTGCTCATCACAGTGCTGTGAAAATACCCATGATGGCATTCCTGATCTTGAACTTGAACCTACTTCTCTCCTATGTCCAATGCCTCTTCTTCACTATCTCCACCTTCATCACCAAAGAAATCTGTTGAACCACCAATCTCATATTCCACATCACCAGCTGTAGAAGGCAAAGCTGTGATGGCATCCTTAGCTCTTAGCATTGACTGAGTGGTATGCACCAAATTGAGCATCCTTTATGCATTGTCATTTCCCTGTTCAGCTAGAAGTTAATAAGCTGTAACAGGGTGAGTAAATACCTCAGCATCAAGGGAGGTGGAATCTATAACAGCTTGAGGTTGCTGAGATAGTCCCTCCCTGTCTGCATCCTGGATATTCATTAACTCACTAGCAATGACATCCATCCTTATAGATCATGTACCTGCATTTCTCTCATGTTCTCTCTTTTGTTGCATCAGGGTCTCACCCTGGCTCCCCACCCTCACACCCTCACCTTCACCATCTAAGGTGGGACTCCTCTCACTCTCTTTTACCAATCCTGAAGAAATGGATTGCATAGTTTCACTCTTTTCCTCTCCTTTTTCCTGGGAGCAACCCAGACTCTCACTCATAGCACTCTCTGCCCTCAATCCTAAGAGTGACTGTACAACCACTAATTCTTCTGCACTAGAAATAAATGAAGTTTAAAGCTGTGCAGAGACACTCGACGGATGAGTAATATCCATCGGGTTAGTGGTTTTGCTATCCGACGGATAACTGCTGTTAAGCTTATCTGTCGGGATACAATTACTACTCGATGGATGAGCAATATCCATTGATAGAGTAGAAATGAATGATCTTGGTATAGAAACTATTGTGGACTCTATGTTGATTGATGATATTTTGGGCACAGATGATTCAACAGTTCCTGAAAGAATTGACAAGTGAGCCAACAAATCATCTAAAAGATGATGCTCACTTGCATTAGATTTTGGCTTCCCCAACAAAGTTAAAGAAGGGGAATCAGGAATTGATGTGTTGATCATATCCACATCCAGAGAAATTGTAGGAGAATTTGGTGTTTAAGGTGCTTCTATTACTAGAGATTTTGGCTGTGAGTCCACATTTATTGGAGCCACATCAAGCTGAATTTGAGAAGGTGCAGTGACTGTGACTTTAGCACCAGTTTGCACAGTGTGTGTACCCTGTGCATCCCCAAGTGTTTTGGATTTCTTCTTTCTGGCATAAGTTTGGGGTGAGCTAGTGTCCCTTACCCTCTTGGAATGTGCTCTTAGTTGAGAGCTTTGTTCAATAGTTACATCCTTTTGGGAGGATGAAACTAGAAATGAGCTTTTATCCTTTTTAAGCACTGCAGTTTGTTGGGAAACTGCAGTATGGCTAGGCTGGGAACCACTCAACTCTCCATCCTTATCCTTAGGGTTTCTTTTATGTTCACCCTTTCCCTCACGTACCTTGCCCACCTTCACACTCCCCTCTTTGGTTTTGGTGGATTTTGCAACTGGCATCTTTTGAGAGATACCAGAGAGGGCTTTCTTTGATTTGGATTTTGAAATTTTTGTTGGTTTGGTAGCTAGGGTAGGCAACTGTTGGGTCATTGACACAGTTGCCATAGCTACACTAGAACTCAAAGAAACTAGTGAGGTTGGAATAGTAGTAGGGATAGATGAACTTACCTCACTTACCTGCGGTGCTTCCATTACAGGGAAATAGAAAAGTGGCACTTCTCTGTGATGATTTGCCCTGTTCAAATCTGCAATAATCCTTTTCTCTTAAACCCAACAATCTAATTTGTTGTTTGGGTTCTGAGGCACAATTTCCTCAGAGAGGTGGTTAGCTAACATCATGAAAAATCTAGCACAATAAACACTTTTACCCCTCTTATTTAACTCTCCTAATTTAAAATCCAACTCAAACAGAACAATGTCACTAAAATTAAAGTACTTATTTGTAACTAGCATGTAGAGCATGTTAAGCATGAAAATATTAACAGAATCAAAATTACTGATTTTACCAGTAAATACCTTGGTCACTATATCACACATGAAACTCCATTCCTTCCTAAGGCCCAATCTCCTAATGTCACTCAACTTAGAAGTAGAAAGAGCATAGTTCATGGAATTAAGCATATTAACTATATCAGTGTCTGTGTGTGGTGTGGTCACATTGTTATCAGGAATCTTGAAACATGCTTTAATAACATCACTATTAATACAGAATTCATTTCCTCTGATAGTGAGTGTGATGGTCTTATCAGTTGAGTTGTATGTAGCAGTGGTCCACATCTCTTCAACAACTTCACAAAAGATGGTGGGTGATTCCAGCATGGCATAGTTAAGCTTGCAGATTGTAATAACCCCAAAATTTTCAACTTTTTGTAACCCTTGTGAATAGTGTTTTAGCTGAATGAGAAAACTTTTCACGCCACACTATGTAGGGGTTCTGTTATGGATATTCTGGGATATTATTAGTACTCTATGAAGTATATAAGTGTATGTAAAGATCGTCAGAATCCAATTCCGAACACTTTGGTTTTTCCCGGAAATCCACAAGATACGGAGAGAATTGAGTATAAGGTAACAGGATAAAAAGGATTTAAATTAAAGGATTATAATAGAGGATCATAAAAAGGAATATAATGTATTGAGAAAGGTTAAGGGAACCTAAGTAATAAGATCCCGGGTATGATCCTTCAAACGATAAACGAGAACGAAAGTAAGCGAACCGTATAACAGATCAGCGGTCATTAGGCAAACGATTAGGAAGTTAATCAAAGGGATTAGTGGGAATGATGTCATCCAACCAATAGAAAGAGGACAAGGAAGGGAGGATGACATCATGAGGATGACATAAGCATGACATGGGAAGGAAGGAGGTGTGGTGGCTTTGTAACCACACAAATTTAAGGGCAAGAAGGTAATTGACTAAATCAAACACAAAACTACAACCAACCAAGCCAAATAATTCATTCTTCATCAAAAATCAAAAAGAACCAAAGCATTAGTTCTTCATTGCTCACGGCTTTTCACTATTCAAAAGGCAAGAAAAATTCAAAATCAAAGATCCAAGCTTCCTAAATTGATCCAAGCTTTCCTAAGACTTCTCAAAGCTTCTTAAGGCTTCCTAGCTCCTCCCACCACTTCAAGGAAGGTATACCATCTCCAAACCCTAGATCCCTATGTATTATAAGATGATTTTAATTAGTAGAATGATATTGTAGCTTGTTGTGGTGATTTAGAGTTTGGGATTTGGAATGGTGGTGAAATGGAATGGTAAATGTTGTGGTTTTGATTAAAAGAACTTAAGTATGATTAAAGTTAAGTTTAGGCATAAGTATGATTGATTAAATTGAATTGGTTGGGGTTGTTATGATGTGATAAGGATGGATGTTGGTTGTATGTTGGATTTGAGGTTGGTTTGTGGTTGGTTTTGAATGGCTTAAAATTGGGAAATCGCGTAAACATAGCCGTAGTAACGTCCGATTTTCTTTGGACTGTTTTTGTGCATAGCATTAGGACCCGAGAACCCCCTGCTAGATTATGACCACTGCTATGATTAGATAGCTCATGTTACGAGCTTCGTTTTGATATGTAGTTCGTTCGATTCCGAAGCACGGTTTAGGAGAAACGACCGTTTCAAGTAACGGCGTTTCGCGAACGAAACTTTTTCCCTAGCCTTACTTTGAAACATAGGTTAAAGACCAAAAAGGGTTAATTAATGTATGAAACATTTATGGTAAGTGTGTTAGGCAGTTGGTAAGACACTCGCGAAGGAATCGCTTTAAAACTCATAAAGGTTAAATTATTAAAAATGGTGGAGCCGAGGGTACCCGAGTGACTAAAGCAAATCAGTGAGCGCAAAACAAGCGTTAGAGTCTAAGTTAGTTAAAGTATAGATTTACAAGTGATTTTGGTTTAATTCCAACTTACTTGTTGTTTATAGGTTACTAGACTCGTCCCGAGCCTTTTATCACCCCAAGTCGCTCAGGCAAGTTTTCTACCCGTTATAACTGTTGTTGTGATGAATATATGTATTTGCATTATCTTGCGATAGATGCATGTTGGTTAATTAGCAAATGATGCAATATATTGAAGCATGCTGCTATGGTATATATATATGTATGCCTGTTTCGCATTCTTTCCATATATATATCTGTTGGTTCAGTTGATAATACCTATGCTAGAGGATAGCGGTAATTTGCATATACCCTTAGTACAGGGACCCAAAGGTGAAAACATTTTCTAAAACCGGGAGTCGAGGATCCCGAGTAGATTTTGTATATATGGATATATATATATATACTTATATATATATATGGTCATAGTTTTCAAAACTAATAATCGAATAAGGTTTATTCGATAACTTTAACTTTATTTTATTATTGAATATTATTTCGAATATTATTCGAAGGCGTATGACTCCTTTATATTAAATGAATATTATTTTGAATATTCATTCGAGGACTTATGACTCCTTTTATTTTATTAATGAATATCATTTTGAATATTCATTCGGGGACTTATGACTCCTTTTATTTATTTATCTGAATATTATTTGAATATTCATTTGAGGATCTATGACTCCGATTATTTGCTGAGGTATATTCTTTATTTTATTAAAGAATAAGGTGTCAATAATCAAACTTATTTTCGATTATTCAAATAAAGATAATACTTTCATATAAGTATATCTTTGATTATTTAATACTCGTTTCAAGTATAAGTTTTAATACTTCTACTTCAATTATTTTTATAAAGATAATTCTTTGTGGGAATATTATTTAAATAATAATATTCAGACATTTTCTAAATATACTGGGGACTGATTTACTTCATTAAATCAGTTTTACTCCAAACACTCTTTAAAGTGTTTTCGAGTCTTCAAAATGATTTTTAAAAGTTAGAGCGGATCCCAAAACTTATTTTTATATTTAAGATCTTCCTTTTTAAGGGGATTTAAATACTCGCTCAAAACCTGGGGAATCCGGCTCTGTGGTGTATTTTATATTCGCAACAAGGTTGCTGTCTTGGTAAAAGAGTTTTTGATTACTTACCCAATATTCGGGAAGTAAAATTCTTGGAACAAGTTAATCCATTAACAGGCATCGCCTGGGAAATATCGGTGAGTTTTCCTTTCCAACTAGATACGACTTCTTGGTGAAGCCGTATCAACAAGTTTCTACTTGGAGAAAGGGGGAACGAGCTTTACGTTTCAGAGTCATGGATTTCATCTGAACTAGGAGTGGCGTAAGTGGTCGAGTAGCGCCGGCCCAGCCTTATTATATTGGCCCAAATGGCCTGGAAGTTCCGCTAAGGCGGTCCATTCCTTAGGAGTTCAGTGTTCGGTTGACAAGTAAATCCGACAGGTTCTCCTCTACATGTAGAAAATGGTGGGGTTGTACTACTACGACTGATCATCGTAAGTGGTCTTCCTGGCGCGGTAAACTCCCGTAATGAGTTCATCATCCATTTGGATAATTCTGCAACACTACCCGTAGCATTTCGATTGAAAGGCTACTAATGGGTGGTTGCCGAAGCATTGACAGGGTCAAACATTTTTACTGGTGTATCCATTGAATGAAGTATCTCGTAACTTCATCTCTTTTCAAAATATTTCAAAGATCAAATATTTTCAAGTTTTATTTGTGGTCTCATCTATGGGATGACCTCGTGAATCTTATTATACTTCGAACAGTAGTAGTTCAAGTAGATTTCAAAAAAAAAATGGTATAAGTATAGTGAAGTAATTGGTAACTTCATCTTCTTTTAAAACTTATATCCAGTAAGTAATTACCTTACTTACGATAAAGATTCTAGTAAGTATCCATTTAGATACTTATATTATTGTTATCACTATGTATTATCTTGCGAGCTGTAAGGCTCACTCTTGCTTTATTTCTTCATCACACAACATCAGTTAGGAGAGATGGCCAGACTCCAGCAGACCCAGCGCAAGCGCGTGGGAAGCGTCCCGCGTCTTCCCGATGATGTTGTAGCTGCTATAGCTGCAGAGGTAGATCCATTGTAGTTCAGACCATCTACTTTTGAGAATCAAATTATGTATAATTATAACTTGTAGCAGATAATGGCAATTAACTGTAAATTTATCAAGTAATCATTTTGGGTTGTAATAACTTTTAAATGCTGGATTCAAAGACTTGTACTTATTTCAATTTCATCTCTGAGACTATAACGAGTTGTGGTGTGTGTTAGTGTGGGGTCACAGCATGAGGTTATTTATTATTAATTAAGTGAAGTGATATTGTGGAAAGAAAGACCGTGACAACCCGGATCCCCGACCCCGGATCTGGGGGTGTTACAGAAATGGTATCAGAGCTAAGCGTTATAAACCTCAGAGATGATGCGTCGATATAATAACAAACTCACAAAGATAATAAGAACTCTTGCCAAGTTCATGGTCGGACTACTTAAAGTAGTGCTGACAGTTAAAACCCTTACGGGAACCCTTATAAGTATCATGATAGTAACTTAGCTCGTTTAATGTGTAGGCGCCTGAGATAGAGGACCCTGAGAAGTTCGAGCGTGAGCATGATGAGGCATTGCTAGATGTTGAGGATCAGGAGGAGCCTGAGATGGAGGAGGATGAGGAGGACCCCTCAGAGGAGCCTGAGACGGAGGTCATTGCTATTTCAGATGAGGAGGACCCCTCAGAGGAGTCAGAGACAGAGGTTATTGCTATTCCAGATGAGGAGGACCCGGATGAGGTCCCAGTAGCTGAGGAGCATGTTGGACCTATGGTACTGTATGCTGGTATCCCATTACCCACACTTCCGGTGGTTAGAGCCCCTACCCCTCCACCACTATCTTGGATTCCTGATGATGACAGCTCAGAGACCCATACTTCCGAGCCTAGGCAGACCGAGGAGGCACCCTCAGCGGCTCCGGATTCACCACCTCTTGACCCTGCCCACAGGCAGTCTTCGTTAGCACATGGATATGTTCAGGATGTTCTGAGGACCCGAGTGGCTGTTGCCGAGGGCCGACTAGATGAGGCCAGGAGGGAGTTGGATGCAGAGAGGGCGGGTAGGCGTACCCGAGCTTATGAGACTAGGGCTTCTATACCCCGATCCTTGAGGAGGGAGCTTACGGGGATAGAGCTCACATCCCGAGCGAGGCTCAGATCGCTCCAGGGGGACAGGCATGGTAGGATCTCCAGGCGGCAGGCCGACTATATCTTCCGTCGTGCGATGGAAAGGGTTTGGGAGCTGACCCGCTCCGGTGTGTGATTCAAGATTGATGATGGAATAGTCTAGTTGTCTAGTTAGCCGAGGCCTTAGTAAGAGCCAATTTTCCGGGATAGTTGACTTGTATATAGCATCCCTTTTTCTGACTAGACAGATAGACTCTTGTGTATCACTTTTGGGACAGATGACTGTAGCACTGTTGTACTTTTGACCAGATCAAACTATGTATTTCTCGCATTATGTATATATTTGTTTCCTTTCAGTTCAGTTCCATAGTGACGGGATCACTGTTTTTATCATTATTATTACTGCACTTCGTATTAGAACTTTCTTAAAATAATAGAATTGCGATATACGTTCTCCCCATTATAAGAGCTGTGCAAGGCACAATGTTGTATATGATTGTGACCTAACGTTGAATTTTCCCAAATTTTTTTTTATTATTATCAGAATCATGCCGCCAAGAAAGATTGGAACTAGGGCAAACCCTGGATCCGAGGACCAGGGAAGCCATAATCAGGACAATAGAAACCAAGAACACAGTGACGAGGAAGATGAGGATTATGTGGAACAGGATGACTCCCTGTATGAAGAGGAAGAGGAAACATATGATATTGAGGGATTTGAGATAGAGGCTGAAGAAGGAGAAACCGAGGTTGAGCAACCAGTACCAAACCCAGGCATGGATCCCATGAGCCAGTTCATGCAACTCCTAAGGCAGAATTTGGAACGTCAACCCAACCCACCCCCTCAAGGAAGTAACAATTCAGTGGCAAACTCTTTCAGGGCTTTTAAGTCCCTTAAGCCCCCTGAGTTCCACGGATCAGCCGACCCAGTTGAGGCAAGGGCGTGGTTAAAGGAAATGGAGAAATCTTTTGAGATTTTGAGTACCGAGGAGGCACAGAAGACTGTATTTGCTACCTACCTTCTGAAAGGAGAAGCTAACTACTGGTGGGAGGCCAAGAAAAACATGGAGACAGATGCTATTATAACCTGGGAGAGATTTAGTCAGTTGTTTCTGGGGAAGTATTTCCCGAGGTTTATGGAAAACCAGATGGAGCTCAAGTTCTTGGAGCTAAAGCAGAATAACTTGTCTGTAGCAGAGTACGAAGCGAAATTTACTGAGTTATCAAGGTTTGTGCCGGAGTTTGTGAGCACCGAGGAAAAGAAAGCTAGGAGGTTTCAGCAGGGACTGAAACCATGGATTCAGAATAGGGTGGCAATCCTTGAGCTTACGGACTATGCCACTCTGGTGCAAAAGGCAACGATTGTAGAAGCCGGAAGTGAACAGATGCAGAAGGAAAGAGAGAAGAAGGGAATAAAGAGGAAAAGTATGAGCATGGGTGGGGGTTCAGCAGGAAGGAGCTTCCCAACTAGATTTAATCGAGGAGCAGTGTCCCTACCGGGAAAGAACACTGGGTTTAAGCGGCCAATGAGCATGAATGTGAGCCAGAGCGGCCAGAAGTCTAGAATGTCTTATTCCAACCAGTCTCGACCCCCATTGCCAACCTGTAACACTTGTGGAAGAATGCATTCTGGGGAATGTAAGGGAAAGCCAGTAACCTGCTTTAAGTGTGGGCAAGTGGGCCACTATTCTCACAAATGCCCTTCGTCAGCCCCTGCCGTCATTCCAACCACCACTTGTCATCAGTGCGGACGCCCAGGTCATTAGAAGAGGGAATGCCCAATGAACAAACCAGCAGCTTCGGGAGCAAGCAGGGCTGCTTCTAATAAGCCACCTACTGCGAGGACTTTCAACATGACAGTCCAGGATGCTATGAAAGATTCAGATGTGATAGCAGGTACCCTTTCTCTAAATTCAGTCAGTGCAAATGTTTTATTTGATTCGGGAGCAACTAAATCTTTTATATCAAAGGACCTTGCGCGTAAGTTAAGACTTAAGGCTGAACCCTTGATAGAACCCTTACAAGTAGAAATAGCCAATCATGAAATTATTCCTGTTAACCAGATTCACCCCGCCTGTGAGATAGGCATAGGGGAGCAATCTTTCAGTGTTGATCTGATTCCTTTTAAATTAGGGGAGTTTGATGTGATTTTGGGAATGGACTGGCTATCTAGCAACGATGCTCAGATAGACTGTAAAGGGAAGAAAGTTAAGTTAAATATCTCCGGGAAGAAAGAAGTTATATTTAGAGGAAAGAGGCAGATGCAGAAATTTTTGACTATGGCTCAAGCCAAAAGGATGCTACGAAAAGGAAGTGAGGCCTACCTAGCCTATGTGGTGGACACGCAGAAGGAGGTGCCCAACTTACAAGATATTCCAGTAGTCAACGAATTTGAAGATGTATTCCCACAAGACCTTCCGGGATTACCACCCGATAGAGTGATTGAATTTGATATTGAGTTGGCCCCAGGGACGGCGCCAGTTTCAAAAGCACCTTACCGGTTAGCCCCGTTAGAAATGAAGGAATTAGCTATCCAATTACAGGAACTTTTGGATAAGGGTATGATAAGACCCAGTGTGTCTCCGTGGGGAGCACCAGTTTTATTTGTTAAGAAGAAAGATGGGAGCATGAGGTTGTGCATAGACTATCGAGAGTTGAACAAGCTAACCATAAAGAACAGGTACCCATTGCCTAGAATAGACGATCTGTTTGACCAGCTAAAGGATGCTGTTTATTTTTCCAAGATCGACCTGAGAACTGGATATCACCAACTAAAGATTAAACCCGAAGATATTTCCAAGACAGCGTTCCGTACCAGGTATGGGCATTATGAGTTCTTGGTAATGTCCTTTGGATTAACCAACGCCCCAACGGCTTTCATGAATTTAATGAATAGAGTATTTAAGAAGTACTTGGATAAGTGTGTGATAGTTTTTATCGATGATATTTTGATCTACTCAAGGACTGAGGCAGAACATGCAGAGCATTTGAGGATAGCTCTAGGAATACTCAGAGAGGAGCAGTTATATGCCAAATTCTCGAAGTGTGAATTCTGGCGGAATGAAGTACAGTTTTTAGGACATGTGATCAATAAAGAAGGAGTATTGGTCGACCCCTCCAAGATAGAGGCGGTCTCAAATTGGGAAAGGCCAACCACACCCACAGAGGTAAGGAGTTTCATAGGATTGGCCGGCTACTATCGTAGATTTGTACAGGACTTTGCGAAGATCGCAGCCCCTTTGACACGACTTACTCGTAAGACAGAGAAGTTTGAATGGACGGAGAAATGCGAGAACAGTTTTCAGGAATTAAAGAAAAGGTTGATAACGGATCCGGTATTGGCATTACCAGACGGAAAAGGAGATTTTGTGATATATAGTGACGCGTCGCACAAAGGATTAGGATGTGTGCTTATGCAGCACGGTAAAGTTATCGCGTATGTATCGAGACAACTGAAGGAATACGAGGTTAGATATCCTACTCATGACCTTGATCTCGCGGCAATAGTATTTGCTTTAAAAATTTGGAGGCACTACTTGTATGGAGAGAAGTGCGAGATTTTCACAGACCATAAGAGCCTCAAGTACATATTTACGCAGAAAGAGCTCAACATGCGCCAGAGGAGATGGTTAGAACTAATCAAGAACTATGATTGTGAGATTCTCTATCATCCAGGGAAAGCCAATGTGGTGGTTGATGCCCTTAGTAGAAAGGAAAGACTCAGAATGATAACGACTTCGGAAGAGTTGATAAGGGATTTTGAGAGAATGGAAATAGAAGTAAAGGTAACCGGAACTGAAAAGCTTTTTGAGATCTCAATGCAGCTAGAGTTATTGGAAAAGATCAGATTGTGCCAGGAGAAAATAATGAATGAAGGCAGAGAGTCAATGACTGGAGAGGAGATCCATACTGAGAAAGATGATAAAGGGATAATGAGGTACTCCTACCGAATTTGGGTTCCGAATGTTCAAGAACTTAAAGATGAGATTTTGGATGAAAGCCATAGTTCAAGGTATTCCATTCACCCGGGAAGTACCAAGATGTATAGGGATTTGAAGGAATATTACTGGTGGCCCAACATGAAGAGGGACGTAGCAGAATGGGTAAACAAGTGTTTGACTTGCCAAAGAGTAAAGGCAGAGCACCAGAGACCCAGTGGACTTTTGCGACCCCTGGAGATTCCCGAATGGAAATGGGAACAGATAGCGATGGATTTTGTTGTAGGCTTGCCAATGACGAAAGCCAATCACGACGCCATTTGGGTAATTATAGACCGACTGACAAAGTCAGCTCATTTCATTCCTATCAATGAGAGATACACAGTCGATAGACTGGTGGACATTTACCTTAAGGAAATAGTGACGCGACATGGAGTCCTAGCGTCCATTGTCTCAGACCGAGACCCCAGGTTCAACTCCATATTTTGGAGGAGCTTTCAGGAATGTGCGGGGACCAAGTTAAATATGAGTACCGCGTACCATCCCCAGACGGATGGACAGAGTGAAAGGACCATCCAGACACTAGAGGATATGTTGAGAGTCTGTGCAATAGACCTTAAAGGAAGTTGGGATGATCACTTGCCGTTGATCGAGTTTTCTTATAACAATAGCTTTCATGCTAGCATCGGAATGCCGCCTTATGAGGCCCTGTACGGAAGAAGGTGTCGATCTCCCTTATACTGGGATGAAGTAGGAGAGCGGAAGATGCTCGGACCCGAAGTGGTCCAAAGGACCAAAGATATAGTGGATCTTATCAGAGGGCGACTTGTAGCAGCCCAAGACAGACAGAAGAAATATGCAGACCTAGCCCGAAAGGACAAGGAATATGAAGTAGAGGACTTAGTATTGTTGAAAGTATCCCCTTGGAAGGGATTAATGAGGTTCGGAAAGAAAGGAAAACTAAGCCCAAGATACATTGGACCTTTTGAGATATTAAGACGGATTGGAAAGTTAGCTTACGAGCTAGCCCTACCCCTAATTTGCAACAAGTTCATAATGTGTTCCATGTGTCAATGCTAAGGAGGTATCATCGGGATGCCAGACACATAGTGGAGTACGAGCAGGTGGATATGCAGCCAGATCTAACTTACGTGGAGAAGCCAGTAAGGATTATGGATAAGAAGGAGCAGGTGCTTCGGAACAAAGTGATAAAGCTAGTCAGAGTACTATGGCAGAATCATAACGTGGAAGAATCAACTTGGGAACTAGAGAGCACAATGCTAGAAAAGTACCCCCATTTGTTTTCTGTTTGATTCCGGGACGGAATCCTTTTAAGGAGGGGAGACTGTAATAACCCCAAAATTTTCAACTTTTTGTAACCCTTGTGAATAGTGTTTTAGCTGAATGAGAAAACTTTTCACGCCACACTATGTAGGGGTTCTGTTATGGATATTCTGGGATATTATTAGTACTCTATGAAGTATATAAGTGTATGTAAAGATCGTCAGAATCCAATTCCGAACACTTTGGTTTTTCCCGGAAATCCACAAGATACGGAGAGAATTGAGTATAAGGTAACAGGATAAAAAGGATTTAAATTAAAGGATTATAATAGAGGATCATAAAAAGGAATATAATGTATTGAGAAAGGTTAAGGGAACCTAAGTAATAAGATCCCGGGTATGATCCTTCAAACGATAAACGAGAACGAAAGTAAGCGAACCGTATAACAGATCAGCGGTCATTAGGCAAACGATTAGGAAGTTAATCAAAGGGATTAGTGGGAATGATGTCATCCAACCAATAGAAAGAGGACAAGGAAGGGAGGATGACATCATGAGGATGACATAAGCATGACATGGGAAGGAAGGAGGTGTGGTGGCTTTGTAACCACACAAATTCAAGGGCAAGAAGGTAATTGACTAAATCAAACACAAAACTACAACCAACCAAGCCAAATAATTCATTCTTCATCAAAAATCAAAAAGAACCAAGGCATTAGTTCTTCATTGCTCACGGCTTTTCACTATTCAAAAGGCAAGAAAAATGCAAAATCAAAGATCCAAGCTTCCTAAATTGATCCAAGCTTTCCTAAGACTTCTCAAAGCTTCTTAAGGCTTCCTAGCTCCTCCCACCACTTCAAGGAAGGTATACCATCTCCAAACCCTAGATCCCTATGTATTATAAGATGATTTTAATTAGTAGGATGATATTGTAGCTTGTTGTGGTGATTTAGAGTTTGGGATTTGGAATGGTAGTGAAATGGAATGGTAAATGTTGTGGTTTTGATTAAAAGAACTTAAGTATGATTAAAGTTAAGTTTAGGCATAAGTATGATTGATTAAATTGAATTGGTTGGGGTTGTTATGATGTGATAAGGATGGATGTTGGTTGTATGTTGGATTTGAGGTTGGTTTGTGGTTGGTTTTGAATGGCTTAAAATTGGGAAATCGCATAAACATAGACGTCGTAACGTCCGATTTTCTTTGGACTGTTTTTGTGCATAGCATTAGGACCCGAGAACCCCCTCCTAGATTATGACCACTGCCATGATTAGATAGCTCATGTTACGAGCTTCGTTTTGATATGTAGTTCGTTCGATTCCGATGCACGGTTTAGGAGAAACGACCGTTTCAAGTAACGGCGTTTCGCGAACGAAACTTTTTCCCTCGCCTTACTTTGAAACATAGGTTAAAGACCAAAAAGGGTTAATTAATGTATGAAACATTTATGGTAAGTGTGTTAGGCAGTTGGTAAGACACTCGCGAAGGAATCGCTTTAAAACTCGTAAAGGTTAAATTATTAAAAATGGTGGAGCCGAGGGTACCCGAGTGACTTAAGCAAATCAGTGAGCGCAAAACAAGCGTTAAAGTCTAAGTTAGTTAAAGTATAGATTTACAAGTGATTTTGGTTTAATTCCAACTTACTTGTTGTTTATAGGTTACCAGACTCGTCCCGAGCCTTTTATCACCCCAAGTCGCTCAGGCAAGTTTTCTACCCGTTATAACTGTTGTTGTGATGAATATATGTATTTGCATTATCTTGCGATAGATGCATGTTGGTTAATTAGCAAATGATGCAATATATTGAAGCATGCTGCTATGGTATATATATATGTATGCCTGTTTCGCATTCTTTCCATATATATATCTGTTGGTTCAGTTGATAATACCTATGCTAGAGGATAGCGGTAATTTGCATATACCCTTAGTACAGGGACCCAAAGGTGAAAACATTTTCTAAAACCGGGAGTCGAGGATCCCGAGTAGATTTTGTATATATGGATATATATATATATATACTTATATATATATATATGGTCATAGTTTTCAAAAGTATTAATCGAATAAGGTTTATTCGATAACTTTAACTTTATTTTATTATTGAATATTATTTCGAATATTATTCGAAGGCGTATGACTCCTTTATATTAAATGAATATTATTTTGAATATTCATTCGAGGACTTATGACTCCTTTTATTTTATTAATGAATATCATTTTGAATATTCATTCGGGGACTTATGACTCCTTTTATTTATTTATCTGAATATTATTTGAATATTCATTTGAGGATCTATGACTCCGATTATTTGTTGAGGTATATTCTTTAGTTTATTAAAGAATAAGGTGTCAATAATCAAACTTATTTTCGATTATTCAAATAAACATAATACTTTCATATAAGTATATCTTTGATTATTTAATACTCGTTTCAAGTATAAGTTTTAATACTTCTACTTCAATTATTTTTATAAAGATAATTCTTTGTGGGAATATTATTTAAATAATAATATTCAGACATTTTCTAAATATACTGGAGACTGATTTACTTCATTAAATCAGTTTTACTCCAAACACTCTTTAAAGTGTTTTCGAGTCTTCAAGATGATTTTTAAAAGTTAGAGCGGATCCCAAAACTCATTTTTATATTTAAGATCTTCCTTTTTAAGGGGATTTAAATACTCGCTCAAAACCTGGGGAATCCGGCTCTGTGGTGTATTTTATATTCGCAACAAGGTTGCTGTGTTGGTAAAAGAGTTTTTGATTACTTACCCAATATTCGGGAAGTAAAATTCTTGGAACAAGTTAATCCATTAACAGGCATCGCCTGGGAAATATCGGTGAGTTTTCCTTTCCAACTAGATACGACTTCTTGGTGAAGCCGTATCAACAAGTTTCTACTTGGGGAAAGGGGGAACGAGCTTTACGTTTCAGAGTCATGGATTTCATCTGAACTAGGAGTGGCGTAAGTGGTCGAGTAGCGCCGGCCCAGCCTTATTATATTGGCCCAAATGGCCTGGAAGTTCCGCTAAGGCGGTCCATTCCTTAGGAGTTCAGTGTTCGGTTGACAAGTAAATCCGACAGGTTCTCCTCTACAAGTAGAAAATGGTGGGGTTGTACTACTATGACTGATCATCGTAAGTGGTCTTCCTGGCGCGGTAAACTCCCGTAATGAGTTCATCATCCATTTGGATAATTCTGCAACACTACCCGTAGCATTTCGATTGAAAGGCTACTAATGGGTGGTTGCCGAAGCATTGACAGGGTCAAACATTTTTACTGGTGTATCCATTGAATGAAGTATCTCGTAACTTCATCTCTTTTCAAAATATTTCAAAAATCAAATATTTTCAAGTTTTATTTGTGGTCTCATCTATGGGATGACCTCGTGAATCTTATTATACTTCGAACAGTAGTAGTTCAAGTAGATTTCAAAAAAAAAATGGTATAAGTATAGTGAAGTAATTGGTAACTTCATCTTCTTTTAAAACTTATATCCAGTAAGTAATTACCTTACTTACGATAAAGATTCTAGTAAGTATCCATTTAGATACTTATATTATTGTTATCACTATGTATTATCTTGCGAGCTGTAAGGCTCACTCTTGCTTTATTTCTTCATCACACAACAACAGTTAGGAGAGATGGCCAGACTCCAGCAGACCCAGCGCAAGTGCGTGGGAAGCGTCCCGCGTCTTCCCGATGATGTTGTAGCTGCTATAGCTGCAGAGGTAGATCCATTGTAGTTCAGACCATCTACTTTTGAGAATCAAATTATGTATAATTATAACTTGTAGCAGATAATGGCAATTAACTGTAAATTTATCAAGTAATCATTTTGGGTTGTAATAACTTTTAAATGCTGGATTCAAAGACTTGTACTTATTTCAATTTCATCTCTGAGACTATAACGAGTTGTGGTGTGTGTTAGTGTGGGGTCACAGCATGAGGTTATTTATTATTAATTAAGTGAAGTGATATTGTGGAAAGAAAGACCGTGACAACCCGGATCCCCGACCCCGGATCTGGGGGTGTTACACAGATCTTCACAAAATCCATCATTTTGTGGTAGTCACCAGAATGCTGAATCCCTTTATTCACTAAGGTTGTGAAGTTATCTTCTAATAAATGAACCCAGTTTGAGACATAATCTTGACAACAGGCGCCATTGTTAGAGAATAAGAGTTTGCAGAGAGAGAGTAAGTGCTTTGAAAGAGAAAGAAATTGGAGCAGATAATTTGAGAATGATAAAAGAAAAGCAATGGAAATGAAATAGGCTTTTATACTATCTCAAAAATAACTTCCAAAAATAATAAAGTAAAATAAAGTAGCCAATTAAAATTGCCTAAAATAGCTGTTTAAAAATAAACTGTAAAAATTCCATCAATTATCCGTCGTGTTATGCTTACAAACTGTAAGTATACTTGATGGATAATGTTCAGGAAATTAACGGCTAAGATTAAGACAATTCGACGGATGAAGATAAACTGTTATCCGTCGAGTTATAAAATATTCCAGAAAAATAATTGATTTTTATTAGCGAATAGTATTCCGACGGATGATCAAACTCGATGGATAACGATCATCCGTCGAGATGTAAATTTCGACTTAGCCAAAATTTCATCCAAGACTGAAAAATTAATTAAATTTCTGGCTGCATTACAACTTGCAAATTATCTCATAAAGATTTAAGAATAATTGAGTATACCTAACTCACTTACCAACCTTGAAAAGTGGATTCATCCAGTGGCTTGGTAAAAATATCTGCAAGTTGCTTCTCACTTGGAACAAAGTGTAGTTCCACAGTACCATTCATTACATGTTCCCTTATGAAGTGGTACTTGATGTCTATATGCTTTGTCCTTGAATGTTGTACTGGATTTTCAGTGATGGCAATTGCACTTGTGTTATCACGGAAAATAGGAATCCTTTCAACTTGCAAACCATAGTCTAGCAATTGATTTCGCATCCACAAAATCTGTGCATAACAACTGCCAGCAGCAATATATTCAGCTTCAGCTGTAGAAGTAGAAACTGAATTTTGATTTTTACTGAACCAGGACACAAGCTTGTTTCCAAGAAATTGACAGGTTCCTGTTGTACTTTTTCTATCAATTCTACAACCTGCATAGTCTACATCTGAGTAACCAGTTAGATCAAAACCAGAATCTCTAGGGTACCAAATGCCAAGTTTTGGTGTTCCCTTGAGATATCTGAAAATTCTCTTAATAGCTACTAAATGAGATTCTCTAGGGTTAACCTGAAATCTAGCACACAAACATGTAGCAAACATTATATCTGGCCTACTTGCTGTTAAGTACAGAAGTGAGCCAACCATGCCCCTATAACTTAAAATATCCACAGACTTTTCAGTAGTGTTAATTCAAGCTTAGTTGCAGTAGCCATGGGAGTTTTTGCAGATGTGCAATCCATTAGATCAAACTTCTTTAAAAGATAAAAAATGTATTTAGTTTGACTAATGAATATTCCATCACTAACTTGCTTAACTTGCAAACCAAGAAAGTAAGTTAGTTTTCCCATCATACTCATTTCATACTTACTTTGCATCAATTTGGCAAACTTTTTGCAAAGTTTCTCATCTGTAGAGCCAAAAATAATATCATCTACATGAATTTGAACAAGTATGCTAGAGCCATTAACATTTCTAAAGAATAAAGTTCTATCTACAGTACCTCTTGTGAAGTGATTTTCCAAAAGGAATTTTGACAAAGTGTCATACCAGGCTCTGGGTGCTTGCTTTAGTCCATAAAGTGCTTTCAAAAGATAATAGACATGTTCTGGAAAATTTGGATCTTCAAAACCAGGAGGTTGATTGACATATACTTCCTCCTCCAAATCTCCATTCAGAAAGACACTTTTGACATCCATTTGATAGACCTTGAAATTGGCATGGGCTGCATAGGTTAAGAAGATTCTGATGGCTTCAAGTCTTGCAACAGGGGCAAATGTTTCATCAAAATCTATTCCTTCTTGTTGACAATAGCCCTTAACAACCAATCTAGCTTTGTTCCTGACTACTATGCCATTTTCATCCATCTTGTTTCTGAATACCCATTTGATGTCTATTGGATTTTTTCCTTTAGGCTTGGGCACCAGCTTCCATACATTATTTCTTTAAAATTGGTTTAGCTCCTCCTACATAGCTAAAATCCAATCAGGATCCAACAAAGCTTCTTCTACCTTCTTTGGTTCTTCCTTGGAAAGAAAGCTGCTGTATAGACATTCTTCTTGAGTTGCTCTCCTGGTTTGAACTCTAGAAGAAACATCACCAATGATGAGCTCAAAGGGGTGATCCTTTGTCCATTTCCTTTGTTGAGGTAGATTAGCTCTAGATGAAGAGGCCTCATTGTTGTCTTGATTTGTGATTGAGTTTTGATTATTAGAAACTCCCCCTGAGTTTGTGGATCTATGACTAGAGAAAGGGAAACTTTCTATAGGTGATCTATTCTGATTTCCAGCTTCTTTTGATAACCCGACGGATGGTGAATTTTGAGTTCTGACGGATGAAGCTGGTTGTTTACCAATGGATAACGCAGATTGCCTCCCGACGGATGAAGCATTATGTAACTCGACAGATGTTGAATTTTGTGCTTAATTTGTAGTGGATTTTTCTGCATTATCCTTTGATACTATTTCTTGATCACTTTCATCATCACTGTCATCACTAACCATCTCCACATTGTCAAATTTGAGGCTCTCATGGTAATCTCCATCTTGTAGTCCTTCAATCTTTTTACATCAAACACAACATGTATTGATTCCACAACAATGTTGGTTCTTAGATTGTAGACTCTATATGCTTTACCAACAGCATATCCAACAAAAATTCCTTCATCTGCTTTAGCATCAAACTTCCCACTCTGATCAGTTTGATTTCTCAGTATATAGCATTTGCAGCCAAAGACATGAAGAAAATTTAGAGTTGGTTTCTTGTTCTTGAACAATTGATAAGGAGTCATGCATCTTTCCTGATTAACCAGGGAAATATTCTGAGTGTAGCACGCAATGTTTACAACTTCAGCCCAGAAATATGTTGGCAATTTAGATTCTTCAAGCATTGTTCTGGCAGCTTCAATAAGTGATCTGTTCTTCCTTTCCACTACTCCATTCTGTTATGGGGTCCTAGCTGCTGAAAACTCATGCAGTATTCCATTTTCTTCACAAAATGCTCTCATGACAGAATTCTTGAACTCAGTTCCATTGTCACTCCTGATTCTTCTAACTTTGAAATCAGGATGATTATTGACTTGCCTTATGTGATTGATTATGATTTCACCAGCCTCATCTTTAGACTTTAGGAAATATGTCCAAGAGAACTTTGAGAAATCATCTACAATTACTAGGAAAAATCTTTTCCTTGAGATGGACAACACATTGACTAGTCCAAACAAATCCATGTGTAGCAGTTGCAAAGGTTCTTCAATTGTTGAATCAAGTTTCTTTCTGAATGATGCTTTAATCTGCTTTCCCTTTTGGCAGGCATCACACAATCCATCCTTAAAAAACTCTACTAGAGGAATGCCTCTAACCAGTTCTTTCTTTACTAGCTCATTCATGGTCTTGAAGTTTAAATGGGATAGTTTCTTGTTCCATAACCAACTTTCATCCTAACTTACTTTGCTGAGAAGACAAGTAACAGATTCTGCATTTGATGAGTTGAAGTCAGCTAGGTACACATTTCCTTTTCTCACACCAGTGAGAACCACTTTGTTGCTCCTCTTGTTAGTCACAACACAGGCTTCTGAGTTGAAGGTTACTGAATTGCCTTTATCACAAAGCTGGCTGATACTCAACAAATTGTGCTTGAGACCATCCACTAAGGCAACTTCCTCAATGATGACATTGTCTTTTGAAATCAAGCCATATCCCACAGTATAACCCTTGGTGTCATCTCAAAAAGTAATACTAGGGCCAACACTCTCCTTGAACTCTGTGAGCAGGGTAGAATCACCAGTCATGTGTCTTGAACAACCACTATCCAAGTACCATGGATTCTTTCTATTTCCCTGCACACATCAAAATCAAATCAAGTTGATTTTGGTACCCAAGTTTCCTTGGGTCCTGCCTTGTTAGCTTTCTTTTTCTGTTTCTTAGGCTTTATCTCATTTGACTTGGGGATATCAGATTCATCCTTAGTCATTTGAGTTGGGCCTTTGAAACCATTCATCACAGCAGAATTATCATGCATATTATGATTAACAGGGAATGGCATGTTATTAGTGAACATGTTATTCCAGTAAGGTATGTTAAATGGCAATTGTGGCATACTAAATGCAGCATAATAAGAATTAGGTGCAAATGGCATGTTAGCAAACTGTGCATTCATATTCTGTGTAGACATAGCATTTATAGGCATAGGAGACATGGCATTCATGTTGGGAAAGTGAGGTGGCACAGATATGGAAGTAGGCATGGAAGATTTGCAATTAAAAGACAAATGATTTACACTACCACACTTGACACAGATTTTTCTTAGAGCATATTTATCAGGTGTGTAGTTATTGTGTTTGTTAATCCCTACTTTACCATTTCTATTATTTTTCTTTTTAGCCTCTGTTTTAACCTCAATCTTTTCAAGTCTATCACTCAATTGCTTGACAGTCATATGACCAACACTAGCCTTTTTCCCTTTCTTAACTTGACTCGATTCTCTTGTAACAAAATTCTTGGAAACTGATCCATACTTTTCATTTAACTTAATGAGTTTGGCTTTACTGATAGGCTTGCTCAAAGTCGACGGACGAGGATTTACATCACTCGACGGATAACCCTTTTTGTTATCCGACGGATGACCCTCATCATCCGTCAAGTCTACATATGTTAGCACTCCTTCCACCAAATTTGGATCTAGCTTCTCCTTGTTCTTCTTTCAGGCTGCATCACAGAAGGACTCGATCCCTTGAACTTTGGTGATTTAAGCATGAACATCTCTAGATGTTTTCCATGCCTTAATCACCTCCTGTTCACGTTCAAGCCGCTTCTTCAAAATTTCTTCTTTCTTCAAGGACTCAGTTAATTCCTCCTTGGCAATCTTACACTCAATTCTTAATTTTTCAAAATCAATGAACTGAGACTCTAGCACATTATTCCTCTCACTTAAAAACAAATTGTTTTCTTTGATTTTAGCATTTTCTTTAGTAAGAGACTTAAGTGTAACACGCAAATGATATAACTCTATAGACATGTCATTTATAGCATCATTACACTCAGCTTTAGATAAATGTGCAAGGTTTGTAGTAATTACCTGATTACTTGAAGAACTTGTCTCTATTTCATCAGACTTGGCCATTAGGGCTAGATTGACATAGTTGACATCTTCATCTTCATCCAGACCATCTGCAGCCAAGTCATTTTCTTGTGTAATAAAATCCCTTTCCTTTTATTTGAGTAACTCAAAGTATTTCTGTTTATAATCCACAGGCTCAAAATTCTTTTTGTTGGAATCCGACTTTCTACACTCACTGGCAAAGTGCCCTTCCAAGCCACTTTTGAAACATTTGAATTTTGATTTATCCACCATGTTTCTATTTGGCTTGGTTGCTCCAAAGTTCTTCTTGAACTTGAGCTGGCAAATCTTCTGGAAAGAAATGCTAGATGTTCATCAATATCCTCCATGTCATCTTGGCTCAAAGAATCTTCATTTTCAGCTACCAGCCCCTTGCCCTTGTTTTCATAGACCCTTGAAGTTGATTCAACAGCTTCTATCTTCATCTCCTTCTCTTTTTCTAACTCAGCAACTAGTGCAATGGATCCTCCTTTCTTCTTTCCTCTCTCCATCCTCTCATCTTGCTCTATTTCAAGCTCATAAGTCTTCAGGATGCCATATAGTCTCTCCAAAGTAAACTCCTTATAATCTTGAGAGTTTCTTAATGAGACTATCATTGGTTTCCATTCCTTTGGAAGAGATCTAAGGAATTTCAGATTGGAGTCTTTTGTCTGATAGACTCTTCCATACAGCTTCAGAGCATTTAGTAGTTTTTGAAACCTACTAAAGATGTCAGTGAGAGACTCACTTTCTTCACTATAAAAATGCTCATATTGCTGAATCAGTAGCTATATTTTGTTTTCTCTAACTTGCTCAGTGCCATCATAGATAATCTGTATAGTGTCCCAAACATCCTTGGCAGTTTTTCAATTGATGATTTTGTCAAACATATCACCATCAACTCCATTAAACATGATATTCATGGCCTTCTTATCTTTCCTGACTTGTTCTATATCAGGAATAGACCATTCATGCCTTGGCTTGGGGACAGATGGCTCATTTCCAGTTGCAGCTCTCATTGGTACATGAGGACCTCTTTCTATGCAATCTACATAGGCCTCATCTTGAGAAAGTAAATGAAGATGCATCTTTACCTTCCAGTGATGGTAATTATCTTTATCCAGAAAAGGAATCTTGACTCCAACATCCTTCTTGTTCATCTTGCTGTTTTGTTGATCTTTAAAACTCTTTGTTTATCAAGAGCTTGCTCTGATACCAATTGTTAGTCCCTTAACAACTTAACAAGAATTACAGAAGGGGGGTTGAATGGAATTCTTGAAACTTTTTCTTAAATAAAATTTTTCTAACTTAAATAAATATATATATATATATATCAGTATGAATTGATTTGCAGAATGCGGAATAATAACTTCAAATGAATCAAAACACAAGTAATTAAAAACACAAGTCTTTAAAAACTTTCTGGTGGATTTGAATGTATCCACCAGAGATATATAATATATATCGAGAGAACTCTGTGTAGCAAAAAAGCTCACAGCTGCTTACAAATGTTGAACAACTAAGAATGCAGAGAAATGCTAAGAATACAGCTTACAAATATTTATCTCCTTGTATCTCAGTTAGTTGTTCTATTTGCTGCTTCTTGGTTTAGATATCACCAAGATTACAAAGCAATAAGACAAGATAATAAAACAAAAACTATCAAGTCTAATACTATGCTACTTCATTACTCTATTCCAGCATCTTTGAATATCTTCATAATAGCATGGAAATGGCAATGCTTCTTTGTTTTCTAAAACCCAGTTGAATTGGCTTCCATATTCCATTTACATACACTCGACGCATGTGACTGTGTTGTCACTGTCAACAGATGTTTGAATTCTTTATCCGTCGGGTTCATGATCATTCGTCGAGTTCATGATCATCCATCGGGTTGTCTAGTTGATCATCCGTCAAATGGCATTGTTGTTCATCCGTCGGGTAGCAATCTGGCACTTGACTTCATTTCATTTATGCAGGATTACAAGACATCATCTATGTATAATTAATCAACCTATTCTGCATATCTAGTTAAAGTCAACATGACTTGAGTACTACTTACAGAATCTAAACAATGTGTATGCAGAAATGTGCTACAGAATTATTGTTACATAAGCTACTCACTCGATGGATAATAAATCATCATCCGTCGGGAATATATTGAGTCATCCGTCGGGACTATAATCCTTATCCGTCGAGTGCTACAATTTTTCACTAAGTAAAATCTACCAAGATGTTTTGTTAATAAAATCATCAAGTTCACAACATATACACAACATTAACAAATAACACCGGTGCACCCCATTGGGATACGCTGGGCCGAATCACTCCTTTTTCTAATAATTCTTGCAATTTTTTTGCTAGCTCCTTCATTTCAACTGGCGTCATTCTATATGGGGCCTTCGATACTGGTTCCATTCCAGGTGCTAAGTCGATTGCAAACTGAATTTCCCTATCCGGAGCAAGTCCTGGTAGTTCGCCTGGAAATACGTCTGGAAATTCATTTACCACAGGAATATCTTCCAGTTTTGCTGGCTCCTGACTTTTGTCTATCACGTAGGAAATGAAATGCTCGCATCCTTGTCGTAATAGTTTCTTAGTTTGAATCATCGTTAAGAACTTCTTTGCTTGCTTCTAACCTTTAAACGTCACCGCCTTCTCGTCTGACGTCTTCAAAATCACCTTCTTGTTACGACAGTCTATCTGAGCATCATGCTTAGATAGCCATTCCATTCCTAAAATAATGGTAAACTTTCCTAACTTAAATGGTATCAAGTCAGCGTCAAACTTATTTCCAGAAATCTCAATCTCACAGTTCTTGCATACTTGGTTCACAGATACACACTCCTGATTTGATAATTCTACCGTCATAAGCTCACTTAATAATTTAATTGGGAAATTCAACTTATCAACAAAATCTTGAGAAATAAATGATCGAGTTGCTCCCGAATCTACTAGCACTTTAGCACATAAGGAGTTTATAGTAAGCGTACATGCCACAACATCTGTGTCCATGATAGCATCTTTCACAGACATGTCATAAACTCTAGCTCTGGGAGGTTCATTCACCGCTGGAGGGGCTCCCATGATTCACAGTGTATTATTGATTGGAACTGGTGCCTTATAATCCCTTGCTATGTATCCTGGCTTCCCGCACTTGAAACAGGTATACCCAATTGTTAGAACTTTTCCTGCCTAATTCCTGGTAGGTTGATCCCTATTAGCTGGCTCTCTGGATGGCTGGTTATGACACTCCCTTGAATAGTGACCCCTTTAGTTGCATCTGTAGCAGACCATATTCAACTTATTTCAAACTCCTCCATGCTTCTTTCTACAGACTTGACAATCTGGTAGATCTGGCCTCTGTTGGGTTGGTTGGTTCCCAGTTGCTGGACGGTTACCTTGTCCTCCATTTCCTGTATTCTGTCTGTTAAAGTTCCTTCCGGGCTGAAACCTACCTTTCCTCTGATTGAAATTTGGAAACTTCCCTGTCTGGGACTGTTCTTCATTCCTTTCAAACTTCATCTTCTTACCTTCCTTCTCTTTCTGAAACATTTCACTTTCTGTCTCCGTAATCATAGCTTTCTACACAACTCCCGCATACGTGTCCAATTCAAATATGGCCACCTTCCCAAGAATTCATGATTTGAGTCCTTGCTGAAACCTCTTAGCCTTCTTCATATCAGTCTCCACATAAGATGGCACAAACCTAGACAATTCCTCAAACTTGCTTTCATAATCTGCCACTAACATATTCCCTTGCTTGAGCTCCAGAAATTTCAATTCCATTTGATCTTGAACAAACTGAGGGAAATACTTTTCTAGAAATAACTCCTTGAATCTTTCCCACACAACATCATCAGTACCTTCCAACACTTTAACAGTTTCCCACCAATAGGTGGCTTCATTCTTCAGATAGTAACTTGCAAATTCAGTCTTTTGCTCCTCCTTTACCTTGACTATGGCAAATTCCTTCTCAATCTCTTTCAACCAAACCCTTGCCTCAATCGGATCTGCAGAACCCTTAAACTCTGGTGGATTCACTTCCTGAAAGGTATTAAAGGTTACCTGAGGGTTAGTCTACCTCCGCTGCTTTTGAGTCAGATGGACTGTCTGTTGGGCCAAGACCTGAAGAATTTGGGCTACAGTTGGGTCTATGGGACCTGGTTTCACATTCTAGTTATTGCTGTCTTGGGTATTGTTGTTGTTGTTGGTTTCTTCATTATGGTTGGTAGCACGGGTGTTTCGTCTAGGAGGCATTTTCTATAAAGAATCAAATAATTTATTTAGTCTGTAAATCAAATCCCTTTTTCTGAAAAGTTTTTTTGTAAAATAGAATTATCTCTTTTTGAAAACATTTTCAATCATTGAACTAAGTAAATTTCATACTTCTTTATAGAATGTAAAGAGTTAAGGGAAAGGGTACATGTTATCACAAAAGTTCATATCTGGTGCAATAAGATAAAATATGTATAGTAAAGTAATAACAATGCTGGAAAAGGAAGGATATTGGTCTATATCGAAGTTTGGTTATAAAAGCACGAAACGTTCTATTGAAGGCAAAGGTACAACAGGCCTATCCATTAGTCAGCAAATCTGGTTTACTTATATTTCCACTACAAGTCTGATCTTACATATCATACAATATTATACTTATATCAGCTATCGCATTATCTCCGTCGTCTAGTTTCAAGTACTTTCCGGGTCACCTGTATCTTATTCCGAAGTTCCTTTATATTTCTATCGACATCTATAGTCCCGATAATGTGTTGAAATCCCTGGACCCGTGCCAACAGGGCTACTCGTTCCAAAAGAATAGCCTCTTACTCAATTTGCACAGCAATCGGGAGAATCTTTATGTGAAGCTTGGGAGCACTACAAGGAGATGCTTAGGAAGTGTCCTCATCATGAAATGCCTGATTAGATGGTAAAGAATTGCTTTTATAATGGTTTGGGAGCACAATCAAGACCCATGCTTGATGCAGCATCAGGTGGACCCTTATGGGCTAAGAGCTATGAGGAAGCTTATGAGCTAATTGAAATGATAGATGCTAATGAATTTCAGAATCCAAGTCAGAGAATGTCACAAGGCAAGTGTAACGCCCTCTAAACCCGGGTCAGAAATTTGGGGCCCACAGCACACACACACACCATATTAAACCTGTTATGAATATAATAATATGTATATAAAATGACCCTACTTACCATAATCCTTGGATCGATGCAGTTTAAAGTATGTCCACAAGCCACAATCTAATTTATCACACAAACGTACCAAATCCCAGTTTAATTATCTTACAACTGAAGTTTAAACTTTATTACAAACTATCAACACAACCACGCCAAACATCATCTGCTAGTCTATTCCATTTCAACCTGGATACCTAGCTCGCACACTTATCTGGGGATCCTCGCTACCACCAGTTTCCTTTTTCACTGGAAAAGAATATAAACAGTTTTGCAAGAGTGAGCTAACTAGCTCAACAAGTCATAAAGACCATAACTGAGATTAACAATGATCAATTGAAATATTATAAAGAATCAAGTTTACTGATAAGCAGTGATTAGAATTGGATATTCATTTTCATTTTAAAAACCAAGGTTAGGTTGCTGATCAGTCACGCACTAACCCCGAGCAAGGCTCCCAACTTTGCTCTATATACTGGATCTGAGGCACACATTGGCCTACTGTGACCACGAATCTGGTCCGACCACGAATCTGGTCCATATTCAAAAATAATCCAATTCTAAAATCACAATATGATAAGCAATGTAACTCAATAGTTGAATCATAAACAACATTTAATTTGAAACATAGGATGGTCTGTAATTCCATGAAATGACCAGGAAATCATAAAGGATGGGTTTCAATCAAGGAAAGAAACAGAAAGCAAAAGACTCAAGCGTTCAAGAGTTACAAGAATTGGTCTTCTGTTACACAAGGTATAAGGGTTGGTATGATAAACAATTTCATATCAGGGATCAGTATGTGGTAGGTATGTATTTATGGAGTAGTATTGTATAGGTCTGGTTTGTATATGTGGATTCAACAATCAACGGTTTATGAAGAAACAGGCTTATGACTCAAGATCAATAAGAATCAGGGTTTAGGTTAAGTACTTCAAAGTACTTGCAATATAGAATAATAACCGTTTAGAGTAATTGCAACACAATGAAGAACGTTCCAAAATACTTGCAATAATCAAGAGGAAAAGAAACACTTGCCTTATCAATTCACTTTCACTTTACTAGCACTTATCAGGTGATTCCTACTCACTAACTATCTGCTTTCCTTTTCTACGCCTCGCTTCCTCTGTTAAATATCACATGCACTTATCAATACTACGTCTTATCACATTCTATTCGTTACGAGCTTCTAATTACCCTTCGTTTCACCCAAATCTGACGTACAGATTGAAAGTTATGAATAAAACAGTCAAACAATACACGTACAATCATATTACGCATCAATCAAATCACATATAACACGTAGCACATAAAATATTATTTAAGGAAGATTCGAGGTTAAAATGATTTTTCACGTATTTAATACGGATTTTTAAATATTTTTCGGAATTTAAACGGGACTCCGAATCATTTTAATATTTAAATAACAAGGTTTGAATACACGAATCTAACTTTAAAATAATTTTATAATAATTATCGAGCCTTGAAAATAATTTTAAATAATATTTTAAAGCTCGAAACTATTTTTCATAATTCTTAAATAAAAAAGATTATTAAATCTAATTACTAAATTAATTAAGATTAATTAATAACTAATTAAATCAATTAACCAATTAATAATTAAATTAATTGATTAATTAAATAATTATTTATCACTTCAAATTAATTAATTATATAATTAAGATTTAATTTTGAATTTAAAATAATTTCTAAAATTAAAAATATTGATGTATAAAATTTAAAATCAATTAAAAACTAATTTCTGAAATTTAAATAAACACAAATATAAATTTTGAAAATATTTAAAACAAAAATCTTATTTTTATAAGATTTTGAAAGTACAGGGGCTGTTTTGGAAAATGGGAAGAAGATCGAGGACTAAACTGCAGTTTAGCCTCGTCTTCTTCATTTCCATCGTCGACGCGGGAAAGCCATTAACGGCGACCTCCGCCGTCGCTCACGCTTTCCGGTGACTTCGACATGACCCAGAAACTGCCCAAATTAACAGGGAATAATCCCCGTGACCTCAGGAGTCCATTTCTGTGGTTTTTATGTTCAAACAATCACAGAAACGTCTGAAACATCCGCATGAAAACTCCGACGCCGGCGAACGGTCGAACTCCGGTTACCACCTTCCCGAAACAGTCCGTTTACTATCTATACATAAATTAAATTGTTTTTCCACGATCTATTCACTGGTTTCATTTAATCAAACCCAGATTCATTAAAAATAAAACCCCTAATTTTTTATTTAGAACATTCATAGTTTAAAGCCCTAATTTCATAACCGAGAATCAAACATAAATTTCTATATGTTATTGAACTCGGTTTTTGACATATAATATACTAAAATGACCAGAAAAATATTATCTATACGATGGAATCATCCAATCATATCAACAGTATCAAGAACAAAAATTCATAATTTAATCCATAATTAATTCGAATTAAAATAATTAAATCAGAAAAATACCTTGATTTCTGTAGTGAAATTGATGATGGATTTAGAAAGTATAATTCATGAGCTTCGATTCGGTATATAGCACGCTTGGTTTTGATTTCGATAACGCCTTCATTTTTAGGTTTGATTTTCAAGAACGCGACGAAATTTCGGGATTTTCTCTGTAAATTTTCTGTTTCGACTGTCTGATTGTGATTATACGATTAAAATGAAATAATAAAAGGTCTATTTATATTTATGGAATAATTGATCGTGTTGGATCGTTTTGGATCTTAAAATTAGTTATGTAGCCGTTAAGTAACTGCAAAAACGATCTGATTTAATACCCGTATTGGATAATTATCCCAACCGGACTTTTTATAAAACACTTTATACGAAAATAATGTAATATTATCCCGTCTTTGGAGAATATGGGATTTTTTGATATATCGAAACAATTATCGTATCGAAAATTGTACGCCGGGACGCGTACGGGTCAAACCGTAATCCGGATCAAAAAAGTCAAAACACGGAAAATGTCCGGAATTACCAGATTCGGTTAGGAAGGAGTTTTCAGAAAAGTTTCGGGTTGTAAAAACGTAAAAACGGTTGAGGTTGGACGATTCTCGGCTTTATAAAATAATTTTGTAATTATTCAGAAAATAATTAATAAATTCATCAATTAGTATAAAATCATATAACACTCCAAAAATTACTAGAAAATTCCGTAATTATCTATATTTTATTCTGGACATAACAAAATTAACACATTCACATATTATCACACATTTGCATCTAAATATTATTATCAATCAGTAGATAATTCATCAAAATTCACATAATAATTACATAAAAATCATTTATTGATAAAATAATTACACGCGATATCCCGGATATTACAGTAAGGTAGCAGGAATTCTGGAGGTGGATACAGCTACGACTATAGCTGCTCAGCTAAAGGCGTTGACTATGAAAGTGGATTCTCTGGCTAACTATGGAGTTCATCAGATAGCAAGTGTTTTTGAACTTTGTGCAGGTGCACGTGCGACGGATCAATGTGCTATATCGAGGGAATCGACACAGATTGTGAGCAATTTTCAGAGACCACTAGAACCGGTTCCTGCCACTTATCATCTTAACAACCGAAACCATCCTAATTTTAGCTGGAGCACCAATCAGAGTGATATGTAACATCCACAACAGCCTTATCAGCAGTTTGGAGCCAATCCATTCAACCCTCCTGGTTTTCAACAACAATATGCACCAAGGTAATAATTTCAGCCATCGGTAATGCAACAATAATCGTAGGGAAGTGCCAAACAATCTGCTAACGAAAGATCTGAATTGGAGGAATTGAGGCTAATGTGTAAAAGCCAAGCGGTTTCGATTAAAACTTTGGAAAATCAAATAAGACAAATTGTTAATGTGTTGCTGAATCGACCTCAAGGAACTCTTCCTAGTGATACGGAAGCTAACCCAGGCAAGATGAAAGTCAAAGAACAGTTGAAAGCAATCACTTTGAGGTCTGGAAAGGTCGCTAACCATAAAAAATCTGATTCAAAAAAAATTTCGTCAGAAGCCAAGCACGCCCGCGCCCAATCTAAGCACGCCCGCGCCTGCCCCTATTCCAGAAATTGTAAATTTTGAGGAAACAGCTGATCAGAAGGATGGCGAAGCGGAAATAAAGAAAATTTCTACTGAACACACTACTCCTGAGCAGAATACAGGAGACAAACAGGTCTTTCTGCCTCCTCCATATCCTAAAAGACTTTAGAAGCAGAAGTTCGATAAGAAATTTGTCAAGTTTCTGGAGGTTTTCAAGAAATTACATGTCAACTTACCTTTTGCGGAAGCTCTAGAGCAAATGCTGAGCTATGCTAAGTTCATGAAGGGTATTCTACCTCGGAAGTTGAAGCTTTAGGGGTTGGAAACCGTTGCTCTAACGGAAGAGTGCAGTGTCGTTGTTTAACAGAAACTGCCTCCTAAACTTAATGATCCAGGAAGCTTCACGATATAATGCACCATTAGTGAGTTATCTTTCGACAAGTATTTGTGTGACTTGGGAGCTAACAACAATCTGATGCCATTGTTTGTCTTTAGGAAGCTTGGTTTGCCTGATCCAAAACCTAGAAACATGTCCTTACAACTGGTCGATCAATCCATCACTTATCCACGGGGTATAGTGGAGGATGTCTTGGTTAAGGTGGATAAACTCATCTTCCCTGCTAATTTTGTCATCCTAGACTTTGAGGAGGATAAGAAGATTCCTATTATCTTGGGAAGACCATTCTTAGCTACAGGATGAACTTTGATCGATGTGCAAAAGGTAGAACTTACAATGAGGGTTCAGGATCAGAATGTCATTTTTAATGTCTTCAATGCAATGAATTTCCCCAGAGATGAAGAGGAGTGCTATAAGGTAGAGCTGGTCGACTCTCTAGTGAACTCGGAGCTTGATCAATTGCTAAGGTCAGATACCTTAGAGAGAGCCTTAAAGGGGAATCTGATAGTGAAGATGATGAAGGGGCAGAACAACTTCAGTTTTTGAATGCATCTCTGTGGAAGAGGAAGTTGGATTTGCCATTCGAGTCTCTTGGATTAGAAGAGCTAAAAAATTCTCAGGAGCGTCTTAAACTATATATTGAAGAAGCTCCCACACTTGAGGTCAAACCACTGCTTGATCACTTGAGGTATGCTTTTTTGGTGATGCATCTAATTTACCTATTATTATTATTGCCTCCGACCTTTCAGGTAGTGATGAAGACAAGCTCTTGCAAATTCTGAGAGAGTTTAAATCAGCAATCGGATAGACTATAGAAGATATCAAGGGAATCAGCACTTCTTATTGTATGCATAAAATTCTACTTGAGGAAGGAAGTAAACCTACCGTTGAACATCAGAGAAGACTCAATCCTATCATGAAAGAGGTGGTGAAGAAAGAAATTCTTTAATGGCTGGATGCATGCATCATTTATTCTATTTCAAACAGTTCATGGGTGAGCCCGTTGCAATGTGTACCCAAGAAGGGAGGCATTACAGTTGTGGCTAATGAGAAGAATGTGCTCATCCCTACTCGGACAGTCACAGGGTGGAGAGTATGCATAGATTATCAGAAGCTGAATAAAGCCACCAGGAAGGATCATTTTCCGCTTCCATTCATCGATCAAATGCTTGACAGGTTGGAAGGTCATGAGTAATTTTGCCTTCTGGATGGGTACTCAGGCTATAATCAGATTTGCATTGCCCTAGAAAATCAGGAGAAGACCACTTTTACTTTTTCTTTTGGAACTTTCGCCTCTGGTCGAGTTTCTTTTGGGCTCTGTGGAGCACCTGCTACTTTTTAGAGATGCATGATGGCCATATTCTCTGACATGATTGGTACCAATGTGGAGGTGTTCATAGATGACTTTATGTTTTCATGTCTTCTTATGATGAGTGTTTGCATAATCTGAGTTTGGTGCTGAAAAGGTGTGTTGAGACCAATCTGGTGCTTAACTAGGAAAAATGTCACTTCATGGTGCAACAGGGTATCATTCTTGTGCGTAAGGTTTCTAGCAAGGGGCTGGAAGTGGATAAGGCGAAGGTGGGGGTTATTGAAAATCTTCCTCCACCAATCTCATTTAAAAGAATCCGCAGTTTTCTTGGTCATGCGGGTTTTCATCGGCGATTCATTAAAGACTTCTCCAAAATCTCTACACCCTTGTGCAATTTGTTGGAGAAGGATGTTCCCTTCAAGTTTGATGAAGAATGTTTGGCTGCTTTCGAGACTCTGAAAAAGAGTTTGACTACAACAACTTTTATTACTGCACCTGATTGGGATGAGCCCTTCGCGATGATGATTGATGCTAGCGACTTTGCAGTTGAAGCTGTTCTTGGTCAGAGGAAGAAGAACATTTTTCATGTGGTTTATTATGCTAGTAAAACTCTTAATGGTGCTCAACTGAATTACACTACTACGAAGAAGGAGCTTTTGGCAATTGTCTACGGGTTCGAGAAATTCAGATCTTACTTGCTTGGGAAAAAAGTGACTGTTTATACTGATCATGCTGCTATTTGATATCTGGTCTCGAAGAAAGATTCAAAACCTCGATTGATTCGATGGATTCTCTTGCTTCGGGAATTTGAGTTGGAAATCAAAGACAGGAAAGGTACAGAAAACTAGGTAGCGGATCATCTATCACGTTTGGAAGGTCAAGGTAAAGCTTCACAAGATAACACGTTGATCAATGAATCTTTTCCTGATGAGCAACTTTTTGGGGTGCAAGAAAAAGAACCATGGTTTGAAGATATTGTGAACTATCTTATGAGTAATGTTATTCCCTCAGAATTTTCTTATGCTCAAAGGAAGAAGTTTTTACATGAAGTGAAGTGGTATCGATGGAACGAGCCATTCTTGTTTAGACAAGGGCAGATTAGATAATCAGGAGGTGCATTCCGTATAGTGAAACGGAGGGTATTTTGCGAGATTGTCATGTCACTGCGTATGGTGGCCATTATGGTGGAGAGAAGACAGCTGCCCGTATCCTTCAGGCGAGATTTTTCTGGCCAACTTTGTTTAAAGATGCTCATCAGTTCGTTTTGAGATGTAATCACTGTCAACGGGTTGGAAATATATCCGAGAGAGACGAGATGCCTCTTAATATGCTTCTGGAAGTTGAGATCTTCGATGTGTGGGGAATAGACTTCATGGGACATTTATCTCATTGTGCAATAATCAATATATTCTTTTGGCGGTGGATTATGTGTCTAAATGGGTTGAGGTTAAAGCTTTTCCAACCAACGATGCTAAGGTGGTGATAAATTTTCTGCATAAGCAAATATTCACACGTTTCGGTACTCCAAGGGTAATAATCAGTGACGAGGGATCGCATTTCTGTAATCGCAAATTTACTGTATTAATCGAAAGGTATCATGTGAATCATCGTGTTGTCACAATGTATCATCCTCAAACTAATGGACAGGCCGAAGTCTCTAATCGAGAGATCAAGCGAATCTTGGAGAAGGTTGTGAGTCCGTCAAGGAAGGATTGGTCATTGAAGCTAGATGAAGCTGTGTGGGCCTACAGAACAGCATTCATGACTCTTCTAGGAATGTCTCCTTTCTAGTTGGTGTATGGTAAGGCGTGTCATCTGCCTGCTGAGTTTGAACATAAGGCATACTGGGCTTTGAAGAAGCTAATTTTTGACATGACCGCAGCTGGAGAAAAGAGAATACTTCAAATTAATGAACTCGGTAAGTTTCGTCTACATGGTTATGAGAACAATAAGTTATACAAGGAGAAGGTCAAGATATGGCATGATAGGAGGTTAGTGCACAAGTTATTTATGCCTGGTCAGCAAGTCCTACTTTTCAACTCTCGTCTTAGACTTTTTCCAGGAAAGCTTAAGTAAAAGTGGTCAGGTTCGTTCATAGTCAAGACTATATTTCCACATGGTGTAGTGGAGATTTTTGATAAACATCCAGAGCAAGCATTCAAGGTTAATGGTCAGAGGTTAAAGAATTACTATGGTGATACGGCGAACCGCGAGGAGGTAACCGTCATTCTTGCTACGACTTGAAGTTGAAGTTTCATGTCAAGCTAAAGACGTAAAACAAGCGCTTCGTGGGAGGCAACCTATGCTTTCTGTAGTATATTTGCTTTTAAAAAAAGAGACAAAAAATGAAAAAAATAAAAAAATTTACAGGAGCCAGGCGCGCGTCCTTTCCAAGCGCGCCCGCGCCCTTCCCAAGCGCGCCCGCGCTTTCCCTCTGGAGAAAAAAAAAACAGAAAACTCAAAAATAAAACACCCCAGCCCTACCCGAATTTTACCCTAACCCTACCCATTATTCTACAGTTTTTTACCCAATCCCCTATATATCTCTCTGATAAGTGGCATTTAATACCACTTAGAACATCTTAAAATGGCTTAAATTGGTGTCTTGAAATCAAGTATTTTGTGTATTTGATGCGTTTTTCTAGTGTTTATGCATTTCAGGGTATTAGTTGCATTTCGGAGGAGGAATCATCAAGAATAAGCCTTGGCATGTGTTCACCATTGCGAGAGGAAAAGAACGGGCAGATTACGGCGAAGAAACGGAGCAAACCTGGAATTTTTCCAGTAGGGTCCTGCGCGCCCGCGCAGCAATACTGAGCGGCCGCGCAGCAGCCTTGCGCGCCCGCGCAGAAATACTGAGCGGCCGCGCAGGGTCGGGGAAAAAGCTGAATTATTTTAGACTTCTACTTCTGTTTGGCTTCCAACTTCTATGTAATCTGAGTTTTATGGGACTATTATATAAGTAGATTTGAGACGTTTTCACAGAGAATAAGAAGGAGATTATGTTTTAGATTGTGTTTTGCGCAAGAAGCGAAGGAGATAAGGAAGAAGACCGATTTAGCACACCACAACGAAGAGGAAGCATATTTTCTTGTGATTCTTGTTTCGTTGTAACGTTGGATGCTAGTTTTCTTGCTTTGACTTATTTACTCTTGTGACGTACTCTGTTTTAATATAATTAGTTTAGTTATTATTCTCTTGTGTTGTTTATCATGATTTCATATGAGCCCATGATGGCGATAAGTTCTATTATGGGCTAATCGTGATCATGGGGTTGCAACGAATTTATTATAGAATTCTTTAGTTAATTGTTTAATACTTTAGTGTGTGATGATTGCATGATATCTAGTATTGGTTGTGCGTATTCGTCTTATATGCGTCGCGAACATATAAGATAGGGTGTTAATCTCTTGTGAAGCGACGGTGGATCTTGAGATTTAGAACTTGCCATGCTAGCATAGGTTCATGTACGTTGTGCATGATTAGTGGGTAACTCTAACAGTTTTATTTGCCCTATGTAATCAAAAGGAATAACTTGTGCTTAAATCGTTGTGTTGTCAATTTCTGTAGACATATAGGAACTCAACATAATTGATGACTATTCAACTTCTATCTTAATTGTGGATGTTTGGTAGAATGGTATTAGTACAATGAAAGTTAGCTTTTATCAGTTTCGTGTTATTCGATTAATGTCATCACTGTCACATGCTAAAGGTAATAACAATGGCTATAGAAGGAAGTAATAATGAAGTTGTGATCTCATGAGTGTTTTATTATTGATAAATTGAAGTGTTAGTTAAGTGGTTAATTAAGTAGTTAATTATAGTTAATATTTAATCAACAATTTTAAGTGTTATCTTAACATTGAGAAGTAATCATACATTGGTGAGTGAGTTTAATTAGACATTAACTTAGTCTGAGTCTCTGAGGGAACGAACTAGAAAGTATTCTATATTACTTGCGAACGCGTATACTTGCGTGAATATTAGTGCGTGATTACGCCCTAACAAGTTTTTGGCGCCGCTGCCGGGGACTCGGCGTATTTGTTTAGTTTATATACTTACCATCATTGGTCATTAGGACTCAGTGATTAGGACGTAGTAGTTAATTACTCTTTTCGGTTGTGTTTCAGGTACTTTAGCAAGCGTTTATGCAAACTCGTTCTCGTGCTCGCAAGAGGACCTTAGATACAGCTGAGGAGAAAGACGAAGTTCTTGATACTCCGGAGAAGTTAGATTTTGAGGATTCGGATTCAGGAACTGAGCAGAAAGAACCAGTAAACATGGGAGATCGTATTGTTCAAGCTGATCCAGCTCTTATGGATTTTTCTCGGCCTAAAATTGATGGCATTCAGTCAAGCATCCTTCATCCCGCTATTCAAGCTAACACCTTTGAAATCAAGCCGGGCACTATTCAGATGATGCAGAATTCTGTTTCTTTTGGAGGAGCGGCAACTGAAGACCCCAACATGCACATAAGGAATTTTGTCGAGATCTGCAGCACTTTTAAGTATAATGGCATGACTGATGAGGCTATCAAGTTGAGGCTTTTCCCATTCTCACTGAGGGATAAAGCTAAAGACTGGTTACATTCTGAACCCGCTGGGTCCATCACTACGTGGCAAGATCTTGCGCAAAAGTTTCTGGTGAAGTTTTATCCAATGGCAAAGACTGCTGCTATGAGGAGTGCTCTTACTCAGTTTGCGCAGCAACCTACAGAATCTATGTGCGAGGCTTGGGAACGCTACAAGGAAATGTTGAGAAAATATCCACATCATGGAATGCCGGATTGGATGGTAATCACTGGTTTTTATAATGGTTTCGGGGCCCAATCTCGGCCCATGCTCGATGCAGCAGCTAGAGGCGCCTTATGGGCTAAAAGCTATACTGAGGCGTATAATCTTATCGAGACGATGGCTGCAAATGAGCATCAAAACCCAACTCAGAGGATGATGTCAGGCAAGGTAGCAGGTATTCTGGAAGTTGATGCAGCCACCGCTATTGCAGCCCAGCTCCAAGCGCTATCAATGAAGGTTGATTCTTTGGCTACGTATGGAGTTAATCAAATAGCTGTGGTTTGTGAGCTTTGTGCAGGTTCTCATGCTACGGATCAGTGTTCTCTTGTCAATGAATCTGTTCAGTATGTGAATAATTATCAGCGACAACAGCAGCCTGTGCCAGCGACCTATCATCCTAATAACAGAAATCATCCAAATTTCAGCTGGGGAAATAATCAGAATGCTATTTAGCCACCATATCAGCAAGGAGTAAGTAAACAGTTTAACCCACCTGGATTCCAGCAACCACAACAGTATGCTACAAGGCAATCATATCCTCAACAGGGAAGTGCAGCTGCACCTACTAGTGCTGATTTTGAGGAACTTAAGCTGTTGTGCAAGAGTCAGGCGGTTTCTATCAAGACCTTGGAAAATCAAATCGGTCAATTAGCCAATGCAGTGCTCAATCGTCAACCTGGCACTCTTCCCAGTAACACGGAAGTACCAGGCAGGAAGGAAGCTAAAGAGCAAGTCAAGGCTATTACCTTAAGTTCTGGAAAAGTAGCTGATGCTGAAAAGGCAAAAGAAGTCGAAGCTGAAGTTAGAGATGAAGAATCTAAGCAAAAGGAGAAAGTGGCGGAACCAAAGAAGACTACTGTTGAACACACTCTGCCTGAGGCTAATACAGGGGAGAAACAGCTCTATCCTCCACCACCTTTTCCTAAGAGATTGCAGCAACAAAAGCTGGATAGACAGTTCGGGAAGTTTCTGGAGGTGTTCAAGAAACTTCACATCAATATACCTTTCGCTGAGGCTCTGGAACAAATGCCTAGTTATGCGAAGTTTATGAAGACTATTCTTTCAAGGAAGGTGAAACTGGATGACCTTGAAACCGTTGCTCTCACGGAAGAATGCAGCGCTGTTCTGCAGCAAAAGTTACCACCAAAACTAAAAGATCCAGGAAGCTTCACCATTCCTTACACCATTGGCAATCTAACTTTTGACAAGTGCCTTTGTGATTTGGGAGCAAGCATTAATCTGATGTCGTTGTCGATCTTTAAAAAGCTGGATCTGCCTGATCCAAAACCCACATACATGTCGCTACAATTGGCTGACCGTTCCATTACTTACCCAAGGGGCATAGTTGAGGATGTGCTCGTCAAGGTGGATAAGCTCTTCTTTCCTGCAGATTTTGTTATTCTGGATTTTGAGGAAGATAAGAAGATTCCCATAATCTTGGGGAGGCCTTTCTTGGCTACTGGTCGTACCTTGATAGATGTGCAAAAAGGGGAACTTACTATGCGGGTCCAAGATCAGGATGTGACCTTCAACGTATTCAAGGCAATGAAATTCCCTACAGAAGATGAGGAGTGCTTAAAAGTGGATGTGATTGATTCTGCGGTTACTTCGAAACTCGATCACATGCTAATGTCTGATGCATTGGAAAAGGCCTTAGTGGGGGATTTTGACAGCGATGATGAAGATAGCAACGAGCAATTACAATATCTGAACGCTTCTCCATGGAAGCGAAAGCTCGACATACCATTTGAATCTCTTGGTACTTCTGACCTTAAGAATGCTGAAGGGAAGCTCAAACCATCAATAGAGGAAGCACCTACCTTGAAGCTCAAACCATTACCTGAACACTTGAGGTATGCTTTTTTAGGTGATTCATCTACGTTACCTGTTATTATTTCAGCTGACCTTTCAGGTAGTGAGGAAGACAAGCTCTTAAGGATTTTGAGAGAATTCAAATCGGCTATAGGATGGACCATAGCAGACATCAAGGGGATAAGTCCTTCATATTGTATGCATAAAATTCTGTTAGAGGAAGGTAGTAAGCCAACTGTGGAACAGCAGCGAAGACTGAACCCGATCATGAAGGAGGTGATGAAGAAAGAAATTCTGAAATGGCTAGATGCAGGCATCATTTATCCTATTTCTGACAGCTCGTGGGTGAGCCCCGTGCAATGTGTACCTAAGAAAGGAGGTATCACTGTGGTCGCAAATGAAAAGAATGAGCTCATCCCTACTCGAACAGTTACAGGATGGAGAGTATGCATGGATTATAGAAAATTGAACAAAGCCACAAGGAAGGATCACTTCCCTCTCCCATTCATTGATCAAATGCTTGACAGATTGGCGGGACATGAGTATTTTTGTCTTCTGGATGGTTATTCCGGGTATAATCAGATTTGTATTGCACCAGAGGATCAGGAAAAGACTACCTTCACTTGTCCATTTGGCACATTTGCTTTTCGTAGAGTTTCGTTTGGGTTATGTGGCGCCCCGGCCACCTTTCAGAGATGTATGATGGCTATATTCTCTGACATGATTGGAAATAACGTCGAAGTGTTCATGGATGACTTCTCCGTCATTGGACACTCATATGAGGAATGTTTGAATAATCTGCGCGCCGTACTCAAAAGATGCGTGGAAACTAATTTGGTGCTTAATTGGGAGAAATGTCATTTTATGGTGCGTGAAGGCATTATCCTTGGGCATAAGGTCTCTAGCAAAGGTCTGGAGGTGGACAAGGCCAAGGTGGGAGTCATTGAAAATCTTCCCCCACCTAATTCGGTGAAAGGAATCCGTAGTTTTCTCGGTCATGCGGGTTTTTATCGGTGATTCATCAAGGACTTTTCAAAGATATCTAAGCCGTTGTGCAATTTACTTGAGAAAGATGTGCCTTTCAAATTTGATGATGAATGTTTGGCAGCATTCGAGACTCTCAAGGAGAGTTTGATCACGGCACCAGTTATTACAGCACCAGATTGGACATAACCGTTTGAGATGATGTGTGATGCGAGTGACTATGCGGTAGGTGCAGTTTTGGGACAGCGCAAGAAAAATCTCTTCCATGTGGTCTACTATGCGAGTAAGACTTTAAATGGGGCCCAATTGAACTACACCACTACTGAGAAGGAGCTTTTGGCTATAGTCTTTGGCTTTGAGAAATTTCGATCTTATCTGCTTGGTACGAAAGTAACAGTATTCACTGATCATGCAGCTATTCGCTATCTGGTTTCTAAGAAGGATTCGAAGCCGAGACTCATTCGTTGGGTGCTTTTACTTCAGAAATTTGAGTTAGAGATCAAAGATAGAAAAGGTACTGAGAATCAAGTAGCTGACCGTCTCTCTAGGTTGGAGAATCCCGATTCTACTTCACAAGATAGGACGTTAATCAATGAATCTTTTCCGGATGAGCTGTTGTTTGCAATTCAGGAGGAAGAACCATGGTTTGCAGATATTGTAAACTATCTTGTCAGCAATATAATGCCGCTTAATTTGACATCCGCTCAAAAGAAGAAGTTTCTGCATGAGGTGAAGTGGTATATGTGGGATGAACCATATTTGTTTAGACAGGGAGCTGACCAGATCATCAGGAGATGTATCCCGTTCTGTGAGACGGAGGGGATATTACGAGACTGCCATTCCACGGTTTATGGTGGACACTATGGAGGTGAGAAGACGACAGCTCGTATTCTGCAAGCAGGTTTTTTCTGGCCTACTTTGTTCAAGGATGCTCATCAGTTTGTTTTAAGGTGTGATCGTTGCCAAAGAGTGGGAAATTTGTCAAGGAAGGATGAGATGCCATTAAATGTGATGCTTGAAGTCGAGGTCTTTGATGTATGGGGAATCGATTTCATGGGGCCTTTTATCTCGTCTTGCAATAATCAGTACATCTTGCTGGCAGTCGATTATGTCTCAAAATGGGTCGAAGTTAAAGCTTTACCGACAAATGATGCAAAGGCAGTGCTAAATTTTCTTCATAAGCAAATTTTCACAAGGTTTGGAACGCCTCGGGTAATCATAAGTGATGAAGGATCGCATTTTTGCAACCGTAAGTTCAGTTCTATGATGCAGCGTTATAATGTGAATCATCGAGTAGCTACTGCCTATCATCCGCAAACAAATGGTCAAGCGGAAGTGTCTAACAGAGAGATAAAGCGCATTCTAGAGAAGGTTGTTTGTCCGTCAAGGAAGGATTGGTCTTTAAAGCTCGATGAAGCTGTTTGGGCTTACAGAACAGCATACAAAACTCCACTTGGGATGTCACCGTTTCAGTTGGTGTACGGTAAGGGATGTCATCTACCGGCGGAGCTTGAGCATAAGGCCTACTGGGCATTGAAGAAATTGAACCTGGATTTAGATGCAGCTGGTAAGAAAAGAATGCTTCAGCTTAATGAACTTGATAAATTTCGACTTCAAGCGTACGAGAATAACAAAATGTCTAAGGAAAAGGTGAAGAGGTGGCACGATAGGAAGCTACATCCTAAGTTATTTGTGCCAGAGCAACAAGTTCTTTTATTCAACTCTCGGCTCCGACTTTTTCCTGGGAAGTTGAAATCAAGGTGGTCTGGACCTTTTATTGTCAAAACTGTGTTTCCACATGGAGCGGTGGAAATTTTTGAGAATGATTCGGACCAAGCATTCAAGGTTAACGGTCAGCGGTTGAAGCACTACTATGGGGACATGGCAAACCGAGAGGTGGTTAGTGCCATTTTGTTGACTACTTGAGAAAGGTATGGAACGTCAAGTTAATGACGAAAAAGAAGCGCTGCGTGGGAGGCAACCCATGAATTGTTGTTACAGGAACCCTTAGAAGTTAATAACCTATCCAAAAACACAAAAAAATCAGAAAACAGGGGCTGAAAATTTTTTTTTCCAGAGACCCTCTGCGCGCCCGCGCAGCTATGCTGAGCGGCCGCGCAGCTTGTTGCGCGCCCGCGCAGAAATGCTGAGCAGCCGCGCAGGGGTCGAGTTCCAGAAATTTTTTTTACAGTTCAGAAAAAAAAAGAAAAACAAAAACACAAAAACCCATCACAGCCCATAAACCCACGAATTCTTTTCCCATTACCCCATGATTTTATCCCTCAACCTCACTCCTAATCTAATTTAACCTACTCCACACCCTATATATACATACACCTATCCTACATATCTCCCACAAACTTCCTACACTTAAACCCTCTCATAAACATCAAAAATCAGTTCTTACACACTTTTATTCACAAATCAATGGCACCCAAGAGAGCACACACTATTGACAGCAGCAACACAGTTCCTATTGCTGATTCATCAAGGGGTACTGCTGCAAGGCCTCGGTTAACTGACAGAGCTGCGGAGGAGGAGTACACTAGGCTGTTGGGGAAGCCGATTCTGAAGGAGAGGGGTTTTTACCCTCAGGGAGGGATGGTGAGTTGTTGCCCATGATTGCAGAGAAGGGGTGGATAGCTTTTTGTGAGTCACCCGAAGCAGTACCGATGAGTGTTGTTCGCGAGTTCTACGTGAACACGCTGAAAAGAATGGGTTTTCTGTAGTTCGTGGGCTGACGGTTGATTATCATCCTGCGGAGATTCGCCGTGTGATTGGACAGCGAGAGAGGAAGCCCGAGGAGGAGAACTGGAATGAAAAACTGCTGAGGATTTTGACTTGGATTTGATTTGTGCGACTCTCTGTCGACCGGGCATAGTTTGGAACCGCAGTCCAGCCAATAATGAGTATCGTCACTTTCCGGCGATCGCCATGAACAGGTATGCCCATGCATGGAATGCATTTATATGTGCTAATATTTTGCCTTCTTCACATGCACACGAGGTCACAGTTGAGAGAGCACAGTTGTTGTGGGGAATTCTGAATGATGAATACTATGTGGACCTTGGTGAGTTTATCTACCAAGGAATTCTGAAGTTTTTGAGGGGAGCAAAGCATATGAACATCCCTTATGCATCCACGGTTACGAAGCTATGCCGAGCAGTAGGAGTGAACTGGCCGGCTCATGAGCAGTTGCAGATGCCAGCAGCTCCGATAGATTCTGGCACTCTGAATGGGATGCAGGAGTGGACCGGTGGTGAGCCTGAGGAGCATGGGCTGGGTTATCGTCTTCCAGGAGGACGTCCAGCACGAGGTGCTACTATGGCTAGGCCAGGGCGTGGTGAGGCTGGTTCTTCGAGAGCTCAGGAGGGTGCTGGGATGGGTGATGCCCAGTATAGGAGGCTTTCACGGTGGATGGATGCCATGTATGAGACGCAGAGCAGGTTTGCTCAGGAGCTCACCCTTGCGTTAGGGACTGCTTTTCGAGGCCTTGGAGCTGATATCCAGTGGCCAGTTTTTGGTGAGGACTCTGCATACCCGCCGCATGATACTCCACCCACTGAGGGTGATGATGATGATGACTCCGAGTAGGTATACCCTGTGTTCCTTTCTACTACCTTCACTGGGGACAGTGAAGATTTTAAGTTTGGGGGTGGTAGTTAAGGAATATTTTGTGTGTGTCATATAGCTGCATATTCATGATAGTTAGTTCATATAGTTGCATAATTTTTGCCATATAGTTTTTTTATAGCTTTATTTGTTTGTCATATCATATAGCTCATGCATATACCATGATCCCTTTTGCAATAATTTATCGACTGAATTGTGATATTGATGCGAGTGTAGTGATAGCATTAAAGTGATATTAAGTTGTGTAGGTTGATATGCATGCTAGAAGCACTTGTATTTTCACTAAGTCTTAGAGAATGCTTAAGGGCTAGATTGTTGTTATCATCTGATTATTTTCGAGGATAATCTATTTATTATGCTTAGAATTTGATAATAGGTTCTTAGTGGTAAAGGCATGAAAAAGAAAAAAATGGAGTAAAAATGGAATTTGTTGCTAGTTGTGGCTAGGCGTCAAATGGCTAGTAGCCGGCTCGCATGTTATGCGAGTAGTCTAGGGTTGAGCAAGATGGAGCGAAACGCACTTGCTCAAAGAAATTTTTTTTTTTTTGCATAATTGATCAAAAGTGGGCTCTTTGGTATTCGAGTTATTAAGTTCTTAGGGGACTTTGTGCCTAGTGACCTAAGGCTTTTAGAGTCTAGGATCCGCTAACCTAACGCTCGTTACATGGATACCATTGTATAAGTCTTTTGTGGACCTCACTCATTGCACGGTCAAATAAGCATTTGAGTTGTAAATAAAAAGCACGATTCCGTAGAAAGCTCCAGAGTTCTTATAGTGTTGTATATCACTTTGTGCCTAGAATTTTTATTCTTTGTATAATCGTAGGATTGCCTTGAGGATAGTCTAGTCATAGTAATTGGTCTAGTTCCGAAGCATATCTGTTAAGCATTTGCACACACCACGTTTCTGGCTGTATGTCCGTTTGCATGAGTTTATTGATCTTTAGTGTCTAACTGCATTCGTTGAGATGTGACAATTTGGTTGGTTAATTGTAGTAAGGGGGATCGTTGCATTTTCATATAGATTGCATTCATGCATATTTTTATTTGTTTTGAGTCTGTGACGCTTGAGGACAAGCATCGATTTAAGTTTGGGGGTGTGATAAGTGGCATTTTATACCACTTAGAACGTCTTAAAATGGCTTAAATTGGTGTCTTGAAATCAAGTATTTTGTGTATTTGATGCGTTTTTCTAGTGTTTATGCATTTCAGGGTATTAGTTGCATTTCGGAGGAGGAATCATCAAGAATAAGCCTTGGCATGTGTTCACCATTGCGAGAGGAAAAGAACGGGCAGATTACGGCGAAGAAACGGAGCAAACCTGGAATTTTTCCAGTAGGGTCCTGCGCGGCCGCGCAGCAATGCTAAGCGGCCGCACAGCAGCCTTGCGCACCCGCGCAGTAATGCTGAGCGGCCGCGCAGGGTCAGGGAAAAAGCTGAATTATTTTAGACTTCTACTTCTGTTTGGCTTCCAACTTCTATGTAATCTGAGTTTTATGGGACTATTATATAAGTAGATTTGAGACGTTTTCACAGAGAATAAGAAGGAGATTATGTTTTAGATTATGTTTTGCGCAAGAAGCGAAGGAGATAAGGAAGAAGACCGATTTAGCACACCGCAACGAAGAGGAAGCATATTTTCTTGTGATTCTTGTTTCGTTGTAACGTTGGATGCTAGTTTTCTTGCTTTGACTTATTTACTCTTGTGACGTACTCTGTTTTAATATAATTAGTTTAGTTATTATTCTCTTATGTTGTTTATCATGATTTCATATGAACCCATGATGGCGATAAGTTCTATTATGGGCTAATCGTGATCATGGGGTTGCAACGAATTTATTATAGAATTCTTTAGTTAATTGTTTAATACTTTAGTGTGTGATGATTGCATGATATCTAGTATTGGTTGTGCGTATTCGTCTTATATGCGTCGCGAACATATAAGATAGGGTGTTAATCTCTTGTGAAGCGATGGTGGATCTTGAGATTTAGAACTTACCATGCTAGCATAGGTTCATGTACGTTGTGCATGATTAGTGGGTAACTCTAACAGTTTTATTTGCCCTATGTAATCAAAAGGAATAACTTGTGCTTAAATCGTTGTGTTGTCAATTTCTGTAGACATATAGGAACTCAACATAATTGATGACTATTCAACTTCTATCTTAATTGTGGATGTTTGGTAGAATGGTATTAGTACAATGAAAGTTGGCTTTTATCAGTTTCGTGTTATTCGATTAATGTCATCACTATCACATGCTAAAGGTAATAACAATGGCTATAGAAGGAAGTAATAATGAAGTTGTGATCTCATGAGTGTTTTATTATTGATAAATTGAAGTGTTAGTTAAGTGGTTAATTAAGTAGTTAATTATAGTTAATATTTAATCAACAATTTTAAGTGTTATCTTAACATTGAGAAGTAATCATACATTGGTGAGTGAGTTTAATTAGACATTAACTTAGTCTGAGTCTCTGAGGGAACGAACTAGAAAGTATTCTATATTACTTGCGAACGCGTATACTTGCGTGAATATTAGTGCGTGATTACGCCCTAACACTCTCCTACATATTCACTTCTTATTATACACAACCATCTTATATACATATAAACCCTAGCTCCACATACACTTCCTAAATCCACATCTCACTCACTTGTTGATTGTGGGACCGAAGAGAGCAAGACTTACTGGTAGTAGTAGCACCCATCCCTCTTCTGAAGAGGCATCTAGTATGGGTGGCGGTGATGATAAATTCACTTCACAGGAGGCACAAGCGGAATTTGCTTGATTGATGTCTAAATCGGTGGCTAAGGAAAGGGAATTTTTGCCTACGGCTCAAGATGGGAAGTTATTGGAGATGATTGCAGAGAAGGGTTGGGAGAGTTTTTGTGAGGTACCCGCTGCGGTTCCATTGAGCATTATGCGGGAGTTTTATGCCAATGCTAAGGCTGAGAAGAATTTATTTTCGTTGGTTCGGGGTTTTGACTATGGATTACCGGCCTGCTTCTATTCATCGGGTTCTACATCAACCTGCGAAGCCTAGGGCTGCTGATGATTGGGTGTACAAGACCCGGGCTGATTTGGAATTGGACTATATCTTGGGGGAGCTATGTGTTCCGGGCACGGAATGGAAATACATGGTGGGCACAACTGAGCCGCTTACTTTCCCTGCTTCTGCAATGAACAGGTATGCGAGGGCATGGAATTTGTTTATATGTGCTAATATTCTGCCTTCTTCGCATTCGCATGAGGTCACTCTGGACCGCTCCATACTCTTGTGGGGGATTCTAAATGAAGAGTATGTTGATCTTGGTTATGTCATTCATCAGAGCATGATGTGATTTATGCGAGGGGGGGACGACATGGGTGATTCTTCATACCTCTATTGTTACTAAGTTGTGCACATTTGTGGGTGTTAGGTGGTCTGAGCATGAGCAGTTACAGATGCCGAGTGCCCCTATTGATGGTTGTACAATTTCTCGAATGGAGGAATGGGACGACGGTTGGCCCCAAGAGAAGGGTTGGGTTATATTATTGATGGTTCAAGTGGTGGCCACCCGGATCCTCCTTGTTTTCCTCGTGCAGCAGCTGCTAGGTCCTCTCATGCATAGCAGACAATTGATAGGTCTGGTCTTGGTGATGCTCGGTACAGAAGGTTGGCTCGGCGTATGGATGCCATGCATGACATTCACCGCCATTTTGCAGAGGATTTGACATAGGCCCTAGGTACTACTTTTCGAGCCACTGGTGTCGAGGTTGATTGGCCAGTTTTTGGAGGTAGCACAGTGTATCCGCTCCTGATTCTCCACCTGAAGAGGGTGATCCTGCCAACGGTTAGGTATGCCATTGCTATCCTTATTATTTCCTTCAATGGAGACATTGAATATTATAAGTTTGGGGGTGATAATTTAAGGATTATTAATAGTAGGGTCGTGTGCATATAGGAATCATATTGCATGTGTAGTAGTAGTTCATTTATAATTTTACATAATCGTCATATACGCCATATTTGTTTGCATAATTGTTCATGCTTATTATGTGAGTCCATTTAGTTGCATTTACATAGCATATACCATGATCCCGTAGGATGAGCTATTTTCGGTTGGTCGGTCGGTGTTGATTTGGGTGTAGTGATAATGAATAAAGGGTTGATTAAGTTCGTATGAATTAACTTGCATGTTCAGAAGCAGAATCTATTCACAAGTCTAATCAGGTGCTTTTGGGCTAGATCAAGTTCATACTTGTTTAGTTGTTGAAATTTAATCACTTGTTTACATTAAGAATGTCTGTTATTCCTTGATGACGAAGGAACACTAAAATTTAAATTGGGGGGAACCAGGGATTTCTTTGCTAATTGTAATAAAATTTAGGCATCAAAAGGCTAGCAGCCGCTCATATTTATGAGAAGTCTAGGGTTGGATGAGATGGAGTGAAACACACTCACTCTAGAAAAGAAAAAACAAGAATTGACAAAAGAAAAAAAATTGTGTAGTATTTGATTATGCAGAATTGACCACGGGTGAGCTCTTTAATAGTCGAGCAATTAAGTTCTACGGGACTTTGTGCCTAGTGACCTAAGGCTTTTTCAGTCTAGGATCCACTAACCTAATGCTCGTTATATGGGTATTATTGCATAAGTCTTTTGGGGCCTCATCCATTGCACTGTCAAATAAGCATTTGTGTTGATATGTTCAGTGTTGTAGCATGAATCCTTGTTTAACTCTAGTGATGATGGAGGTGTATGGAGTCGTGATGTGTTTAGTGTTTATTTTACTTATAAACTTGTGATTGTTTTGGTGAAGAATAAGATATGGTTTTTGATCTAGTGTTGGGAGTATTTCTGATAAGCAAAGCACACAATCATGCTTCTGTGCTTGTAAGTTAGGGCATTGGATTTAGTCGAGCTCTGTTTAAAGTTATTGCATTTTTAGAGGCATTGACTTGTTGATTTGGTTATGGTTATTCCGAGGGGATCTTTTATCATTCATTCATTTAGATGTATTCATGCATTAGTTGTAGTAGTTGTCGAGTCTGTCTATGCTTGAGGACAAGCATCGATTTAAGTTTGGGGGGTGTGATAAGTAAATTTTATATCCATTTAGAACGCTTCATATCGGCTTAAGTTGGTGATTTGACCTCAAGTATGTGGTGTTTTTAATGCATTTCGTGTTGAGTATGGGTAGGGCTTTAGTTGGAGGCAGGAATGGACTTCTATATGCTTTTATGTTGATAAGAGATCATGAATTGAAGTGCGATCGCTTGTGAGAAGATCAGAACGAGAAATGAGAATTCTGTAAAAGTTTTTACAGAAGCCAAGCACGCCTGCGCTTGACTCAGGCGCGCCTGCGCTCATTTTTCAGAAGGAGAGCGCGCCCGCGGTCCATACAGGCGCGCCTGCGCTAGGTCGAGTTGGCAGAATCCTATTTTGAGTTCATTTTGGATATTCTAAGCGGCCAAGGCAACTAGGAGCATATAAATAAATAAAAGGAGACGAATTTAACAACAGGGAACAAGGAGAGAACTCTGGAAATCAAAAGCACACAAGACGGCTAAGAAGAAGAAGATTTAGTTCTATATCGTTCTTTTGTATTCTTCTAATTAGGCGATACTTTGGATGCTTTGTTCAGATTTGTTTTCTAAACCTTGATACTTTATTATTCTCTTGTAGTATTCAAATCCTTTTTTCTATCATGTTTTCATTGGAACCCATGATGACGAGACGTTCGATTATGAACTAATCGTTATCGTGGGATTCTAGCGAATTTATTTATGGAGTTTAGTAGTTGATTGCCTTAAAGTTTTTAGCGTGTGTTGAATTATTGATATCCTAGTATCGTTGTGCTTAATCTTCTTGGATGCGTAGCAACATCTAAGTTGTTTGTTAATCTCTATTGATTGCGAAAGTGGGTATAGGGGTTTAGAACTTGACATACTAGCATAGGTTTATGGATGTTTTAACATGCATGATTCTTAGTGTAATTTTAACCATCTTACGCTTCCCTATATGATCTCAATAGATAACTTGCTCTTAAACTGTTATGTTTTCAAATCTTATAGACATATAGGGTCTAAGCATAATTGGTGTTTGCCCAGCTTTTATCTGAATTGTGGATGCTGAGTAGTAGGGTACACGTATATTGAAAGATAGCGTGTACTAATTTTGTGTTATCTGGTTAGTTATCAACACCATCACATACTATGATTAAAGGCATAAACTCTGAACGAAGTATTTAATGAAGTTAGAATCCCATATTTTATTTATATAAGTAACTTGCTTTTAAATCTCGTAGTTAATTCATTCTAGCATATTTATTTTAGATAATCAAACTCAATTTGATACTTGTCTTAGCAGGGAATAATAATTATACATTATTGCATAAGTGCACATTCTGAATTAAACCAATTTCTGTGGGAACGAACTAAACTTAATCTTATACTACTTGTGATCGTGTACGTTTGCTTGTTTTTGTGCGAACAAATGTATGCTATGGTGTGTACAAGGCCAGACATTGCTCATTCAGTAGGAGTTGTTAGCAGATTTATGTCTAATCTAGGAAGAGAGCATTGGGAAGCAGTTAAGTGGTTGTTACGCTACTTGAAACGCACATCCAAGGTTGTACTATATTTCAGTAAGAAAGATGTTATCTTGGAAGGATTCTCTGATGCAGATTTGGGTGTATGTTTGGATGCAAGAAAAAGAACACCGGTTTGTATTTTCACTTTGGGTGTCACCTCAGTTAGTTGGATGTCTCGACTTCAAAAGAGTGTTTCTCTTTCAACCACAAAAATAGAATATATAGATATCTCTAAAGCTAGAAAGGAGATGATTTGGTTGAAGAATTTTCTTGAGGAGTTGGGCAAGAAACAGGCGGACTTTGCTTTGTGTAGCGAGATTCAGAGTGCTATTCATCTTGCGAACAATCCTGTGTTTCATGCTAGGACGAAACATATTCAGCTGAGATATCACTTTACAAGAGAGTTGATAAGTAATGGTACTTTATACTTGAAGAAAATCCTTGGTTCAAAGAATCCTGCAGATATGTTGACTAAGGTGGTTACGAATGAAAAGTTGAAGCTTTGCGTAACTTCAACTGACCTTCAGAATTGATTGATGAGAAGGCGCTGCACTAGTTAGAGTTATTCATTGAAGAATTGATTTTACTAGACTTACAAGAGTGAAGTGAATATTGGCCAGACTCCAGGATTTGTGGAGTCTATTAATTAAGGCCATGAAAATAGATTATTCGGATTCAGATTCAAATTAGTTTATGGATTAGTCTAATTGTCAGATTTGGACTAGAATCTTGATTTAGGCCTAGTTTCTTCTCTTATAAATACTCATGTAATTGTAAAATCATAACACAATAAATTGTGAGAGATCAATACAAAATTAGTGCGACTTATGGAGTAGGAATTTCCGAACCATGTAAATCTTTGTCTTGTGTATTTGTCGTTTATTTTCTTGTTCTTGTTTATTCGCTTTGGGTTTTGCCTTCGTTGTTGTATACTTATCAATAGGGGGAGATTATTGCTGAGACGCGTAGCTGTATGAACAGTTTACGTGATAACTCAACGCTAGAACAAGACATGTAAATAATACTACGTCTACAGAGAAATTAGGAAGAAATGAAAAAAAGTCAAATATAAATAATCTAAAGATTAGAAGAAGACTTGAAGTCTGTTTATAGGTCACTGAAGGAAATTCATTAATATGTTCATGCCTCACTGAAGAATAAAGGTGAAAGACTTTCAGGGTTTCAGAATTGTTGAAGGTTCAGTGTAAAAGTGTCACCAGAAGATTTCAGTGTATCAGCATTGATTGAAGATGACAATGTACGAAGCATAGAAATTTGAAGAAATGAAGACATGGTAAAGACAAAGTTTAAAGAAGACAGCTGCAATCTTGAAGTTATACTCACTGAAATGAGTTCATTTATATGTTCAAGCGTCAGTGAAGAACAGTGAATGAAGTATTCAAGATTGTAGTAACAACGAAGACGTTGTCTGAGTACCAGAAAAGATTTCATTGAAAGTACAATTGTTTATTGATAATCAGTGTTCGAAGTGATAAAGTTGTTCCAAACTTTATAATGTAATCAAGGATATAATACGAAGACCTGAATCGAAGCTAGTCATCTGTGAACCAGAGCAGTTGCACTAGGCGTCAGTAGTTTGTGAAAGAAATCTGAGTATTATCATTAGAAGAATTGTTAAGTGAGAATTTGTATCTAAATATAAAGGTTATATAGTTTATTCGAAGATTCTGAAAGAAGACTTGAAGACGGGACAATTTAAGGGTTAAAGCGTTCTACAGAAACTAAGTCAAAGTGATCACTACCTTGTAGTAGGAGTCACTAAGACCATTTCATTTCTTAGTAAGAGCAAGAACATTGAAATACAACTCAGTATCTAAGTAAAGGAATTGGCCTTGACCTAGCAGGAGAATCTAGGAGGAAACTAGAGCAAAATCAAAGTCAAAAGTGCATGTTTCTACCTCTTGATCACAACTTAGATTTCTACTATGTTGAAAATGTTCTAAGGCATTTAGTTGTGACAAGAGGCCTTATCAGTGCACAACTTATCACAACTTGGGTTTCACAGGTGTTTTAGACGCAACTTAGAATAATTTCTAAGTCATGGAATATTAATAGAGCACTAGGGGTCGCCACTTAGCTTCCAAGAGGGGCCAGGGTCGCAGCTCACTAAGGAAACTCCTCTAGGAGCTTGTAATCACAAGTAAGCATCCTATGGAGCACCTCTAGTCGCCACCTAGAAGAGAAGGAAACCAAGTGCAACCCTTTCCTCTTCTTTGCACAAGTTAGTTCTCCTAGTGATGCAAGGGCTCGCAATTAGCAATTTGCTAAGGAAAACTTCACCTTGTTCCTAGTAGTCGCCAGTTAGAGCTTGAAAACTTCGGGACCCAACCTTGTTATTTTTGGATTGTAGTCGGTTAATTTATTTACTGGAGTGTAACAACACCCCCGAGGATTTATATATGAATATATACTTCTCCGAATATGTTGTGTTCGTTACTTTATTGTCCTAAACACTATTTAGAGAACACAGAACTACTAACCGAATACTAAATTATATATCCGCAAAATATTCAATTTTTTTTTAATTTAGTGAGTATCGTATTCAACCCCTTTCTACGATACTTCGGGACCCAACATGTTCAATAGATGAAGGTACGACTTTCATTTATAATAATGGTTTCATTACAATATTTCATGACTCAAAATTTTCATAACTACAAAATAAAAGTCTGAGTTTTGAACTTCTCAATATTATAAAATAAAAAAACGAAAGCTGATTGCATTTTTAAAGACCGAACATTTGGCTGAATTTTTGAATACTTTCAATACGCATTTCTAACGTTCAAATACTTTGTAAAATATGAAAGTATAAATCCGATTGGATTAACTTCCGAACTTTCAATAATTCATCTTCGTAAAATTATTCGATTTTTATAACAATACTTGTTTATATTGATTTTGACGATAATTGATCTAACTTTGAGCGGAATTAGCGGGATTTGGTTTCACGGTCAAAATTCACAGAATTTTAAAATAATATAAAATAATTCGGGTTCGGGTTCGGTCTTCGGACATAATTGGGTTCCATTAAACTATATCAGAGGCTCCCTAAAATCTAAGGTTTATATGAAATAAAGAGATTGATTCAAACACTGCTATAGAAGTTACAAAATTGATTCACACGATAAGTGCTGATAAAACAAAAATAGATAAATTAAAGTAGAAACCTACGAAATGGTTACACAATTTGAGTCGCGCAATAAACAATGAAATCACGTTATTTAGCTGAAATATTGATCTGAAAACCTCCAAAGGCAATCTGAAAACCTCCAAAGAATCACATGACAAACTCTGGGTAACACTTAAATTAATTAGCTAAACTAGTTTCCGATGGCAGGAGGGGGTTTTGTTGTGATTTTGGATTTTTATAAAATAGACGACTGATGAAATAAAGAAGGAAGAGGAGAAGGGCATCTTTGTAATGCGAGAAGAAGAATTTATTGGTAAGTGTTCAGTGTTGATGACTCCCAACACCTTAGAAGCCTCAAAAGAAGGCGTAGCCTAAAGCTTTATTCAAATTTCACTATAATCTATCATCTTTCTTTAGCCATATTTATCTTCCTCTTAATTATATTCCCCTCCCCCCCCCCCTACTTTTTTTCTTTAATTTTTATTCATCATTTGATTCCTTTGTACAACTCAAGAATATTTTACAGTCCAGCTTCACAATTTGCCTCGATTTTAGGTCCCTCCTCCAACTATATAATACCCCCTCACTCCCTCATCAAACTTATAAGATCACATTTTCCATTTTATCTATCATCTCCTCCATTTCTCGCTTCTTGTTTTTTTTTTTTTAGCATTATCCGTTTACTTTCATGTTCCAAGGTAATTTAATTAGTTAGCTACTCTATCATATATATGTATTTTTTTTTCATCAACACATATATAATCACACATGCATGCATGATAATTACCAATACGTATGATTGCAGGAAACATGAACAGGCCAGGAGATTGGAACTGCAGGTCATGCCAGCACCTCAACTTCCAGAGGAGAGACTCGTGCCAGCGTTGTGGTGAGCCAAGGCATGGCAGCATTGACAGAGGTGTCATAGACTTTGGATTCGGAGCAGGCTCTGGAATGAGGAACACAGGCTTGTCGCCTTTTGGACTCACCGGTCCTGATGTCAGGCCTGGTGACTGGTACTGTAATATTGGAAACTGTGGTGCTCACAATTTTGCAAGCCGCTCTAGCTGTTTCAAATGTGGTGCTTTCAAGGATGAAACAGGCGGCGGAGGAGGATTTGATGCAGGTGGTGACATTTCTCGCGGAAGAGGTTTTGGGAGTATTAATGGGGGAAGTGGTAGCAGCGGACGCTCTGCATGGAAGTCCGGTGATTGGATTTGTACCAGGTTTAGCTGAAAACTTAAAATTTATAGGTAAGTTTCAAATGAAAAATTTTGAGCCGGATAAATTTGTGCAAGCTGCAGGTTAGGCTGTAATGAACACAACTTTGCTAGTAGAATGGAATGTTTCAGATGCAATGCTCCTAGGGAGCCTGGCAGCAGATCTCCATATTAGCCACATAACATCTCCATGATATATTTTGGTAAGTTCACATCTTCAAATCACTGCAAGACATCATTCATATATTTGAGTGTTTTCACAAATTTTACATAACTTGTCCTTTTCATTTCCATGCAAAGTATATCTAAAGAAATCATTAATTTTCTCCAGGTAAGCTCAAATTCATGAAAGTGAGAAGATCAAGTAGCTCAGTATTCAAGATGCATGAAATCTGAGTCATCCCTTTTTGGCCCTAAGTAGCCCAGCCCCATCAATCTCTTTTCTTTTTCTTTACTCTTTTATCTTTTACTTTGTATGCCTTTTATAGTCCTTACTCATAAGGGCTTTTTCATTTTTATGCTTTTCTAATGGACTATGTTTCTGATATTGAATTAGATCTGACTTCGTTGTTTTGTTAGATCTTTTAATATAAATTCCTAAACAAATGTTCTTAAGGAATTTCAATGATTTCACTTATAAATTAGGGCAAGTGCTTCACATGTTATAGTTTTATATATAATTAAATTACTATTTTTTTAGTGTACATGAGTATTATACAAATAATTTCAAATCGGATATGGGCGTTTCACCAAAAACTGATTGAATATGAATTTTAGATTCAGAAATACTGAACACATAAAAAAAACAGAACACTCCGCCAAACAAACACCTGCAATAACATATCAGTCTACTTAAGCCAACTACATTTTTTAGTTTGCATGAGATGGTCTGGTGCAGCACATATATGTAACTAAAAGAGCAAGCCAGGTTCAAATTCGTGTTTAAAGAACACCAGTGTCTGAATATATGGTCCACAAACAACACAACACAATACAACACAAACCTACCCTCCCTCACACACACACACACACACACCTTTTACAGGTTAGATGCTCTTGGAAAGAAAATATTCTTGATTAGGGCCCTATGTATTTGAATGCTAATGTAGATAACGGAATGATAATGATTTAGAATTTCAGTGCAAGTAGGTAGGGAATGAATTATGTGCTTAATGAGAATGCGATTTTCATTTCAACCATACATAGAACATTCTGGTTCCCTGTAACCAGGTTGATATCGTCTGAACCAAACCAAACCAAACCAAACGGCAGCAAAAAGCATCAACAGCCCCAAAAAGGACAATGTTTCTTTCTACTCCCTCTCTGCCACTAAGCATTTCTCAGTTCCTTCCTAATTAGGTGCCTGCAATAAAAAGTATCAGCCAAATCCCCAAGGCCATATACTGGGCTGTAAACCTGCAGGCGAAACTAAATGAGCTGAGATATGCACTTCCCGTTTCCACCTCAAAAAATAGACTTGTTGAAAAATTTGGTTCAAACTTTGAACCATGATGCCACAATGCCACTTGTTCTTCATAGATTTATACACATTCAAAACATTTTAAATTACATAATACTAGTACCATCTATCTAAGCATAACTTGTGAAAATTTTATGCTCACTACCATCAATATTTTATGTTAGTATATCCAAAATTAATAGGAAAGATAATCAAATATTCAATATCGTTTACCGGTCTACCCATCGTGCATGTTCACAATTTTGTTCATAAACCTATTTCACGGGGATGTTCATGAATTTATAACAAAAGACTTCTTATCTACAGTCTTTTGAGTCTCTATGCAAGTTTACTCTGAGTCAAAAACCTACCCTGCTCTTAGAACTTTTACAAGAATCAAAGTTTAGACGCACTAAAACTCAATTTGTTCATAGATTAAAAGTGAAGCTCAATTAGAGAAGAGCCAAACGTAGTTGAATAGTGCATACCGAACAAACAAGTAAAAATATGACAATATTTTTATTTTATTTTTTGTCAAGCAAAAATATGACACTACTACTTTCATTAGTGTAAAATGTAAATCATCAGTCCAGAAATATACTATCTTAAATTTGTCCACATAAGAGGAGAGTATTTTGGGGAGACCCCGACTATAGTCATGGACAATAAGGAACACAAAATCATCATTACTGACAAGGATCAAATATCACTGTCCTTCCAAACACTACATATTTGTTCTGTATGTGACACATAAACCGGATGTCTCTACAGAAGCCTTGCATTATATGCATGAAATACACTGGAAAAATATTCTTAGCAAGTTCTTCATTAATGGCACATACATGCAGGTGTGTGTATAATTTCCTTAACACAGAAGAGTCTGAAAGGTTCCTGTATTGCCTGTCCTGTCAAGCAATATGTATCTTTACAAATAATGAAGAATTAGATTATGATTCAGAGCTCGTCCTAACTGGTGGCGACTAAAAAGAAAAAGAAAACACTAGATTGAATGTAATGGAAAAGTGTTGAACTTTAAATTTCTCTTAGCACTGCAGCTAACATCAAAACAGAAAGGGGGATGGCACTCTCTTCAAATCTGTCCTTTATACACTAGAGTTTAAAAATATTTACTACAAATGTTATCAACTTTGGTGGAGCATAAGTTTTTTGTTCAATGAAAACCGATAAGGATCTTAGCAAATTAAGATAATATATAATTCACATAGGATTCTCATGCTTCCATATATTAACATCTTCAGATAATCATTGACTTAACAACTAACAAGCATATCATAAGTAGAGTTTGATGGTCAAAAAGGAACAACACAATTTTAACTGTCCCCTAGAAGACTCCATTATCTAGCTTTCTGAAAGATTCTTGTCTCTCTTTTAACAGGGCCCATTTTTACTCATCTAGTTTGTTTGATATGGAAGTACAATCAATATTATCCTGTGGGCTCTAACTAATCACTTGCTTACACTGGTTATGACTTTTGATACTGATATCCATTTCTGGAAAGCAGTCATCAAATGATCTTTAATTATGTAAATAACTTTCTCTCAGTTTGCCTGTTGACACTTTCTTTTAGGTTTCAAGTTAATACTTGATCTGTAGAATACTACCATTCGAATTTAATATATGTAGCATGTGATATGAATATGTAATAAAAATATACTGTATTGTGAAAAAAATGATGGAACATATTGATTTTGAGTTAACAATTTAAAAATTTTACTTCCTACATAAATGCCATTATGACAGTTATTCATCTGCCCTGTCTAATCTAAATGAGCAAAAGATTGAGAGGGTGTTCAGGGATCATTTCTCTCCCAACTCGAAGGCTATTCAAAAAATATATTGCTTAGCAACAAAAATTTGCTTAGCGAAAAAATATATTGCTAAACAGTCTACAAAATCTTTTGAAATCACAACGTACGACACAAATATTTGTACCCGGGTTCAGTTGCATTTCAGTCCGGACTCCTAATAAGATCTAAGTTCTAGGTTTATGATAGTCAAATTTCAAGTTCCCAACCAAATTATAAGATGGTTGCTGGAGACTGAACATATAAACTCTATACAATTTGCTTGCCTTGGAAACATGCATTCTCCTCCTTTTATCTTCAATAATCAATTCATTGATAATTTATCCCTTCTAACATCAAATATTTTGGAACATTCTTCAAAGTAAATATATTAAGGGCAGGTTTGAAGAAGTTTGATCCCAAATGAGCTATTCAACATTTGCCCTAGAGAGCTATCCTGTTTATGGTCTCTTCTACGAATTTACAGCTTTCACCAGGTGCTGAACAAATCCTCGTGATTACGAAATTTCTATGCAACTAGTAAAGTTGTGCCCACTACTTAAAGTTTACTAAATTACTTCTTTAAGGGGAACTTATATGATGATACATAAACTAAAATTCAACGAGACACTAATTTCAGCAGGATACTAAATAAAAATGGAAAATGCTTGGTGTACAGAATGGTGTACAAAATTTTGTACATAATGACATGTGGTGTGTTTTAATTGGAATGCGCCCCCTGCATTTACATCAACAAAACCAATTAAAACACCCCACATCAAATGTCATGTCATTATGTACAAATATTTTGTACAAAATTCTGTACACCTAGCACTACTCAAAAAAAATAATTGCCGCGGATGTCCTACTTGGATGTACGGTCCTAAAGTAGAGAGGTTATTTTAGTAAATATTCCCTGCTCTAGTTCTATCAATACACTGTTTCATATAACATATGAAGGGAAATTTAAATAAATTGCCCTTTCATTTGGTAACGGCCTTATTTAATATGATTCTATAGAAATTTATACTGATTATACACTCCGCTCTGATAACTTCTCTGATTAAGGTGAAAACCCGCAAAAATAATCAAACACAATAGTTTATAATGATCACGATGTACACCCTGCTTGGGTATTTCAATACAAAAGCACCAATTCAGGACTTAGATTGAATCACAAAGTAAAAGAACCTCTACCTCTTCATTCGGGTGCAGACTGTAGTCTGTAGAAACATATGCAAATAGCTACTTGAGAAGCACCTCTCCGGCATATACCCACAATTAATTAATTTCTACAGACTACAAGTCTTGGAGTCTGCTCTTTAATAATACTTCTACAACACCCTAGAGATTCAACCAATAAGACTACTGTATACGATGCCAGATTAGTCATCCTTAAAAAGTAGCTGAGAGCCAAACACAATCGAAAACTTCATAACATCATATTCAACACTAATGCTTCTCTCTTAAAAAGTCTACATTTTCTTGTCTCAACAACTATACCAATTTACACACCTTGAAAGGAGATATTAAAAAGGTAAATGCACATACCATACTTAAAACATAATGTTATTATTTTTTTGCAGAAGACCGTGGTCTGAATCGAGATATATAGACAATGGACTATGGACTAATTCAGCTAGGATTGAAGTGGTATAGTTTTGAGCCCGACTTTTCTGGCATATAACCTAGTTATTTAACACAAGTAGATAATAGGTGTAATTGTACTGAATATTTGAGTGTATCATGAAATCAAAATAAAAATCCTTTTGGTGATATAAATGTTGTAGTATAAAGTAACATACCAGTGCCTTAACAATCCTTTCGGTGATATAAAATTATAAATGTTGTATAAACTAACATACTAGTGTGTTAGAATTTTGAAAATTGACAAAAAAAGCCCTCGAGTTCTTAAGAATTGACAAAACATTCCCAAGTTTTAGAAAATTGACAAACAGTCCCCAACTTCTTGAAAGTAAACAAAACAGCCTCTTTAGAAAATTGACAAAAAAACCCCAAAGTACTTGAATAATTTTTTTTTTAAAGAAAAAAGAAGAAGCCCTCGTAACATATAATATTAGTGGCAAAACAAAATAATCGGAAATGCTTCCATTGAATAAAAGCTACTGTAGTATTGATAAAAGCTAGGGGTTGATATTGATAACGTAACTATCTCCAAAAGGATATTTGTTATCACAGAGTCAGTTTGTGTAGTTATCCACTAGTACATAGTTATAATATATCTCTTATCATTGTATTTATGTTTATTTGTAATCTAGCTATCAGTAGTATATATCCTGTAAATTCTTCATACTGAATATAAGGGATAGAACTATATCGTTCAAATGGTATCAGAACCACTCTGATATTCAAATATATATATATAGAGAGAGAGGAAATTGCACTTTGCACCCCTTATAGATATTCACTTTTTCGGTTTGATCTTAAACTTTTAATTTCGGCAGAATGCATCACTCAACTTTTAATTTCGTTTCATATCGCACCTCTTTTAACAATTTTCAAGGGTAAAATCGGAATAATTTATTTATGTTTATGTCATTACAATGTGCACCCCGTATTTATAATATTGTAACAGATTACACCCCGATTTTAATTTCGAATCATTTCAAAAAATATATAAATTTGTATGATAATATTAGGTAATATTTTTTTACTTAAAAAATAATTAAAATATAAATATTCTCTATTAAATATGAATTAAAATCACAAATAAGTCTTTTATTCAAATTAATTTAATTTAAATACTATGTAGATAATTTTAAATTATATATATTTTTAAATAATAATATCAAAGGATATCTATTTTATCAAATATATGTGTCTAGGTTTTGATATCACTTTTCGGCACAATCTATATAATTTATAATTTCTTATTTTTGTTTTAATATTTTTATAATAAATCTCTATTAAAACTATTTCCTAATTTTTCAAATTTTTTAGTGTTACTAAATACTGCATTTGATTCATGTTCTTATTTTTTTTTTTAAAATAAATTAGCTACAAAATATGTACCAAATTAAAAACTCGTAAAATGCATGCAGTGTTATTGGACATTCTTTTTCTTAGAATCCACTGAACTTAGGGCTGTAAACGAACCGAGCTGTTCGTTTAACTCGTTCGGTTCGTTCGAGTTCGAGTGCGATAAACTCGTCCGATAAGCTTATCGAACTCGAGTTCGAACAACATTTCTTGTCCGATAATCTTAACGAACCGAATCGAACTTTTAAGGTGTTCAACTCAAGTTTGGTTCGTGTTTGATTCGAGTTCGGTTCGTTCGTTAAGCTCGAGTTCGGTTCGAAAAAAATAATATTTTTATAATATTATATGTATAAATAGTATAGGTATTATTAATAATATTTATTAAATATATTTTATAGTTATTTAAAATATATATTTTATTTATGAAAAAATATATATTAATAGTTTGATATAATTTTTTACTTGAAATAATATTTAAAATTATTTTTTAAAAAAAATACAAATGATGTTCGCGAACCGTTCGTGTTCGTTTGTGTTCGCTTCGGTTCGTTGAGTTCGCGAACATTTCGTGTTCAATTCGAATATTATCGAACTCTAGTTCGAACAAGAAATTTTGTCCGAAAAGCTTATCGAACAGTGTTCGGTTCATTAAGATTTTGTCCGAATTCCTTAAAAGTTCGTCCGAGTTCGGTTCGTTTAGAGCTCTAACTAAACTAAACTACACAAACCAAAATTTTCTACTTTATTCGGTTTGGTTTGGATTTCATAATATAATAATTTACTAAAAATCATCAAATTTTATGTTTATATATGGGTTCAAGATTTCATTAATTTTATAGCATTTGGTTTGATTTAGATCGTTTTTATAACATTAATTTTGGGTTTCGGTTTATTTCTTTTAAAAAAAATCACACTCGACCCTAGCCAGTTTGTCTGTTATATGTTTTATTCTTTAATTTAATTTTATAATATATATTTTTATGGATTTCAAAAGTTATGAAAATTTAAAATAAAATATAAACTATAAAATTATATAGAGTGCATATCGTCAAAATATTAAAACTATGGGGTGCATATCGTCATTATATAAACTTTAAAAACCATTCCAACTTTACCCCTGACAATAACGGTTATTTTGGACGAAAATTATTAAAAGGGTGCAATATAAAGTGAAATTTAAAATTAAGGGATACATTCTGCCAAAATTAAAAATTTAAGATCAAACTGAAAAAGTAAATATTTATAAGGGGTGCAAAGTGTCATTTACTCATATATATATGTGTGTATATATATATATATATTTCCTTTCCTTTCATTTTCTTGTTCCTTGTCAAGCTACAATTGCAATGGCCGCTACCAACCAACTTACTCAACCTATTGCTCCCCCGGCTATATCTACTTCTGCTCACCATTCATTTTCTATCAAATTGACCAAAAATTACTTAGCCCGGAAGACTCAATTTTCGCCTCTTTTAAATTATCAAAATCTCATGAGTTTTATCGATGAAACACCTCCCCTTTGAAAACTATTCTAAATTCTGCATCTCCTCCCGATGCAATTCCAAATCCTGAGTATCAACTTTGGTTCCAACGTGATCAAATGCTTCTTTCGTGGTTACTGTCTTCTCTCGCTGAAGAAGTTTTTCCTTACATTATTCGTCTTTCTTTATCTAAAGATGTATGGGCAGCCTTGGCTAGCACGTTTGGCTCTATTTCTCAAAATAGACAACTCCAACTCAACAGTGAATTACAAGAATTAAAGAAAAATGACTTGTCTGTCTCTCAGTATCTTCAGAAGGGGAAATCTCTCTCTGATGAATTAGCATTTGCTAGTCGAGCCATGACCCCTGCTGAATTTAATGCCATGATCTATCGGAACATTGGTGCCTAATATCACAGTATTATAACGGCATAAACCTTTGTCCCGAACCTGTTAGTTTCAATGAATTGCATGGCCATCTTCTTGCTCATGAAATTCATCTTCGAGGACGCCATGAAACTCCACTTGCCCACCTTTCTTATAAACCTCAGGCATCACCATTCAACAAGAATTTTCCACTTCAAAATACATTACCACCGTTGCTGCCTAACCCGCCAAATCGTAACCATTCATGGAAAAATAATCGGCCAGCTTGTCAAATCTACAATATGAGGAATCATAGAGCTGATAGGTGTCGATGTTATACCTCACTATTCAACCCAAGGCCAGCTTATCCACAGGCACACTTATGCAGGACATCTTATGCAGCTCCATAGATGGTCGATACTGGTGCAAATTGTCACATTACCCCAGATCTTTCTAGTTTTGATCTCCATATGCCTTATACAGGTGGTGGTGATTTAGTGGTTGGAAATGGTAAAGGATTACATATTTTTTCTATTGGTCACTCACTCTCATATATCTTCTTTTTCTAGATAACTTTCTTTACATAATATTTTACATGTCCCTCGTATTACCAAACCATTACTTTCTCTCTCACAATTCTGTCATGACAATAATTGTTTCTTTGAATTTTGGCCTTCTTTCTTTCTTATCAAGGATCAGAAAACAAAGCAATGACTCCTGCAAGGCGTGAATAAAAATGGGTTGTATCATATGCCGATTTTCAAGAAACCTAATGCTCTTATGGCTGAAGCTGCTCCTTTTCATGTCTAGCATTCACGACTCGGTCATCCCCAAAATAGATGTTCTTGTTTGTTAGGAAAATTATCCAACATTTCTGTAGCTCTTGTTGAACATAAAAGTTCAAAACCTTTTGATATTGTTCACTCAGATGTTTGGGGCCCTTTTCCCATTTTGTCAAATTTTAGATTTCGATATTTTGTGATATTCATTGATGACTATACAAGACTCACTTTGTTATATTTCGAAAACTAAACATGAAGTGTATGATACATTCGTTAATTTTAAGGTGCTTGTTGAAAATCAATTTTCCACCACAATCACAGCTTTTCATTCTGACTGGGGTGGTGAATACCAAAAATTAATTAAGTACTTTCGAAATCATGGTATCATTCATCGTATAGCCTGCCCTTAGAGCATATCCAATAAGGGGTTGTCAAGCTAGTTGTCAACTTTTCCAAATCATCATATATATTAATATTTTATTTTCACTCAATTTTATATCAACTTGGCAACATTCTACTCCAATAGTTAGCAAACTTTAATTTTTGTCTATGTGGCCCCTTAAATTAAATTGCAAATGACTTATAAACTAAAAAAGGCATTATTGATATAATTTTTTTGCATTTGTATATATATTTTAACCATTTTAGGAAGTTGCCAAGTTTTGGCAACCTTGATAGCCAACCTCTTGGCAACCATACAACTCTAATAGATTGGCAACCAATGGTGCCATGCCACATAAGATTTGACAACCTCCATTGGAAATGCTCTTATACACACGAACAAAACGGAATAGCAGAAATAAGGCATTTAGTTGACACAGGTCTTACATTGTTGGCTCACAGTTTTATTCCTTTTCGTTTTTGGCCTTATTCCTATGGTACAGCTATCACTTTAATTAGTGGCTTACCGACCGATGTACTCCATGAAAATTCTCCACACTTTTTTTATATGGTAAACAACCTAGTTTTGAATTCTTTAAAAATTTTGGTTGTACCATTATTCCATTACTAGCTCTGTACCCGTGTAATGCACGAGAAGCTTTATTAATATTAGTTATTTTTATTTTTATATTAAAAAAAATTATAAAAAATATTGTAAATTTATATTTTCATACATTTTTTTATTACTAACGTTTTGTTTTAATTGTATAGTATATTTTTCTAAGTTTAAAATATTCAAATTTTCCTTTGTTGAAATAAGGATAAATGGTTATTAGAGATTTTATAAAAATAGATTTAGTGAAATTCCCTATATCGTATACCGCAAAAAGGAATGATCCTTCGATTATGTATTCTATTTTAGTCGCTTTAACTATATTATAATATATGTAAATAATTTTTCATTTTCTTGTAAAAATTATAAAATTATATATTCAAATCCCATTCACAAATTTTGCTGAATAATTTCTGAACTAACAACATTTTTTAATTTTTAATTGCCAAGTCTAACTTTAAAAGGACGACCAAAATATACCATAATAAATCCTTCACATCAATTTTTATATTAAAATAAAAATTGTAAACTAATATATTCAATACATATTTATTTGCAAAGTAATTTTCAAATTAATAATATTTTCCAACTGTGTTTGATAAAATTATAATTACTAATCATGAAAAAGACTTTATAACTATTATTACTTATTCTTAAATCATATATTAGTCTAAAAATATATATATACCTATTGTATTTGTATTAATTTTTTTTCTCCTAGTTTTTAAATATTTTTATTTACAAATTCCAGTGTTGCATGAACATATCCTCTTCTAAGTTATGTTTTGATCTCCTCTTCTAAGTTATGTCTTAATCTGCACCCTCTTCTAAGTTATGTCTTGATCGCGACCATCACGTTTAAAGCCTTGTTTTTTTAATTATTTTCTTATTTTCTTCCAAGTTAATTACTAAATTACCCTGACGATCAAACCGTACCATCAAAATTGCTTACTCCTTTCCAAGTAAATTACTAAATTATCCGTGACGACCAAACTGAACCATAAGAACTCCCTTACTCCAATTATATATAAGACGTAATTACGTCCTTGTAATCCCAATAAATTTAATTTCCGCACAAAAGACTGTGCCTATCTAGGTCCCTCTCCTGATCATCACGGTCATCGGTGTCTGGACATTCAAAATGATAAGATTTATATAGATAGACATGTCAAATTTAACGAGACTATATTTCCTTTTCAACATGTCAGCAACACATTTTCTCGGCCACAAAGTATTCCGACAGTTCCCTGGCTTGAGGTTATTGGTTCTGCCACTTCTCCTTCACAAATTACAGGTAATCCTAACTCTTCTTATTCTGATTCTATAATATCTCACCCATTTACTTTTTCTCAGCACATAAGCCAAGCTCAGTCATCGCCACCTACACCACCAGCATCTCCTCCTAGAACCCACCACATGAAGCTGAGACCTAGTACTATGAAACACCGTGAAGCACACTTCTACATCTCCAACCAAAATTCCTTGCCAGATCATGAACCTCGTACGTTACACAAGCTGTTAAACGTAAAGAATGGAGGGAGGTCATGATTAATGAAATGCATGCTTTGTTGCAAAACAACACTTGAAAGTTGGTACCTAGGCCACCAAATGTTAATGTAGTTGGCAATAAATGGGCATACAGAATCAAAAAGAACTTAGATGGCACCATATTAAGATACAAGGCTCGATTGGTGGCGAAAGGATATGATCAACAAAATGGTATTGATTTTAATGAGACTTTTAGCCCGGTAGTGAAAGCAACCACGATACACATAATCATCACCCTTGCTACCAATAATCATTGGCCCATGAAGCAATTAGATATTTCTAATGCTTTTCTACATGGCAGCCTCCAAGAAAGAGTTTTTATGGAACAACCTCGAGGTTTCGAAGATTCTGATCATCCAGATTATGTTTGCCTATTACAAAGATTCTTATACGGCTTGAAACAATCACTTCGTGAATGGTTCAATAAATTGAGTTCCTTTTTATTGGCATTCGGGTTCACAGCTTCTAGGGAAGTTTCTTTCTTATTCATTCTTCGACAAGGTACTTCTCGTATATTTTTGTTAGTATATGTCGATGACATAATATAAACCGGCATTTCACCACTACTCTTAGAAAAATTTATGTCATGCTTAAATAAGCAATTTTCTAGTTCGAGATGTTGTTCCTTTAAGTTAATTTCTTGGAATTGAAGTTCTCAATTTTGAAAAGGAACTACATTAAGTCAGACCAAATATATTAATGACCTGCTCGAATAGACTGGTATGGCTGATGCTAAAGGCTGCCTCACTCCAATGGCAGCATCTCCACCATTATCGAAGGTAGTTGGTATCCCTTTAGCTTCTAGTGAGAAATACAGAGAGGTTGTTGGGGCACTGCAGTATGCAACTTTCACTCGTCCAGATATTGCTTTTGCTGTAAACCGCCTTTGTCAATTTATGGACGAACCTACTGATGTTCATCGGCAAGCTGTGAAACGTTTGTTGCGCTTTCTTAAGCACACCAATGAGTTTACCCTTTTCTTTTCTGTTAATTCTAACACTCAGTTGCAATCTTTTTCTGATAGTGACTTGGGTAGTTGTCCGGATGATCGCCACTCCACTAATGGTTATGCCATTTATTTAGGGAACTCTTTAATTTCTTGGACGGCAAAGAAGCAGCCAATAGTTGCTCGTCCTTCTACTGAAAGTAAATACAAAGCAGTTGCTAATACAAATTCAGAATAACTATGGATTCAATCGTTGTTAACTGATTTTGGCATTCCGTGTCCTCGGAAGCCAAGTTTACGGTGTGACAATATTGGTGTGATCTATCTGACAGCAAATCCTATTTTTCATGCTCATACTAAGCACATCGAACTTGATTATCACTTTGTGCGTGAACATATTTCGAATGGCACTCTTCAAGTTCAATTTATCTCCTCCGCCGATCAAATTGGTGACGTTTTTACCAAGCCTTTGGGTACTCGTCAGTTTTTGTTGCTTCGCTCCAAGCTTCGTCTATTGCCTCGTACACTATAGGCTTCCGAGGAGCTGATAACATAACTATCTCCAAAAGGATATTTTTTATCACAGGGTTAGTTTGTGTAGCTATCCACTAGTACATAGTTATCATGTACCTCTTATCATTGTATTTATGTTTATCAGTAATCTAGCTATTAGTAGTATATATATACCGTAAATTCTTCATACTGAATATAAAAAATAGAACTATATCGTTCACAGATATGATAGTTTTTAAAAATCAGGGGATGTTGTGTCAACTTTTCATATTAAACCTGTTTTTTACAAAACAATTTGCTAACATTATTACACTTTATAGAGCGAAAGTAACATAAATTTAAAATGAACAATTGATTGGCAGCAATATAGTTTTTTAAAATCATAGATTACATAGAGTTTAAAAACACAATACCCATGCTAGACAGAATCACATAAGTTCCAGCAACAACAATAAAAATGAAGTCTTTGACAAAAATCTTTGTTAGATGAAATAACCCAAAATCTTCATTAGATGCAATAACCCTTTAAAAATCACAGATAATATCTCTTACCAATTAATTACAAATTTGTTGGCATGCAAATATTAAACTTATCAAGCAAGCACCTTCTACACATACATTATTATATAAAAGATTAAATTTATTGCGAGTTTTAGCACTCTTATATTAGGGCAAAGCCAATGCTGGTGTAAAAATGGGTGTAGCTATTGCTATAATTTAGTACCAAAAAGTGAATTTTGATGCTAAAATATTATAATGTCTCAAATGGTTTGTTTTAAATTTTGTTCCGAATTTAAAGAACTTACAAAAAACTCTACACATTAAATACAAATTTAACTACCTTCCAAGTGCCCACACTCTTAATTACATACTTTATCCATTACCCCCCCCCCCTAATTTTAAAACTTTTGATGAGTTCGCAGTTATAGCACCATCTTTATTTTGTGCTAAATATTGCACAAACTAAGCGCAAAACAAATAGTGTGCTAAATCTTGTTCTATATTTATTTATATTGTAGCACAAAAACTAAAATTTATCACTCCTAATGGTATTCTATATCTTGTGCTAAAATAGCTCAATGCTATAATTTGTGCCAATAATAGAACAAAAGATAGGTGTAGCTATAACTGACACATCATCCCAGCTCATCTCACCTCATCAAAAATTAAAAAATTTAGGTAGAAAAATAATTTTGTATTCAAAATAGTGGAGTACTTAGAGAGTAAAAGAATTTTAGAACAAGATAGAGACAAACAATTGGAGCCATGGAGCTATTTTAGCACCAAAATCTACTTTTTGATACTAAATAATAGTAATGGCTACACATGTTTAAATCACCATTTGACATACACTGACTATAGCATTGTGCTATTTTAGCACAAAATTTAGCACACCATTGAATTGACATTTTTTTATTTTTTGTTCTTATAGTACAAGATATAGCACATCATTGAATATGCTCTTAGTAACACGAACTTTTCACATGCTTTGCAACAAATATTAAGTACCACACAATCACACTAACAAACCATAGCAACATAATTAGCTTCATTTTTCTCAAATTTTCATAAATATGTCATGAGAGTTATACTGGGTGAAAGTTACAATATTATTGTAAAGAACCTGAACTACTTAATTACTTATAATTTATTTATCATTGTAAGTCAATAATAGTAATTAACAACTAATTTCTTTACTCCGTGCACCACATCAGCTTTTCCTAACAATGGCCGAATAGCTACACCATCCCGCATAATACAGAAATTTGAAAAAAAAAATTGTCATAGAAACTCTAGATATGTCAATAATTTTTAATCAGAACTTAGTATTTCTATGGTCTTCGTTGCTATTTATAAAAATTTAGATGTTATGTGTAACAACATTCAGCTACTGTATTACCACTTAAATTTTTTTAAAAAAAGTAATTACTGATGAAATTTAATGTGTCCTTCCTATATGTATAAACTTAAAAAACTAGCGCAAAATAACCAAAACAAATAGGTAAATGTTCAAATGATAACTGAAGTGTAGAAACATTAAGACCAACTAAATTTATATGTCAAAACATCTTTGATCTTTAAAAATCATTTAATCAAAGGAAATTTTAAGCAAGTCCGCACACATTTGAGATATAAATATATGACAATCCTAAACATGAATAGAATAAACCTACAGCTAATTAGTAATTAAAAAGTGTAAAAGAGACGCCAGAAATGAAGCAAAGAATCGCGTGTTTGCTACATTGCATGGTATTGTGTTGTGTTTGTATGTGCAACAAATGCAAAAGTGGAATATTAATACTGACACCCTCGTATGGGTGAGTTTAGTGGGCACTTAGAGCCACAGACATCAAAAACGGCAATTTGAGCGAACTGGACTGATTGCGGTAATCGGACCAGTTTCTCGATAAATAAATATCAAGTACTAGGTTTATAATTAACATTTAATCAAACAGTTTGTACGCAGTATTTTAATCATTATTTTGAGAAAAAAAAAATACGGCACTACACTACGGATTGGACGGCATTTGGTACCTATTTGCCGACGTGAAAACACTGCAAACGAGCTGTAGCTGATTCCGTTTCCATTTGGCGCCAACTAAGTTGCATCTTTACGGGGCCCCTACGGTGAACCTTTAGTAGTGCTGTCGGTAAACCCGCGCTTATATTTTTTTTAAAACTTTTGTGATATATATATATATATATATTTTATAATTGGGTTTTGGTCCACAACTCCGATGGTTGCCGTATTGCGGCAGTACTTCATAATGCTGCAGGTACTGCCGCATTGTTTCATTGCAACCCCGCAATGAAACAATGAAGTAGTGATTTAGTTTCCTAAATAACAAAAAATCATATTTTAATTAATTAATTTGTTTTTGATAATAACGGAGTTAAAAAGTATATAATTAATTTTAACAACCACTTGTTCTATTTATACTAATTTTATTACTACTTCCCATTTATATTATCAATTGTATAATGTGTTAAGAATTTAAAATTAAATAAGATATATAATCGGAAAAATAATTAAAATATTAGTTTTAATGAAAAACATAAAAAACCGCAGATGATAACTGAAATGTATGAATGGAGTATTGTTATGATTGTTTATTGATCGAAAGGTGTCGTCTTCCGAACACATTGCATTGGGAAATGCCATTGCCGAGGTCATGCCTATGCCACAAACAAAGCATACATATTGTACATGGCATATAAGTAGTAAGTTTTCCGAGAAGTTGTCTTATTTGTACACAAATTATCCGGAGTTCAAGACAGAGTTTAATGCATATGTGTACAAGTCGTTGACACCTACAGAATTTGAAGGTAGATGGGAGCAATTAGTTGAGAAGTACGATCTTGAGGATCATGCTTGGTTAAATGACATGTATGCTATTAGAACTCAAGGGATTGGTGCTTACACGAAGCAACATTTTTCCGCCGGCATGACTACAACTTCAAGAAGCGAGTCTATAAATTCTTTTTTTGATGAATATGTGCAATCATCTACCGGTTTGAAGGAATTCATTGAGAACTCCCAAAAGGCTTTGGAGACACAATATCTGAAGGAGGTTAAAGCCGATTATGGCACCGAACAATTGGAAAGGAGATTAGTTTTGCACTCGTCCTTGAAAATGCATGCATCCGAAATCTACACGAAAGAAATGTTCAAACGTTTTCAAAAGGAGCTTATGAAAAGTACATGTTACATCGTGAACAGTGTCAAAAACAATGGAACTTATATATCGAAACTGTATTTGGTTGAGAAGGCTACCCTGCTGGAGAATTGTAGAAGAAAATATCGAGTGACGGTTTTCATGTACGAAAAAATTGAATGCTCGTGTAAGAACTTTGAACATTTCGGGATGATTTGCAAACACATAATTCGTTATCTTGACAAAAAACAAAAAATCAAGATACCAGAAAGTCTCATCATGGGTAGGTGGACAATAAACGGTAACAAAATTGTGGGGTCTCTTTCATATGCTCTTCTCGCTATTGGTAATGATGGTGCGTCACAACCATTAAGGTATGGTGCATTGTGCAAATCTTTTCAAGATTTAGCTGATTCTGGTAGTTGTTCCGTTTCACTGTATAAATACTTAATGGGTGTGATTGATAGAGAGAAGAGATACTTGAAAGATACTTTTGCAGATGAAGAGCGTAGCGAAAGAACCCATGAGGCGAAAACTCAAGAGGACTACCAACATGATCCAATATTCGATCCTCCAACATCGAAAACTAAAGGAAGGAAAAAAAAGATTTAAAAATGGAATTGAGACGGCAACTTCAAAGATCAAGATCAAGCCTCGCAAGTGCAATTATTGTGGGGAGATCGGAGGAGAACATGATGCAAGAAACTGTCCCCTAAGGGAGGAGCATGATCGAAGAAATTTTTAGGTTTTAACCTAAAAATTGTTGACAAGTAGTACATTAGTTCTTTTAACTTTTCTATTTAAATTACATAATATTAACGTTATTTAAATTTACACATAATGTTGCATATTAATGTTATTTTTTAACAAAACCAAGTTTAGTAATATTAATATTGTTTAAACATTTTTCAACACCAAAACTCTTAAAATAATAAAAATATGCAGTAGTAATGGGAAAATTTGAAAAAAGTGATTTAATAAATTAAGTCAACTAGCCCTTAAAATAGTCAACACCAACGTGGTATTTCTCCTAACTCGGTCTGGAGTTCTTTTCTTTAGGGTCGCTCTTTTTATCCAACTTGAAATATCGTAAGAGAGTAGTGACAGAGCACCCATACTCGAATATGTATAAGATAGACAATAGTAAAAAAAAGTAAAGTTCTAAAACTAAAGAGTTGTACCTCAGACTGAACAACATCAGACTGAACAACAGGGGGGCGGATAGGGGGTCGACTGTGAAGCAGTAGCAGCAACCTATAAATGCATTGAGTATCAAACATTTTATACAGCTCTAAAACTAAAGAGTTAGACTACTTGAATAACATACTCGAATATGTATAAGACACACAATAGTAAAAAAAAGTAAAGTTATAAAACTAAAGAGTAGTACCTCAGACTGAATAACATCAGACTGAACAACAGGGGGGCGGATAGGGGGTCGACTGAGAAGCAGGGGGGGCAGTAGCAGCAACCTACAAATGCACTGAGTATCAAACATTATATACATCTTAAAACTAAAGAGTTAGACTACGCGAATAACATGCTCGAATATAAATAAGTACCTCAATCTGAACAGGATGAGAGACATGTACAGGGATAGCCGCAGCGTTAGGAACTACAGTCTCATCCTACATTAGATGTCAATAACTCGATAAAACTACATATAATTCGGTGTAGTAGACTACTCGAGTAAGTACCTGACGAGGGCGTTTACTGGCTTCCTGTGTAGGTGAATCATGAGAATCAGAAGCAAACTCATGCAATAACACGATAAGATAACGATCATACACACATTCACATTCAATATAGTAGACTGGATTTTGGAATGACATAAATGAAACGCACCTCGCATGTACGTTTCTCAGGTGAAGGAGGAGCACTTGGATCAATATGCATATCATGTGCACATGAGGGTCTATCAAAACTGGGTCTACTGAATGTCGGACCCCTCCACTCAGTGTTGACTCGATCATAACGGATCAGAAACTCAGGAATGCACTCATAGAACCAGTCTGGGGGATCATGGCTGTGAATAGCATGCAATGTCCTCATCCCACAGTCAAGCTACACAAATCATTAACTATTAATCATCTACCTAAACACCCTATAAAAATGCAACAATGAAATAAATGAATACAAGATTCAAATATTAAACTAAACTCTAAAACATACCGCATCAACCATGTCCTGCTGAGAGCACCAGTCACGCGACACTATCTTGCATGGATCAACACCCACAAAACGAGCAATCCTCAGCTTACTATGGGTCCTATACCAGTACATATACTGGTCAATGCTCACGTACTGCCCCTCTCCAACGGGCTCTATCTGGCCATCAAGATAAGCATACCACTCATCCCGATACTGTCTTAGAGTAGTCATATGCTGGTCCCTCTGCCAACAAGATAACCTGTCCCTCCGCAGAGCAGACATATCAATAGGATCATCTGGAATATGTTGCAGCATACCGAACTGTCTCAAGACTCTGTCCGGAATGACATACTCGACAATCTCGAAGCAAATAAGTGGAATAAGGCCGAGACTTATATACGAAGCATCCATCAGCTCGACAACATACTGCTCCTCAGAATAGTCCACCGCATCAAAGAATAACCGATAAGGCTCCCGTGTTAGCCAACTCATCTTAAATCGGTCAAAATCCCCTCGGTACTAACGTATAAGCAAAACAATAAGGGAACATATGAAATTGGATAGTTCAAAAGCATGCAAATGTTTGGTCGAAGGAGAGTTCAAATAGAAAATATGTAAAAAAGAACAGTACCTGTATGGTGGTGAGGGTTTACCCTCTGATCAGGGTTCGGCTCAGCCCATGCCAAAGCCCTCGGCCAAACAAGCTCCACCCCAGGTGCAATCTTAGGAGCACTAGGTAACAATTTCTCGTGTGCCCACAACATCAGTAGCATCGTGCATCCATTAAGTGTTATTGCACTCTTATGAGCAGCCTTGGTCAAACCTCTAAACAAATAGCTCAATACAGCAGCTCCCCATGCATACGATTTAATCCGAGGTGAATCCTGAATGAGCTGTAAGTACCTGCGACAAAGAAAATACAGAGTAAGTAAGAATACAGGGCATGATATGCAAATACAATGCGACATTAATGTCAAATTAGAACTAAGATGCTATAAACTACAATTTAAGAACTAAAATGCACCAATTATAAGAATTATAGTGTCAAATTGGAAATAAATGAGAATACGGGGCTTCATATGCAAAATCAAGAAAAAAGGACCAGTGAAGGACTAAGATGCTATAAACTACAATTTAAAAACTGAAATGCAACAAATACAAGTAAATACCTCGGATGCACGGTATATCGAATCGATGAAGGAAACAATATGCCCCCAATGATGTATAAAAGATAAGCTCGTGTATAAACCACAAGATCCTGTTCTACCCCCCCCCCCTCTGGTAGCTCCGCACATCGTTCCCTTAATTTGTAAAGCTTGACCCCGTCTGTGACGGCCTCAACCCCGAGGTTAGGAGTTGACGTCACTATACACCATTACCAAAAATATAAACAACAGAATTATTATTAAAATATACTAACTTGACCCCCAAACCAAGATTTGATCTAGGTTCAAGTATAATTCAGGTTCTCACTAATACAAACTCTTTATTCAACATCTAACACACACTAAGTTTATTCAGCAACTCCTCAGACCTCATGGTCTGATACAAACTACCTCAGAGGAGCCGGGTCCAGTAGGGGCGGGAACATGGGTCGGTCTGACTGGTCTTCTAGGCATCTGCGAGATATACATAACAGTTTGTAAGGGTTAGCATAATCGCTCAGCAGTACCAAAATATGAATAATAGAATAAAACAATAATGTAACAATAATAGGAACAGAGCTGTAATCATGATATCAACATTTCATAATGAAAATCAGAGATAACTGGATATCACTAACTAGCATGCTTTGTTAAAATAACATAGTAGTGTGTTGTGTAATACCAGAGTCCAATTTTAGCATGTTAATCATTTTATAAAACCGCTGTATCAACTACTTATGCTCTTATGTAAATCACAAATCCAAATCAGATACATAGAGGATATGTGAAGACAGTTGATCAGGCTATCAACACCAGACGGCTCTAACTGCCATCCCATATACCTGTTCCGGAACTCAGAGACTAGCTAGGTCTCTGACCTGCTGGACTAATCGGTTTTATAGTGCGCGCAACCAAATTAGCCTCTTACGCCACCTCAATAGGCCTACTCTGGCCCCAATGTATCCCATATCTGACCGTTTTATCCAGTTTTCAAAACACTTGTACCTATCTCATTTTTAAAATCATTTATTTAACCATCACACATATAAAATCCAGTTCACAATTCATTTCATTCGAGATAGGTACCTTTCGAAGTTACTTCTCCCCTAAACCATTTGAAAACAGTGATTTATAACTACAGGGGATACGTAACTTAAAACGTTTATGTTCCATTACAAGAATAAAATATTTAGCTATTCATATGCACTGAACCATAAAAGAATGGTCAGGGGTACTTGCCTTGCAACGCTTTACAAAACCCTAAGTAGCTTTCACGCTGACTTTGATCCTGAGACAACTCGACTGGGATCTACAATTACAGAATACTCTAATTAGTTATACCGACATGCTTGATATCCTCAGATTCTAACAACTCAATCCGATAATCCGACTCGTATTATTATTATACCCATAATCACGTAATCACATATCCTAAACATAAATAGGGGTAACGCGTAGAACATAATTATGTATATTTATAATATATTTTTAGAAAATTTTGGCAGCATCTTATTTGTTTAGAGGACTACCCGTCGATTGCAATCGACGTCAACAACCAACAAATCATAAGTCTCGATATACCACCAATTTCACAATCACGCGATTATTATATATAATTCCAATATATGATTTATTTTTATTTATTTATTAAGATTAGGACTCAGATAATGATCATCACGGTCCACCGTTGACTCACCGAAGTTCATCATCAACGGCGGTAAAATTTTACGGGTACCCGATTAATTTCGGGTTTCCATCGCAAATTCTACCAATTATTTTAAAAACCATTTCCAACACGAATAATTAATATCACGAATATTAATCAATAATTCCCTGCAATAAAAGGAATTTAAAAATTAAAATTTGCAATAATCCAACCCAACAGAACATGAACAGCCCACAAAACCCAAACCATCAGCCTAATAGTCAACACAACTGTAAGGCCCAACAACAAAAAACAAGGCCCGAATGCACAGGCCCAACAGAGAAACCACAGAGCAGCAACCGCAGCACACATGACCACGCGCCGCCCATACACACACACAACACAACACACACAACATAGCATATATGCACATACAGGGCACACACATGTATGTATATATATATGTATACCAACTGAGCAAAATTGAACCAAGCCAAACTGAATAACAGCGGCGGCTCACCGGAAAAACAAGCCGGAAAGAAGCAGTAAGAGGAACGAAGCCCAGGGAAGCAAAAAGGAAGAAGATGATAGCCGAGAAAAGAAAGAGCCGAGCAAAACTAGAAGTATTCGAGAGAGAACAGAGAGAATCGAGATACAGCCAAGAGAGACAAAGAGAAGTGATATTTATCCCCCCCCAAATTGATTACTCACCCTCCTGTAAGAACCAACGCACGGCACGTGTCCAACTTCGTTGGATACGTGTCGTTTTATTTTTGTTTTAACTGACTGCAAGCCCGACACGCTGTTTTAATCTATTTTTAAGGGTACAATTCGTAAATAAGTATTAATCAGAACATCGCCAAAATAGGCTTAATATGATACAAATATCCCGAAGTTATTTAAATCATAGTTTTGAATTTTTAAAACAATTTTTAAGATACGCTTTATACCCGCTTTTTAACAAATAACGAAACAACGCGCGGGTAAAACGATTCCCGAAAATTTCAAAAATAATTTTAAAATTCTCAGAATAATACGAACTTGATAAAATAAAATTTTCGTGACTTTTAAAGAATTTCTGAATTAAATATGGATTTTACAAATAAGTACACTCAGAAAATTATTTAAAAAAATAAATAATCAATGAAATATTGATTTCTCAATTTTATAAAGTCCTAAAAATAATTATTGAAATTATAAAATTAGAAAACCAATTTTAAAGACAATCCAAATATTTATGGAATTAAAACTACAATAAAATCACTATCACAAGTCAAATAAAGTCATATAACTCATTAGTAAATCACACAATTCAATCCCACATAACAACAATCATAAATAGTTATATTACAATCCATAACTGCTGCCAAAACCAATACGCACATTTTATTTATTTACCTAAACCTTTATTACACTTCCAAATATTAGGATAAAATAAAATAAAATAAATAAAATAAAAAAAATAAACGAGTCGTTGTAATAACCCCAATTTTTGGAAAAATTTTGAAACCCTTATGAATAATATTTTTGCTGAATGAGAAAACTTTTCATGCCACACTATGTAGGGGTTCTGTTATTGATCTTCTGGGATATTATTAGTACTCTATGTGGTATATAAGTGTATGTAAAGATCGTCAGAATCCAATTTCCGAACACTTGGATTTTTCCCGGAAATCCACTAGATACGGAAAGGATTGAGTACAAGGTAACAGGATAAAACAGATTTAAATTAAAGGATTATAATAGAGGATCATAAAAAGGAATATAATGTATTGAGAAAGGTTAAGGGAACCTAAGTAATAAGATCCCGGGTATGATCCTTCAAACGATAAACGAGAACGAAAGTAAAGCGAACCGTATAACAGATCAGCGGTCATTAGGCAAACAATTAGGAAGTTAATCAAAGGGATTAGTGGGGATGATGTCATCCAACCAATAGAAAGAGGACAAGGAGGGGAGGATGACATCATGAGGATGACACAAGTATGACATGGGAAGGAAGGAGGTGTGGTGGCTTTTTAACCACACAAATTTAAGGGCAACAAGGTAATTAACTAAATCAAACACAAAAACAAGCCAACCAAGCCAAGCAAAATCATTTTCATCAAAATCAAAAAGAACCAAGGCTTGTTCTTGAAGAGCTCTCGGCTTTTTACTATTCAAAAGAGCAAGAAATTCAAAATCAAAGATCCAAGCTTCCTAAATTGGTGAGTTAATTCCCTAATCATCTTCATGCTTAGTTAGGGCTATATCATGAGTTTAAGCCATCAATTCCTTCTCCATCTTCTTCATTTAATCAAAGAAGAAGACTATGAATAGTGTTTTCAAGTTTTTAACTTGAAGTTTTTCTTGTTTTCCTTGAAGATCCAAGCATTCCTAAGACTTCTCAAAGCTTCTTAAGGCTTCCTAGCTCCTCCCACCACTTCAAGGAAGGTATATCATCTCCAAACCCTAGATTCCTATGTATTATAAGATGATTTTGATTAGTAGGGTGATATTGTAGCTTGATGTTGTGATTTAGAGTTTGGGATTTGAAATGGTATTGAATTGGAATGGTAAATGTTGTTGTTTTGATTAAAAGAACTTAAGAAGGGTTAAAGTTAAGCTTAGGCATAAGTATGAATGTTAAAATTGAATTGGTTGGGGTTGTTATGATGTGATAAGGATGGATGTTGGTTGTATGTTGGATTTGAGGTTGAATTGGGTTGTTATTGTGGGTTGATTGTGAGATGATTTGGAGTTGTTTAAAATTGGGTAATCGCGTAAACATAGCCGTCGTAATGCCCGATTTACCGTAGACTGTTTTTGTTCTTAAGATCAGAACCCTTGAACTCACTGTTAGGTTTTGACCATTGCCATGATTAGATAGTTCATGTTATGAGCTTCGTTTTGATATGTGGTTTGTTTGATTCCGATGAACGGTTTAGGAGAAACGGCCGTTTTAAGTAACGACGTTTCGCGAACGAACCCTTACCCCTCGCCTTACTTTGAAACATAGGTTAAAGACCAAAAGGGTTAATTAGTGTATGAAACAATTACGGTAAGAGTGTTAGGCAGTTGGTAAGACACTCGCGAAAGAATCGCCTTAAAACCCTTAATGGTTAATTTATTAAAAATGGTGGAGCCAAGGGTACTCGAGCGACTTAAGTAAATCGTTAAGCGCGAAAGCGAACGTTAGGACTCTAAATGGTTAAAGTCTAGTTTCTTAAGCGATCGGGGTTTAATTCCGACTTATGTTGTTGTTCATAGGTTATCGGACCCACTCTAAGCTTAAGCCTATCCGGGAGCGCTCAGGCAAGTTTTCTACCCGTTATACTGTTGTTGTGATGTATATATGTATATGCATTATCTTGTGATAGATGCATGTTGGTTAATTAGCAAATTCTGCGATATATTGAAGCATGCTGATATGGTATATATATGCATGCCTGTTTCGTATTCTTGTCATATATATCTGTTGGTTCAGTTGATAATACCTATGCTAGAGGATAGCGGTAATTTGCATATACCCTTAGTATAGGGACCCAAAGGTGAAAATATTTTCTAAAACCGGGAGTCGAGGATCCCGAGTAGGTTTTGTATATATGGATATAAATATATATATATATATATACTTATATATATATATGGTCATAGTTTTCAAAACTATTAATCGAATAAGGTTTATTCGATAACTTTAGCTTTATTTTATTATTGAATATTATTTCGAATATTATTCGAAGGCGTATGACTCCTTTATATTAAATGAATATTATTTGAATATTCAATTGAGGATGTATGACTCCTTTTATTTTATTATCTGAATATTATTTGAATATTCATTCGAGGGCTTATGACTCAGTTTATATTATTTAATGAATATTATTTGAATATTCATTTGAGGATCTATGACTCCGATTATTTGCTGAGATATATTCTTTATTTTATTAAAGAATAAGGTGTCAATAATCAAACTTATTTTCGATTATTCAAATAAAGATAGTACTTTCATATAAGTATATCTTTGGTTATTTGATATCCATTTCAAGTATAAGTTTTAATACCTCTACTTCAATTATTTTTATAAAGATTATTCTTTATGGGAATATTATTTAAATAATAATATTCAGTCATTTTCTAAATATTCTGGGGACTGATTTACTTCATTAAATCAGCTTTACTCCAAACACTCTATAAAGTATTTTCGAGTCTTCAAAATGATTTTTAAAAGTTAGAGCGGATCCCAAAACTCATTTTTATATTTAAGATCTTCCTTTTTAAGGGGATTTAAATACTCGCTCAAAACCTGAGGGATCCGGCTCTGTGGTGTGTTTTATATTCGCAACAAGGTTGCTGTTTTGATAAATGAATTGATTACTTACCCAACACTCGGGAAGTTAAATTCTTGGAACAAGTTAATCCATTAACAGGCATCGCCTGGGAAATATCGGTGAGTTCTCCTTTCCAAATAGATACGACTTCTTGGTGGAGCCGTATCAACAAGTTTCTACTTGGGGAAAGTGGGGACGAGCTTTACGTTTCAGAGTCATGGATTTCATCTGAACTAGGAGTGGCGTAAGTGGCCGAGTAGCGCCGGCCCAGCCTTATTATATTGGCTCAAATGGCCTGGAAGTTCCGCTAAGGCGGTCCATTCCTTAGGAGTTCAGTGTTCGGTTGACAAGTAAATCCGACAGGTTCTCCTCTACATGTAGAAAATGGTGGGGTTGTACTACTATGACTGATCATCGTAAGTGGTCTTCCTGGCGCGGCAAACTCCCGTAATGAGTTCATCATCCAATTGGATAATTTATGCAACACTACCCAGAGCACTTCGATAGAAAGGCTACGGTTGGGCGATTGTTGAGTGTTGGCAGGGTCAAGTTTTCAAAATGATGTTTACATCAAATGAAGTATCTCGTAACTTCATTTTATTTTGATAATATTTTAAAGATTTAATCTATTCAAATCTTGTCTTATAGTCTCATCTATGTGATGAACTTTTGAAATTAATTATAACTTGAACTGTGGTAGTTCAAGTAGTATTTGGAAAAGATATAAGTATATTGGAGTATTTGGTAACTTCATCTTTTAAGCTTATATCTAATTAATAATTGTCTTATGAATGACAAAGATTTTCAGAAAAATGTTGAGACAAGGTTAGATATATGAGATCACCTTGCAACGATATTTTTTTATATACAGTTATACACTGGGACTTTGTGTATATTATGCATGGAAGAGGACTTCCAATATTTTGAAAAGTATATATGTATATATATATATACTGAATATTTTGCGACTTCATCGCATTAAGATATCAACTTGGTTCATTTCTTTTGACCAAGACTTTCATGAGTACTAAGAGAAGGCTCATATACTATTAATCATTATACATATTATTTTGGTGGGCTTGCTGCTCACCCTTGCTTTCTTCTTTCATCACACAACATCAGATAGACAAGATGAACAGGACCAAGCTCCCAATTCGCGAGCGGATAGGAAACATTCCGCAGTTTCCTATAGGCGTTGATGTCGTTGTAGCTGAGGTAGGAACTACCAATAGGCTAGGCTTTCAACTTTTGATGTACCAGATTTATGTATATTTATGAATTGTAATAATGGCAAAGAACTGTAAATTTATTCAGAAAACCTTTTAAGGTGTATGGGCAGATAATTGTGGAATAAAATGACTTGTGATTACTTTTGGATGTTCATCTCTGAGACTATAACGTGTAGTGTGTGTGTTTATTGTGGGGTCACAGTACAGAGTAGTTGATTAATTATTAAGGTTGGGTGTTACTAAGGGAAATGGAACTCGTGACAACCCGGATCCCCGACCCCGGATCTGGGGGTGTTACAGAAGTGGTATCAGAGCTAAGCGTTATAAACCTCAGAGATGATGGGACGTTAAGATAATAAGTTCACAAAGATAATAAGAACTCTTGCCAAGTTCATAGTCGGACTACCTTACATAGTACTGACAGTTAAAACCCTTATGGGAACCCCTATAAATATCGTGATAGTAGCGTAGTTCGTTATCGTACATGGTAGCGGGACTCCAAACCCTGAGGTTGAGGAGCAACAACGCGATGATGTTTTATTACTAATTGGAGATCGGATTGTGGATCCGATAGAGTGTCTTAATACAGGACCGGATGATGTTGATATTGAGGATGTAGCGGTTGAGGATGTTGTCCTAGAAGGGATAGTTGTTGAGGAGGATCCCATAGAGGATCCTGACAAGAATGAATAAAGGACCACTGATGAATTGATGACCATGATTAGGTCGACTACCAGAGGTAGGATTGGTCGATCACTACCGGAGGTTCGTTCAAGTTTGTAAAGATAGTAGCCCCCTTTAACGTGGCTTACTCGTAAGACTGAGAAGTTCGAATGGACAGAGAAATGCGAGAACAACTTTCAAGAACTGAAGCAAAGGTTGGTGACGACCCCTATGTTGGCGTTGCCGGATGGAAAAAGGAGATTTTGTGATTTGTAAGTGACGCTTCGCATAAGGAATTAGGGTGCTTTTATATAGAACAACAAGATAATCGCGTCTGCGACAAGACAATTAAGGGAATTTAAAATTCGATATCCCCACCCATGAGCTTGGGCTCGTGGCAATAGGTTTGCCCTAAATATTGGAGGCACTACTTGTATGGATAGAAGTGCGAGATTTACACAAACCATAGGAGCTCTAGTGCATTTTCACGCAGAAAGAGCTCAACATACGCCCGAGGAGGCGGTTAGAGCTAATCAAGAATTATGATTGGGAGATTCTTTATCATTCGGGGAAAGCCAATGTGGTGGCTGATGCCCTTAGTAAAAAGGAGAGACTCAAGATGATAATGTCTTTGGGAGAGTTTATAAGAGATTTTGGAAATAGTAGTGAAGGTAACCGGAGCCGGTACCGAAAAGCTGTTTGAGATTGCAATAGAGACCGAATTATCGGAAAAGAACATATTGTGACAGAAAAAGTGATGAATGACGGCAGAGAGCCAACAAATAGATATGAGATTAATACCGAGAAAGATGATAAGGGAATAATGAGGTATTCCTATAGAATTTGGGTTCCGAAAAGTTCAAGAGCGTAAGAATGAGAACTTAGATGAGAGCCATAGTTGGAGGAATAAGATTTAGAGCAAACCCTGAACGTGATAGTCAGGGAGGTCGCCATCAAGATAGAAGGAACCCATGACATATCGGAGTGGAAAATGAGGATTTTAAATTAAAAGATGACCCCAATTATGGGGAGTAGGATAAAACATTTCATACTAAGGAAATAGAAAGTCGAGCGAGATAAGGAGACCCGAGACGGTACTCCTATACGGCAATTCATGGACCTGTCTAGACAGAACTTATATTTTATTCCCAACCACCACCTTGAGGAAACAATGTGGTGTGAAATTCTTTCATGACCTTTAAATCGCTAAGCTCTCAGAGTTCCAAGGAACAGGCTGACCCAGCCGAGGCAAGAGCCTGGCTAAAGGAAATATAGGAATCATTTGAGATTCAAAATGATTGATGAACCACAAAAGACCGTTTTTGTCACTTACCCTCCTAAGAGAGAGACCACCCGCTGGTGAAAGACCAAGGAAGGCACGAAGCAAGAGATTAGAATAAACTGATTTAAGTTCAGTCAATTGTTTTCGGGAAAGTAATTCCCAAAGATAAGGAGATAGTGTAAAAGCTTTAGAGCCAGAACAAAGGCATACGAGTTATGTACATTTTATCCCCTTTAAGTTGGGAGGATTCAAGGAAACCTTTAGATAGTTCGAAGGATAAATAATAAGACGCGAATAGACTAAGGAGGCGAGGAAGTAAGAAACTAGGAAAATTGGATGAAGGAAGTGACCTTCAAGAATGTGAAGTGTAAGACCGGTGGCATGATACCCAGAAAGGGAGACGCCAGGTATGAAAGATATCCCAACATTGAGGTGACTGTTGAGATAAACAAAAAAAGTAAATAAGGAATTATTAAGAAGAGGTTCATGTTAAACATGACCAATATCTTCCAGAACATCCATGTTATCATTACCAAATCAGGAAAGAAGAGCGGATGACCATTGTTATCTTTTGGAGGCCATATGGATTGACCTCAATTTGAATAAGGATGCTATTATGAAGTTAGGTATAGACTATCGAGGTGGGGAATGATGAATAAGATAATCTATCAAGGAAATATGACTTGATTTATCCATGGAAGGATGCAGGTACCTTTTAAAGATGGGATTAAGGATATAACTTCGATAACTTAAAATGAATCCTAGGGGAATGCATAAAGGTTGGCATTTCACCCTTAATAGGGACAGTATGAGTTTTGACAGTATGATTTGGAAAGGGTTAATGTAACAACAACCTTTAAGAATCAGTGGAGAAATTTTTCAGAAGTATATAGATAATGGTTCTAGTAATAGTAAATGGTATTTTAATATGCCCTGTATCTAGGGAATACAGGAGGAACGATTGAAGGATAACCTTAGAGGTTTTACAAGGAGAAAGGTAATATTCAAAATTTTCAAGAATAGAAATGTTGATAAAGGAAATATGACGTAATTATATGTTGCCAAGTGGGGCACGTGTTAAACCACGAGAAAGTATGGATCGAACCAGTAATGGTTGAAATTATTCAGGGCAATTAGGACTTAAGATAAAAGATGTTCTAATTATGATTGAGAGTCAGTCATGACAGTGATTAACCTCTAAAGACTGAGGCAATAACTTATGGAAAAATGTTGATTTTTTTTTACTCATCAGATTTTAAGAAAAGCCTTTTCACATAAGCTGTGATTGAAATAAGGTAGAAAATTTATTTGGAGGTGGTTAAAGTGACATTGACTGTAAGGAAATTTTACTATCAGGAAAGGCCAGAGAGGTGGCCGACACTTTAAAGGTAAGAGGATAATTATAGGCGCTTGTGCCAAAAGAATACAGTGATGATGGTTAAAACTGTGAAGGTTGTATTATAAATTGGAAGATTGGCATTCCTTCTGATGACTGTGCAATACCCAACCGTAATAGTAGTTGGTAAAGGTTTAATTCATGTAATCGCCATGAACGGGCTATCTATCTTAGAAGGTCCTATCTTGAGATAAGCCAGGACCATGTTTCAAAAAGGACTAGACGAACCTTTGAGTAAGTCTTCTATTTAAGGCATATGATTTAGAATGGTATTAACCTGCTATCGTTGCTTTGATTGAAACTCTTCTGCAATTTTATCTGCTTCATGTCATGTATATATGTCAGGATCAGGAGTGTTCTTCATGAATCAGAAATGGTGATTATGTTACCTCCCTAGAAGGATTTGATACGACATGTATGGACTCAGTATGGTTAGCTATTAAGACTTCATGGAAAATGAATGACTACAGTAGGTCAGTGGTGGACCATAGTAAGGTAGCAATGATTCTGCGAGTAATGAGCTGATTACAACCGTGAGAGTTGTATTGGAATGGGTGTTGAGATTGAGTACCACTAATCGGGTCGTGGTAGTGTATAAGTTATCATTGATAGACTAATTAAGTAGAGTATCTACCTATTGAATATTATTCTTTCTTATCAATAGAGAGTCGTATTACTATACGAGGAAGGTTGTGGTGCAAGCATAGAATTTTATTAACGATGATGTATAAAATGAGATTCCAGATTCGATTTTCGATGTCGAGGGAGTTTCATAGGTAATTGAGTATATGCTCGAGGAAGAGCATGGGTCCATAGAATGATGGACGGAATAACAAAAATATTTAAGCATGTGAAATGCGATGCTATAATACTTGATGCTGATATAAATACGTATATGTTTTGTTCTCCTATGATAAACCTCTATAGTTCAGAGGTAGGTTCCAAGCCAGATATTTTGTGGCAGTATATTTTTTTCATATATACAATTCTCTTCAATTTGTTATTTTCTCTTCTTTTCATTTCATGTAAGCTGAGAAGAACAACCCTTCCAGAAGGGGAGGTATTGCCGAATGACTATCTATCTTTGTGATAGAAGCCTAGTAGGATACCGCATGTTGTTTAATTGCTTGTCAAGTACTAAAGGCTGGCCACCTTCTGTACTAACTATGTGATATAACAAGTGTTCATGATCATAGTGATCTCTCAACAAATTCCTTTACTTCTATTTGATTGATCAAATTTTGGAAAATAGAAACAACTAAAAAAGGAGTAATAAAGTTGTGGTAGTATTCGGAATGGAAACACATTCGTGATACTAAGGTTGGCATGGTTATTAAAAGGTTATAAAACGTTAACGAGCAAAAGTATAGCCAGTATAATATTAGGAACGGAAGGTGATAGCGATTACGAACTGGAAAAGAATGGGTATTGAGAAGCAAAAGCTCTAATGCTAAAAGCTATAATGAGAGTCTGTGCAATAGACTTGAAAGAATTTGGAATGATCACTTAACGCGGATTAAGTTATATCACGACAATAGATCATATGTCAGTATTGAGATATCGCCTTATGAGATCCTAGAGGGAAGACAATGTCGATCTCCCTTATGTTAGGATGAAGTTGTAGAGCGCAAGATGCTCGGACCCGCAGTAGTCCAAAGGACCAAGGATATGATAATCTAATCAGAGGATGGCTGGTAGTAGCCCAAGATGGGAACACGAAGTATGTTGATTTAACACGAAAGGACAAGGAATGGGAAATAGGGGACCTAGTAATGTTATAGGTATCCCTTGGGAAAAAAAGATTGATGAGGTTCTGAAAGAAAGGAAAGCTAAGTCCACGAATTGTTGGACCCTTGGATATATTAAGACGTTTTGGGAAGTTAGCATATGAGCTAGCCCTACCCCCGAACATGTAGTAAGTTCATAGCGTGTTCCACATATCAATGTTAAGGAAGTGTAATTCGGATTCCAGACAAATAGGGGCATAGGAGCGCATAGACATGCAACCAGACGTAACCTATATGAAGCAACCAGGAAGGGTATAGATTAAGAAGGAACGAGTGCTTAGGAGAAGGGTTATCAAACTAGTAAGAGTTTGATGGTAGAACCACAATGTGGGAAAATTGACTTGAGAGTTAGAAAGTGCAATACTAAGAAGGTATCCCTATTCATTTCTATCTGATTCCGGGACGGAATCCTTTTAAGGAGGGGAGACTGTAATAACCCCAATTTTTGGAAAAATTTTGAAACCCATATGAATAATGTTTTTGCTGAATGAGAAAACTTTTCATGCCACACTATGTAGGGGTTCTGTTATTGATCTTCTGGGATATTATTAGTACTCTATGTGGTATATAAGTGTATGTAAAGATCGTCAGAATCCAATTTCCGAACACTTGGATTTTTCCCGGAAATCCACTAGATACGGAAAGGATTGAGTACAAGGTAACAGGATAAAACAGATTTAAATTAAAGGATTATAATAGAGGATCATAAAAAGGAATATAATGTATTGAGAAAGGTTAAGGGAACCTAAGTAATAAGATCTCGGGTATGATCCTTCAAACGATAAACGAGAACGAAAGTAAAGCGAACCGTATAACAGATCAGCGGTCATTAGGCAAACAATTAGGAAGTTAATCAAAGGGATTAGTGGGGATGATGTCATCCAACCAATAGAAAGAGGACAAGGAGGGGAGGATGACATCATGAGGATGACACAAGCATGACATGGGAAGGAAGGAGGTGTGGTGGCTTTTTAACCACACAAATTCAAGGGCAATAAGGTAATTAACTAAATCAAACACAAAAACAAGCCAACCAAGCCAAGCAAAATCATTTTCATCAAAATCAAAAAGAACCAAGGCTTGTTCTTGAAGAGCTCTCGGCTTTTTACTATTCAAAAGAGCAAGAAATTCAAAATCAAAGATCCAAGCTTCCTAAATTGGTGAGTTAATTCCCTAATCATCTTCATGCTTAGTTAGGGCTATATCATGAGTTTAAGCCATCAATTCCTTCTCCATCTTCTTCATTTAATCAAAGAAGAAGACTATGAATAGTGTTTTCAAGTTTTTAACTTGAAGTTTTTCTTGTTTTCCTTGAAGATCCAAGCATTCCTAAGACTTCTCAAAGCTTCTTAAGGCTTCCTAGCTCCTCCCACCACTTCAAGGAAGGTATATCATCTCCAAACCCTAGATTCCTATGTATTATAAGATGATTTTGATTAGTAGGGTGATATTGTAGCTTGATGTTGTGATTTAGAGTTTGGGATTTGAAATGGTATTGAATTGGAATGGTAAATGTTGTTGTTTTGATTAAAAGAACTTAAGAAGGGTTAAAGTTAAGCTTAGGCATAAGTATGAATGTTAAAATTGAATTGGTTGGGGTTGTTATGATGTGATAAGGATGGATGTTGGTTGTATGTTGGATTTGAGGTTGAATTGGGTTGTGATTGTGGGTTGATTGTGAGATGATTTGGAGTTGTTTAAAATTGGGTAATCGCGTAAACATAGCCGTCGTAATGCCCGATTTACCGTAGACTATTTTTGTTCTTAAGATCAGAACCCTTGAACTCACTGTTAGGTTTTGACCATTGCCATGATTAGATAGTTCATGTTATGAGCTTCGTTTTGATATGTGGTTCGTTTGATTCCGATGAACGGCTTAGGAGAAACGGCCGTTTTAAGTAACGACGTTTCGCGAACGAACCCTTACCCCTCGCCTTACTTTGAAACATAGGTTAAAGACCAAAAAGGGTTAATTAGTGTATGAAACAATTATGGTAAGAGTGTTAGGCAGTTGGTAAGACACTCACGAAAGAATCGCCTTAAAACCCTTAATGGTTTGATTTATTAAAAATGGTGGAGCCGAGGGTACTCGAGTGACTTAAGTAAATCGTTAAGCGCGAAAGCGAACGTTAGGACTCTAAATGGTTAAAGTCTAGTTTCTTAAGCGACCGGGGTTTAATTCCGACTTATGTTGTTGTTCATAGGTTATCGGACCCACTCTAAGCTTAAGCCTATCCGGGAGCGCTCAGGCAAGTTTTCTACCCGTTATACTGTTGTTGTGATGTATATATGTATATGCATTATCTTGTGATAGATGCATGTTGGTTAATTAGCAAATTTTGCGATATATTGAAGCATGCTGATATGGTATATATATGCATGCCTGTTTCGTATTCTTGTCATATATATCTGTTGGTTCAGTTGATAATACCTATGCTAGAGGATAGCGGTAATTTGCATATACCCTTAGTATAGGGACCCAAAGGTGAAAATATTTTCTAAAACCGGGAGTCGAGGATCCCGAGTAGGTTTTGTATATATGGATATAAATATATATATATATATATATACTTATATATATATATATATGGTCATAGTTTTCAAAACTATTAATCGAATAAGGTTTATTCGATAACTTTAGCTTTATTTTATTATTGAATATTATTTCGAATATTATTCGAAGGCGTATGACTCCTTTATATTAAATGAATATTATTTGAATATTCAATTGAGGATGTATGACTCCTTTTATTTTATTATTTGAATATTATTTGAATATTCATTCGAGGGCTTATGACTCAGTTTATATTATTTAATGAATATTATTTGAATATTCATTTGAGGATCTATGACTCCGATTATTTGCTGAGATATATTCTTTATTTTATTAAAGAATAAGGTGTCAATAATCAAACTTATTTTCGATTATTCAAATAAAGATAGTACTTTCATATAAGTATATCTTTGGTTATTTGATATCCATTTCAAGTATAAGTTTTAATACCTCTACTTCAATTATTTTTATAAAGATTATTCTTTATGGGAATATTATTTAAATAATAATATTCAGTCATTTTCTAAATATTCTGGGGACTGGTTTACTTCATTAAATCAGCTTTACTCCAAACACTCTATAAAGTATTTTCGAGTCTTCAAAATGATTTTTAAAAGTTAGAGCGGATCCCAAAACTCATTTTTATATTTAAGATCTTCCTTTTTAAGGGGATTTAAATACTCGCTCAAAACCTGAGGGATCCGGCTCTGTGGTGTGTTTTATATTCGCAACAAGGTTGCTGTTTTGATAAATGAATTGATTACTTACCCAACACTCGGGAAGTTAAATTCTTGGAACAAGTTAATCCATTAACAGGCATCGCCTGGGAAATATCGGTGAGTTCTCCTTTCCAAATAGATACGACTTCTTGGTGGAGCCGTATCAACAAGTTTCTACTTGGGGAAAGTGGGGACGAGCTTTACGTTTCAGAGTCATGGATTTCATCTGAACTAGGAGTGGCGTAAGTGGCCGAGTAGCGCCGGCCCAGCCTTATTATATTGGCCCAAATGGCCTGGAAGTTCCACTAAGGCGGTCCATTCCTTAGGAGTTCAGTGTTCGGTTGACAAGTAAATCCGACAGGTTCTCCTCTACATGTAGAAAATGGTGGGGTTGTACTACTACGACTGATCATCGTAAGTGGTCTTCCTGGCGCGGCAAACTCCCGTAATGAGTTCATCATCCAATTGGATAATTTCTGCAACACTACCCAGAGCACTTCGATAGAAAGGCTACGGTTGGGCGATTGTTGAGTGTTGGCAGGGTCAAGTTTTCAAAATGATGTTTACATCAAATAAAGTATCTCGTAACTTCATTTTATTTTGATAATATTTTAAAGATTTAATCTATTCAAATCTTGTCTTATAGTCTCATCTATGTGATGAACTTTTGAAATTAATTATAACTTGAACGGTGGTAGTTCAAGTAGTATTTGGAAAAGATATAAGTATATTGGAGTATTTGGTAACTTCATCTTTTAAGCTTATATCTAATTAATAATTGTCTTATGAATGACAAAGATTTTCAGAAAAACGTTGAGACAAGGTTAGATATATGAGATCACCTTGCAACGATATTTTTTTATATACAGTTATACACTGGGACTTTGTGTATATTATGCATGGAAGAGGACTTCCAATATTTTGAAAAGTATATATGTATATATATATATATACTGAATATTTTGCGACTTCATCGCATTAAGATATCAACTTGGTTCATTTCTTTTGACCAAGACTTTCATGAGTACTAAGAGAAGGCTCATATACTATTAATCATTATACATATTATTTTGGTGGGCTTGCTGCTCACCCTTGCTTTCTTCTCTCATCACACAACATCAGATAGACAAGATGAACAGGACCAAGCTCCCAATTCGCGAGCGGATAGGAAACATTCCGCAGTTTCCTATAGGCGTTGATGTCGCTGTAGCTGAGGTAGGAACTACCAATAGGCTAGGCTTTCAACTTTTGATGTACCAGATTTATGTATATTTATGAATTGTAATAATGGCAAAGAACTGTAAATTTATTCAGAAAACCTTTTAAGGTGTATGGGCAGATAATTGTGGAATAAAATGACTTGTGATTACTTTTGGATGTTCATCTCTGAGACTATAACGTGTAGTGTGTGTGTTTATTGTGGGGTCACAGTACAGAGTAGTTGATTAATTATTAAGGTTGGGTGTTACTAAGGGAAATGGAACTCGTGACAACCCGGATCCCCGACCCCAGATCTGGGGGTGTTACAGAAGTGGTATCAGAGCTAAGCGTTATAAACCTCAGAGATGATGGGACGTTAAGATAATAAGTTCACAAAGATAATAAGAACTCTTGCCAAGTTCATAGTCGGACTACCTAACGTAGTACTGACAGTTAAAACCCTTATGGGAACCCCTATAAATATCGTGATAGTAGCGTAGTTCGTTATCGTACATGGTAGCGGGACTCCGAACCCTGAGGTTGAGGAGCAACAACGCGATGATGTTTTATTACTAATTGGAGATCGGATTGTGGATCCGATAGAGTGTCCTAATACAGGACCGGATGATGTTGATATTGAGGATGTAGCGGTTGAGGATGTTGTCCTAGAAGGGATAGTTGTTGAGGAGGATCCCATGGAGGATCCTGACAAGAATGAATAAAGGACCACTGATGAATTGATGACCATGGTTAGGTCGACTACCAGAGGTAGGATTGGTCGATCACTACCGGAGGTTCGTTCAAGTTTGTAAAGATAGTAGCCCCCTTTAACGTGGCTTACTCGTAAGACTGAGAAGTTCGAATGGACAGAGAAATGCGAGAACAGCTTTCAAGAACTAAAGCAAAGGTTGGTGACGACCCCTATGTTGGCGTTGCCGGATGGAAAAAGGAGATTTTGTGATTTGTAAGTGACGCTTCGCATAAGGAATGAGGGTGCTTTTATATAGCACAGCAAGATAATCGCGTCTCCGACAAGACAATTAAGGGAATTTCAAATTCGATATCCCCACCCATGAGCTTGGGCTCGTGGCAATAGGTTTGCCCTAAATATTGGAGGCACTACTTGTATGGATAGAAGTGCGAGATTTACACAAACCATAGGAGCTCTAGTGCATTTTCACGCAGAAAGAGCTCAACATACGCCCGAGGAGGCGGTTAGAGCTAATCAAGAATTATGATTGGGAGATTCTTTATCATTCGGGGAAAGCCAATGTGGTGGCTGATGCCCTTAGTAAAAAGGAGAGACTCAAGATGATAATGTCTTTGGGAGAGTTTATAAGAGATTTTGGAAATAGTAGTGAAGGTAACCGGAGCCGGTACCGAAAAGCTGTTTGAGATTGCAATAGAGACCGAATTATCGGAAAAGAACATATTGTGACAGAAAAAGTGATGAATGACGGCAGAGAGCCAACAAATAGATATGAGATTAATACCGAGAAAGATGATAAGGGAATAATGAGGTATTCCTATAGAATTTGGGTTCCGAAAAGTTCAAGAGCGTAAGAATGAGAACTTAGATGAGAGCCATAGTTGGAGGAATAAGATTTAGAGCAAACCCTGAACGTGATAGTCAGGGAGGTCGCCATCAAGATAGAAGGAACCCATGACATATCGGAGTGGAAAATGAGGATTTTAAATTAAAAGATGACCCCAATTATGGGGAGTAGGATAAAACATTTCATACTAAGGAAATAGAAAGTCGAGCGAGATAAGGAGACCCGAGACGGTACTTCTATACGGCAATTCATGGACCTGTCTAGACAGAACTTATATTTTATTCCCAACCACCACCTTGAGGAAACAATGTGGTGTGAAATTCTTTCATGACCTTTAAATCGCTAAGCTCTCAGAGTTCCAAGGAACAGGCTGACCCAGCCGAGGCAAGAGCCTGGCTAAAGGAAATATAGGAATCATTTGAGATTCAAAATGATTGATGAACCACAAAAGACCGTTTTTGTCACTTACCCTCCTAAGAGAGAGACCACCCGCTGGTGAAAGACCAAGGAAGGCACGGAGCAAGAGATTATAATAAACTGATTTAAGTTCAGTCAATTGTTTTCGGGAAAGTAATTCCCAAAGATAAGGAGATAGTGTAAAAGCTTTAGAGCCAGAACAAAGGCATACGAGTTATGTACATTTTATCCCCTTTAAGTTGGGAGGATTCAAGGAAACCTTTAGATAGTTCGAAGGATAAATAATAAGACGCGAATAGACTAAGGAGGCGAGGAAGTAAGAAACTAGGAAAATTGGATGAAGGAAGTGACCTTCAAGAATGTGAAGTGTAAGACCGGTGGCATGATACCCAGAAAGGGAGACGCCAGGTATGAAAGATATCCCAACATTGAGGTGACTGTTGAGATAAACAACAAAAGTAAATAAGGAATTATTAAGAAGAGGTTCATGTGGAACATGACCAATATCTTCCAGAACATCCATGTTATCATTACCAAATCAGGAAAGAAGAGCGGATGACCATTGTTATCTTTTGGAGGCCATATGGATTGACCTCAATTTGAATAAGGATGCTATTATGAAGTTAGGTATAGACTATCGAGGTGGGGAATGATGAATAAGATAATCTATCAAGGAAATATGACTTGATTTATCCATGGAAGGATGCAGGTACCTTTTAAAGATGGGATTAATGATATAACTTCGATAACTTAAAATGAATCCTAGGGGAATGCATAAAGGTTGGCATTTCACCCTTAATAGGGACGGTATGAGTTTTGACAGTATGATTTGGAAAGGGTTAATGTAACAACAACCTTTAAGAATCAGTGGAGAAATTTTTCAGAAGTATATAGACAATGGTTCTAGTAATAGTAAATGGTATTTTAATATGCCCTGTATCTAGGGAATACAGGAGGAACGATTGAAGGATAACCTTAGAGGTTTTACAAGGAGAAAGGTAATATTCAAAATTTTCAAGAATAGAAATGTTGATAAAGGAAATATGACGTAATTATATGTTGCCAAGTGGGGCACGTGTTAAACCACGAGAAAGTATGGATCGAACCAGTAATGGTTGAAATTATTCAGGGCAATTAGGACTTAAGATAAAAGATGTTCTAATTATGATTGAGAGTCAGTCATGACAGTGATTAACCTCTAAAGACTGAGGCAATAACTTATGGAAAAATGGTGATTTTTTTTTTACTCATCAGATTTTAAGGAAAGCCTTTTCACATAAGCTGTGATTGAAATAAGGTAGAAAATTTATTTGGAGGTGGTTAAAGTGACATTGACTGTAAGGAAATTTTACTATCAGGAAAGGCCAGAGAGGTGGCCGACACTTTAAAGGTAAGAGGAAAATTATAGGCGCTTGTGCCAAAAGAATACAGTGATGATGGTTAAAACTGTGAAGGTTGTATTATAAATTGGAAGATTGACATTCCTTCTGATGACTGTGCAATACCCAACCGTAATAGTAGTTGGTAAAGGTTTAATTCATGTAATCACCATGAATGGGCTATCTATCTTAGAAGGTCCTATCTTGAGATAAGCCAGGACCATGTTTCAAAAAGGACTAGACGAACCTTTGAGTAAGTCTTCTATTTAAGGCATATGATTTAGAATGGTATTAACCTGCTATCGTTGCTTTGATTGAAACTCTTCTGCAATTTTATCTGCTTCATGTCATGTATGTATGTCAGGATCAGGAGTGTTCTTCATGAATCAGAAATGGTGATTATGTTACCTCCCTAGAAGGATTTGATACGACATGTATGGACTCAGTATGGTTAGCTATTAAGACTTCATGGAAAATGAATGACTACAGTAGGTCAGTGGTGGACCATAGTAAGGCAGCAATGATTCTGCGAGTAATGAGCTGATTACAACCGTGAGAGTTGTATTGGAATGGGTGTTGATATTGAGTACCACTAATCGGGTCGTGGTAGTGTATAAGTTATCATTGATAGACTAATTAAGTAGAGTATCTACCTATTGAATATTATTCTTTCTTATCAATAGAGAGTCGTATTACTATACGGGGAAGGTTGTGGTGCAAGCATAGAATTCTATTAACGATGATGTATAAAATGAGATTCCAGATTCGATTTTCGATGTCGAGGGAGTTTCATAGGTAATTGAGTATAAGCTCGAGGAAGAGCATGGGTCCATAGAATGATGGACGGAATAACAAAAATATTTAAGCATGTGAAATGCGATGCTATAATACTTGATGCTGATATAAATACGTATATGTTTTGTTCTCCTATGACAAACCTCTATAGTTCAGAGGTAGGTTTCAAGCCAGATATTTTGTGGCAGTATATTTTTTTCATATATACAATTCTCTTCAATTCGTTATTTTCTCTTCTTTTCATTTCATGTAAGCTGAGAAGAACAACCCTTCCAGAAGGGGAGGTATTGCCGAATGACTATCTATCTTTGTGATAGAAGCCTAGTAGGATACCGCATGTTATTTAATTGCTTGTCAAGTACTAAAGGCTGGCCACCTTCTGTACTAACTATGCGATATAACAAGTGTTCATGATCATAGTGATCTCTCAACAAATTCCTTTACTTCTATTTGATTGATCAAATTTTGGAAAATAGAAACAACTGAAAAAAGAGTAATAAAGTTGTGGTAGTATTCGGAATGGAAACACATTCGTGATACTAAGGTTGGCATAACTATTAAAAGGTTATAAGACGCTAACGAGCAAAAGTATAGCCAGTATAATATTAGGAACGGAAGGTGATAGCGATTACGAACTGGAAAAGAATGGGTATTGAGAAGCAAAAGCTCTAATGCTAAAAGCTATAATGAGAGTCTGTGCAATAGACTTGAAAGAATTTGGAATGATCACTTAATGCGGATTAAGTTATATCACGACAATAGATCATATGTCAGTATTGAGATATCGCCTTATGAGATCCTAGAGGGAAGACAATGTCGATCTCCCTTATGTTAGGATGAAGTTGTAGAGCGCAAGATGCTCGGACCCGCAGTAGTCCAAAGGACCAAGGATATGATAATCTAATCAGAGGATGGCTGGTAGTAGCCCAAGATGGGAACACGAAGTATGTTGATTTAACACGAAAGGACAAGGAATGGGAAATAGGGGACCTAGTAATGTTATAGGTATCCCTTGGGAAAAAAAAAGATTGATGAGGTTCGGAAAGAAAGGAAAGCTAAGTCCACGAATTGTTGGACCCTTGGATATATTAAGACGTTTTTGGAAGTTAGCATATGAGCTAGCCCTACCCCCGAACATGTAGTAAGTTCATAGCGTGTTCCACATATCAATGTTAAGGAAGTGTAATTCGGATGCCAGACAAATAGGGGCATAGGAGCGCATAGACATGCAACCAGACGTAACCTATATGAAGCAACCAGGAAGGGTATAGATTAAGGAGGAACGAGTGCTTAGGAGAAGGGTTATCAAACTAGTAAGAGTTTGATGGTAGAACCACAATGTGGGAAAATTGACTTGAGAGTTAGAAAGTGCAATACTAAGAAGGTATCCCTATTCATTTCTATTTGATTCCGGGACGGAATCCTTTTAAGGAGGGGAGACTGTAATAACCCCAATTTTTGGAAAAATTTTGAAACCCTTATGAATAATGTTTTTGCTGAATGAGAAAACTTTTCATGCCACACTATGTAGGGGTTCTGTTATTGATCTTCTGGGATATTATTAGTACTCTATGTGGTATATAAGTGTATGTAAAGATCGTCAGAATCCAATTTCCGAACACTTGGATTTTTCCCGGAAATCCACTAGATACGGAAAGGATTGAGTACAAGGTAACAGGATAAAACAGATTTAAATTAAAGGATTATAATAGAGGATCATAAAAAGGAATATAATGTATTGAGAAAGGTTAAGGGAACCTAAGTAATAAGATCCCGGGTATGATCCTTTAACCGATAAACGAGAACGAAAGTAAAGCGAACCGTATAACAGATCAACGGTCATTAGGCAAACAATTTGGAAGTTAATCAAAGGGATTAGTGGGGATGATGTCATCCAACCAATAGAAAGAGGACAAGGAGGGGAGGATGACATCATGAGGATGACACAAGCATGACATGGGAAGGAAGGAGGTGTGGTGGCTTTTTAACCACACAAATTTAAGGGCAACAAGGTAATTAACTAAATCAAACACAAAAACAAGCCAACCAAGCCAAGCAAAATCATTTTCATCAAAATCAAAAAGAACCAAGGCTTGTTCTTGAAGAGCTCTCGGCTTTTTACTATTCAAAAGAGCAAGAAATTCAAAATCAAAGATCCAAGCTTCCTAAATTGGTGAGTTAATTCCCTAATCATCTTCATGCTTAGTTAGGGCTATATCATGAGTTTAAGCCATCAATTCCTTCTCCATCTTCTTCATTTAATCAAAGAAGAAGACTATGAATAGTGTTTTCAAGTTTTTAACTTGAAGTTTTTCTTGTTTTCCTTGAAGATCCAAGCATTCCTAAGACTTCTCAAAGCTTCTTAAGGCTTCCTAGCTCCTCCCACCACTTCAAGGAAGGTATATCATCTCCAAACCCTAGATTCCTATGTATTATAAGATGATTTTGATTAGTAGGGTGATATTGTAGCTTGATGTTGTGATTTAGAGTTTGGGATTTGAAATGGTATTGAAATGGAATGGTAAATGTTGTTGTTTTGATTAAAAGAACTTAAGAAGGGTTAAAGTTAAGCTTAGGCATAAGTATGAATGTTAAAATTGAATTGGTTGGGGTTGTTATGATGTGATAAGGATGGATGTTGGTTGTATGTTGGATTTGAGGTTGAATTGGGTTGTGATTGTGGGTTGATTGTGAGATGATTTGGAGTTGTTTAAAATTGGGTAATCGCGTAAACATAGCCGTCGTAATGCCCGATTTACCGTAGACTGTTTTTGTTCTTAAGATCAGAACCCTTGAACTCACTGTTAGGTTTTGACCATTGCCATGATTAGATAGTTCATGTTATGAGCTTCGTTTTGATATGTGGTTCGTTTGATTCCGATGAACGGTTTAGGAGAAACGGCCGTTTTAAGTAACGACGTTTCGCGAACGATCCCTTACCCCTCGCCTTACTTTGAAACATAGGTTAAAGACCAAAAAGGGTTAATTAGTGTATGAAACAATTATGGTAAGAGTTTTAGGCAGTTGGTAAGACACTCGCAAAAGAATCGCCTTAAAACCCTTAATGGTTAATTTATTAAAAATGGTGGAGCCGAGGGTACTCGAGCGACTTAAGTAAATCGTTAAGCGCGAAAGCGAACGTTAGGACTCTAAATGGTTAAAGTCTAGTTTCTTAAGCGACCGGGGTTTAATTCCGACTTATGTTGTTGTTCATAGGTTATCGGACCCACTCTAAGCTTAAGCCTATCCGGGAGCGCTCAGGCAAGTTTTCTACCCGTTATACTGTTGTTGTGATATATATATATATATATGTATATGCATTATCTTGTGATAGATGCATGTTGGTTAATTAGCAAATTTTGCGATATATTGAAGCATGCTGATATGGTATATATATGCATGCCTGTTTCGTATTCTTGTCATATATATCTGTTGGTTCAGTTGATAATACCTATGCTAGAGGATAGCGGTAATTTGCATATACCCTTAGTATAGGGACCCAAAGGTGAAAATATTTTCTAAAACCGGGAGTCGAGGATCCCGAGTAGGTTTTGTATATATGGATATAAATATATATATATATATATACTTATATATATATATATGGTCATAGTTTTCAAAACTATTAATCGAATAAGGTTTATTCGATAACTTTAGCTTTATTTTATTATTGAATATTATTTCGAATATTATTCGAAGGCGTATGACTCCTTTATATTAAATGAATATTATTTGAATATTCAATTGAGGATTTATGACTCCTTTTATTTTATTATCTGAATATTATTTGAATATTCATTCGAGGGCTTATGACTCAGTTTATATTATTTAATGAATATTATTTGAATATTCATTTGAGGATCTATGACTCCGATTATTTGCTGAGATATATTCTTTATTTTATTAAAGAATAAGGTGTCAATAATCAAACTTATTTTCGATTATTCAAATAAAGATAGTACTTTCATATAAGTATATCTTTGGTTATTTGATATCCATTTCAAGTATAAGTTTTAATACCTCTACTTCAATTATTTTTATAAAGATTATTCTTTATGGGAATATTATTTAAATAATAATATTCAGTCATTTTCTAAATATTCTGGGGACTGATTTACTTCATTAAATCAGCTTTACTCCAAACACTCTATAAAGTGTTTTCGAGTCTTCAAAATAATTTTTAAAAGTTAGAGCGGATCCCAAAACTCATTTTTATATTTAAGATCTTCCTTTTTAAGGGGATTTAAATACTCGCTAAAAACCTGAGGGATCCGGCTCTGTGGTGTGTTTTATATTCGCAACAAGGTTGCTGTTTTGATAAATGAATTGATTACTTACCCAACACTCGGGAAGTAAAATTCTTGGAACAAGTTAATCCATTAACAGTCATCGCCTGGGAAATATCGGTGAGTTCTCCTTTCCAAATAGATACGACTTCTTGGTGGAGCCGTATCAACAAGTTTCTACTTGGGGAAAGTGGGGACGAGCTTTACGTTTCAGAGTCATGGATTTCATCTGAACTAGGAGTGGCGTAAGTGGCCGAGTAGCGCCGGCCCAGCCTTATTATATTGGCCCAAATGGCCTACAAGTTCCGCTAAGGCGGTCCATTCCTTAGGAGTTCAGTGTTCGGTTGACAAGTAAATCCGACAGGTTCTCCTCTACATGTAGAAAATGGTGGGGTTGTACTACTACGACTGATCATCGTAAGTGGTCTTCCTGGCGCGGCAAACTCCCGTAATGAGTTCATCATCCAATTGGATAATTTCTGCAACACTACCCAGAGCACTTCGATAAAAAGGCTACGGTTGGGCGATTGTTGAGTGTTGGCAGGGTCAAGTTTTCAAAATGATGTTTACATCAAATGAAGTATCTCGTAACTTCATTTTATTTTGATAATATTTTAAAGATTTAATCTATTCAAATCTTGTCTTATAGTCTCATCTATGTGATGAACTTTTGAAATTAATTATAACTTGAACGGTGGTAGTTCAAGTAGTATTTGGAAAAGATATAAGTATATTGGAGTATTTGGTAACTTCATCTTTTAAGCTTATATCTAATTAATAATTGTCTTATGAATGACAAAGATTTTCAGAAAAACGTTGAGACAAGGTTAGATATATGAGATCACCTTGCAACGATATTTTTTTATATACAGTTATACACTGGGACTTTGTGTATATTATGCATGGAAGAGGACTTCCAATATTTTGAAAAGTATATATGTATATATATATACTGAATATTTTGCGACTTCATCGCATTAAGATATCAACTTGGTTCATTTCTTTTGACCAAGACTTTCATGAGTACTAAGAGAAGGCTCATATACTATTAATCATTATACATATTATTTTGGTGGGCTTGCTGCTCACCCTTGCTTTCTTCTTTCATCACACAACATCAGATAGACAAGATGAACAGGACCAAGCTCCCAATTCGCGAGCGGATAGGAAACATTCCGCAGTTTCCTATAGGCGTTGATGTCGCTGTAGCTGAGGTAGGAACTACCAATAGGCTAGGCTTTCAACTTTTGATGTACCAGATTTATGTATATTTATGAATTATAATAATGGCAAAGAACTGTAAATTTATTCAGAAAACCTTTTAAGGTGTATGGGCAGATAATTGTGGAATAAAATGACTTGTGATTACTTTTGGATGTTCATCTCTGAGACTATAACGTGTAGTGTGTGTGTTTATTGTGGGGTCACAGTACAGAGTAGTTGATTAATTATTAAGGTTGGGTGTTACTAAGGGAAATGGAACTCGTGACAACCCGGATCCCCGACCCCGGATCTGGGGGTGTTACAGTCGTTATATCCTTTCCCCCTTAAAAAGATTCTGTCCCCCGAATCTGACTCAGCTAAACAATTGAGGATATTTATCAAGCATGTTTGACTCTAATTCCCAAGTAGACTCTTCTACTCGAGGATTTCTCCACAAAACTTTTACTATAGGAATTGACCTATTCCTAAGGACTCATTCCTTACGGTCTAGGATTTGGACCGGTTGTTCCACATAGGACAAATCTGGTTGAAGTTCAATCGATTCATATTCTATGACTTAATTCGAATTAGGGATATAGGGTTTCAACATAGATACGTGGAACACATTATGAATGTGCTGCCACTGCGGTGGTAACGCTATCTCATAAGCGACTTTTCCCACTCTCTTCAAAACCTCAAAGGGTCCTACAAATCTAGGGTTAAGTTTACCCTTCTGACCAAATCGTACTAACCCTTTCCAAGGTGACACCTTTAGTAACACTAGAGCTCCTATCTCGAAGTCCATATCTTTCCTATGTAAATCTGTAATAACCCCAATTTTTGGGAAAGTTTTGAAACCCTTATGAATAGTGTTTTTGCTGAATGAGAAAACTTTTCATGCCACACTATGTAGGGGTTCTGATATGGATATTCTGAGATTTTATTAGTACTTTATATGGGATATAAGTGTATGTAAAGATCGTCAGAATCCAAATCCGAACACTTTGATTTTTCCCGGAAATACACTAGATACGGAAAGATTTGAGAAAAAGGTAACAGGATAAAAAGGATTTAAATTAAAGGATTATAGGAGAGGATCATAAAAGGAATATAATATATTAAGAAAAGTTAAGGGAACCTAAGTAATAAGATCCCGGGTATGATCCTTCAAACGATAAACGAAAACGAAAGTTAAGCGAACCGTATAACAGATCAGCGGTCATTAGGCAAACAATTAGGAAGTTAATCAAAGGGATTAGAGAGGATGATGTCACCCAACCAATGAGAAGAGGACAAGGAGGGGAGGATGACATCATGAGGATGACACAAGCATGACATGGGAAGGAAGGAGATGTGGTGGCTTTTTAACCACACAAAATCAAGGGCAACTAGGTAATTTACTAAAACAAACACAAAAAATCAAACCAACCAAGCCAAGCAAATCATTTTTCATCAAAATCAAAAAGAAACCAAGGCATTGTTCTTCATGCTCTCGGCCAAAACAGAACCAGAACACTAAAACTGCTGTATCTCCTTCATTTCTCACTCAAATATTGTGTTCTATAGCTCATTGGAAAGGTATTGAGATGGCCTACAACTCTTGGTCACAAGTCTCGTCCAAATAATCATGGTAAGACCCTCATTTTTACAGTTCTTTAAATCGGACTTTTAGAAACTTCAAAGCCTAACTTTGTGTTCTTGATTTCTTTGGAAAGATCAAGCTTGTAGGAGGCTCCCTAAGGCTTCCTAGCAACTTAACACCTCCCAAGGAAGGTATAAACTTCAAACCCTAGCCTTTACTTTATTTGTTAGTAAGTTTAATGGTTGGTGTTGTGAAATGAGAAGCATGGATTGTGATTATTAGTAGTTTGGTTTGATTTGGAAGTGTTTTTGGTAATTGAAGCTTGATTATAGTTCATAGGTCTTGATTGTGGTTGTTTGAGTTGAAAACCTTGGAGATTATGGACTGATGTGGTATGGTTTAGGTGAAGTTTTGTTGTATTGATGGTTATGAGTTGGTTGGTGGTTAATTGGAGTAGTTTAAACATTGGTAATCGCGTAAACATAGCCGTCGTAACGTCCGATTTTCTTTGGACTGTTTTTGTGCATAACATTAGGACCCGAGAACCCCCTGCTAGATTATGACCACTGCCATGTTTAGATAGCTCATGTTACGAGCTTCGTTTTGATATGTAGTTCGTTCGATTCCGATGCACGGTTTAGGAGAAACGACCGTTTTAAGTAACGGCGTTTCGCGAACGAAACTTTTCCCCTCGCCTTACTTTGAAACATAGGTTAAAGACCAAAAAGGGTTAATTAATGCATGAAACATTTATGGTAAGTGTGTTAGGCAGTTGGTAAGACACTCGCGAAGGAATCGCCTTAAAACTCGTAAAGGTTAAATTATTAAAAATGGTGGAGCCGAGGGTACTCGAGTGACTTAAGAGAATCAGTAAGTGCAAAACGAGCGTTAGAGTCTGAGTTGGTTAGAGTATAGATTTACAAGTGACTTTGGTTTAATTCCAACTTACTTGTTGTTTATAGGTTACCAGACTCGTCCCGAGCCATTCGTAACCCCCAGTCGCTCAGGCAAGTTTTCTACCCGATATACTGTTGTTGTGATGTAAATATATGTATATGCATTATCTTGTGATAGTGCATGATTGTTATTAGCAAATTTTGCGATATATTGGAGCATGCTGATATGGTATATATGCATGTCTGTTTCGTAATCTGGTTATCTATCTGTTGATTTCAATGCTTATAGTTGCATAATACCTATGCTAGAAATAAGCAAGTAGTTGCGTATACCCTTAGTATAGGGGATAAAAGGTGAACATATTTCTAAACCGGGAGTCGATGTTCCCGAGTATATTATATATATATATATTTATATATATGGATATAGTTTTTAAAACTATGGATCGAATAAGGTTTATTCGATACCTTTATTTTACTTAATTGAATATTAATTTGAGTATTCATTCGAGGGCTTATGACTCAGTTTATTTTATTATTTGAATATTATTTGAATATTCATTCGAGGGCTTATGACTCAGTTTATATTATTATTGAATATTACTTGGATATTCATTTGAGGATGTATGACTCCTTTATTTTATGAATATTATTTATAGTATTCATTCGAGGTATTATGACTCCGCTTATTACTTAATAATATTCTTTATTGTATTAAAGAATAAGGTGTCGATAATCAAACTTACTTTTGATTATTCAAATAAAGATATTACTTTCGTATAAGTATATCTTTGATTATTTGCTATTCATTTCAAGTATAAGTTTTAATACTTCTACTTCAATTATTTTATAAAGATTATTCTTTATGGGAATATTATTTAAATAATAATATTCAGACATTTTCTAAATATTCTGGGGACTGATTTACTTCATTAAATCAGCTTCACTCCAAACATTCTTAAAAATGTTTTGCGAGTCTTCAAAATGATTTTTTTTAAAAGTTAGAGCGGATCCCAAAAACTCATTTTTTTTAAGATCCTCCTTTCGAAGGGGATTTAAATACTCGCTCAAAACCTGAGGGATCCGGCTCTGTGGTGTGTTTTATATTCGCAACAAGGTTGTTGTTTTGATAAATGAATTGATTACTTACCCAACACTCGGGAAGTAAAATTCTTGGAACAAGTTAATCCATTAACAGGCATCGCCTGGGAAATATCGGTGAGTTCTCCTTTCCAAATAGATACGACTTCTTGGTGGAGCCGTATCAACAAGTTTCTACTTGGGGAAAGTGGAGACAAGCTTTACGTTTCAGAGTCATGGATTTCATCTGAACTAGGAGTGGCGTAAGTGGCCGAGTAGCGCCGGCCCAGCCTTATTATATTGGCCCAAATGGCCTGGAAGTTCCGCTAAGACGGTCCATTCCTTAGGAGTTCAGTGTTCGGTTGACAAGTAAATCCGACAGGTTCTCCTCTACATGTAGAAAATGGTGGGGTTGTACTACTACGACTGATCATCGTAAGTGGTCTTCCTGGCGCGGCAAACTCCCGTAATGAGTTCATCATCCAATTGGATAATTTCTGCAACACTACCCAGAGCACTTCGATAGAAAGGCTACGGTTGGGCGATTGTTGAGTGTTGGCAGGGTCAAGTTTTCAAAATGATGTTTACATCAAATGAAGTATCTCGTAACTTCATTTTATTTTGATAATATTTTAAAGATTTAATCTATTCAAATCTTGCCTTATAGTCTCATCTATGTGATGAACTTTTGAAGCTAATTATAACTTGAACGGTGGTAGTTCAAGTAGTATTTGGGAAAGATATAAGTATATTGGGGTATCTTGTAACTTTATCTTTTAAACTTATATCTAATTAATAATTGTCTTATGAATGACAAAGATTTTCAGAAAAACGTTGAGACAAGGTTAGATATATGAGATCACCTTGCAACGATATTTTTTTATACAGTTATACACTGGGACTTTGTGTATATTGTGCATGGAAGAGGACTTCCAATATTTTGAAAAGTATATATGTATATATATATAATGAATATTTTGCGACTTCATCGCATTAAGATATCAACTTGGTTCATTTCTTTTGACCAAGACATTCATGAGTACTATGAGAAGGCTTATATATTGTTAATCATTATACATATTATTTTGGTGGGCTTGCTGCTCACCCTTGCTTTCTTTCTTCATCACACAACAACAGTTAGGAAAGATGGCCAGACTCCAGCAGACCCAGCGCAAGCGCGTGGGAAGCGTCCCGCGTCTTCCCGTTGATGTTGTAGCTGCTATAGCTGCAGAGGTAGATCTATTGTAGATCAGACCATCTACTTTTGAGAATCAATTATGTATAATTATAACTTGTGGCAGATAATGGCAATTAACTGTAAATTTATCAAGTAATCATTTTGGGATGTAATAACTTTTAAATTGTGGATTCAAAGACTTGTACTTATTTAAATTTCATCTCTGAGACTATAACGGGTTGTGGTGTGTGTTAGTGTGGGGTCACAACATAAGGTTATTTATTATTAATTAAGTGAAGTGATATTGTGGAAAGAAAGACCGTGACGACCCGGATCCCCGACCCCGGATCTGGGGGTGTTACAGAAATGGTATCAGAGCTAAGCGTTATAAACCTCAGAGATGATGGGACGTTAAGATAATAAGTTCACTAAGATAATAAGAACTCTTGCCAAGTTCATAGTCGGACTACCTAACGTAGTACTGACAGTTAAAACCCTTATGGGAACCCTTATAAATGTAGCGATAGAAGCGTAGTTCGTTATCGTATATGGTAGCGGGACTCCGAACCCTGAAGTTGAGGAACATCAACGCGATGATGTTTTATTACTAATTGGAGATCAGATTGTGGATCCAGTAGAGCGTCCTAACGCAGGACCGGATGATGTTGATATTGAGGATGTAGCGGTTGAGGATGTTGTCCTAGAAGGGATAGTTGCTGAGGAGGATCCCATGGAGGATCCTGACGAGATTGGATAAAGGACCACTGATGAATTGATGACCCTGGTTGGGTCGACTACCAGAGGTAGGATTGGCCGGTCACTACCAGAGGTTCGTTCAAGTTTGTAAAGATAGTAGCCCCTTTAACACGGCTTACTCGTAAGACTGAGAAGTTCGAATGGACAGAGAAATGCGAGAACAACTTTTAAGAACCGAAGCAAAGGTTGGTGACGTTCCCTATGTTGGCGTTGCCGGATGGAAAATGAGATTTTGTGATTTGTAAGTGACGCTTCGCATAAGGAATTAGGGTGCTTCTTATATAGCACAGCAAGATAATCGCGTCTGCGTCAAGACAATTAAGGGAATTTAAAATTCGATATCCCCACCCATGAGCTTGGGCTCGTGGCAATAGTTTTGCCCTAAAGATTTGAGGCACTACTTGTATGGAGAGAAGTGTGAGATTCACAAACCATAGGAGCTCTAGTACATTCTTACGTAGAAAGAGCTCAACATACGCCAGAGGAGGCGGTTAGAGCTAATCAAGAATTATGATTGGGAGATTCTTTATCATTCGGGGAAAGCCAATATGGTGGCTGATGCCCTTAGTAAAAAGGAGAGACTCAAGATGATAATGTCTTTTGGAGAGTTTATAAGAGATTTTGAGAAAATGGAAATAGTAGTGAAGGTAACCGGAGCCGGTACCGAAAAGCTGTTTGAGATAGCAATACAGCCCGAAGTATTGGAAAAGAACATATTGTGCCAGTAAAAGTGATGAATGAAGGCAGAGAGCCAACAAATAGGTATGAGATTAATACCGAGAGAGATGATAAGGGAATAATGAGGTATTCCTATAGAATTTGGGTTCCAAAGGTTTAAGAGCTTAAAGATGAAATCTTAGATGAAAGCTAGTTTGAGGAATAAGAGTTAGAGCAAACCCTGAACGTGATAGTCAGGGAGGTTGCCACCAAGACAAAAGGAACCCATAACATGATGAAGTGGAAAATGAGGATTTAAATTATGTAAGATGACCCCAATTATGGGGAGTAGGAAGAAATATTTAGACTGAGGAAACAAAAGTCGAGTAAGGACAGGAGACCCGAGATGGTACCCCTATACGGCAATTCATGGACCTGTCTAAAGAGAACTTAGACTATTATCCCCAACCACCACCCTGAGGAGACAGTGCGGTGGGAAATTCTTTCATGACCTTTAAGTCGCTAAGCTCTCAGAGTTCCAAGGAACAAGCTGACCCAGTCGAGGCAAGAGCCTGGCTAAAGGAAATAGATGAATCATTTGAGATTCTAAATGATTGACGAACCACAAAAGACTGTTTTGTCACTTACCCTCCTAAGAGAGAGACCACCCGCTGGTGAAAGGCCAAGGAAGGCACGGAGCAAGAGATTATAATAAACTGATTTAAGTTCAGTCAATTGTTTTCAGGAAAGTACTTCCCAAGGTTATGGAGATAGTGTAAAAGCTTAAGAGCCAGAACAAAGGCAGACGAGTATGATGAATTATGAATCTAAGTTGTAAAAGTTATCAAGATTCGTTCTGAAGACACGAATCCAGAATGACGGGATGTTTGAAATCAATGCTTATGTTGTGTTGGTTCATGAAATAACGATAAGAGAAAGGAATATAAAGGCAAGAGAGTTTGAGGAATGATAAGGGAGTTGGGTATGAGGAAACCCTAAAGACTCGTAGAAATAGAAATAGAAAAGTAGGTAATCGTCCGGATGAGAGTGATTCACCATGAGTTAAATTGATGGTTGAAGGTATAAGAGATACATATATTTTATCCCCTGTAAGTTGGGAAGATTCGAGGAAACCTTGAGATAATTCGAAGGATAAATAATGAGACGCGGATAGACTGAGGAGACAAGAAAGTAAGAAATTAAGAAAATTGGGTGAAGGAAGTGACCTTCAAGAAGGTAAAGTGTAAGACCGGTGGCATGATACCCAGAAAGGGAGACGCCAGATATGAAAGATATCCCAACATTGAGATGACTGTTGAGATAAACAACAAAAGTAAATAAGGAATTATTAAGAAGAAGTTCACGTTGAACATGACCAATATCTTCCAGAACATCCATGTTATCATTACCAAATCAAGAAAGAAAAGTGCATGACCATTGTTATCTTTTGGAGGCCATATGGATTGACCTCAATTTGAATAAGGATGCTATTATGAAGTTAGGTATAGACTATCGAGGTGGGAATGATTGAATAAGACACCCTTATCAGGGATATATGACTTGATTTATCCATGGAAGGATGCAGGTACCTTTTAAAGGTGGAATTAAGGATAGAACATCGGTAACTTAAAATGAATCCTAGGGGAATGCATAAAGGTTGGAATTTCACCCTTAATAGGGACAGTATGAGTTTTGACAGTATGATTTGGAAAGGGTTAATGTAGCAACAACCTTTAAGAATCAGTGGAGAAATTTTTCAGAAGTATATAGACAATGGTTCTAGTAATAGTAAATGGTATTTTAATATGCCCTGTATCTAGGGAATACAGGAGGAACGATTGAAGGATAACCTTAGAGGTTTTAAAAGGAGAAAGGTAATATTCAAAATTTTCAAGAATAGAAATGTTGATAAAGGAAATATGACGTAATTATAATGTTGCCAAGTGGGGCACGTGTTAAACCACGAGAAAGTATGGATCGAACCAGTAATGGTCGAAATTATTCAGGGCAATTAGGACTTAAGATAAAAGATGTTCTAATTATGATTGAGAGTCAGTCATGACAGTGATTAACCTCTAAAGACTGAGGCAATAACTTATGGAAAAATGGTGATTTTTTTTTTTACTCATCAGATTTTAAGGAAAGCATTTTCACATAAGCTGTGATTGAAATAAGGTAGAAAATTTATTTGGAGATGGTTAAAGTGACATTAACTGTAAGGAAATTTTACTATCAGGAAAGGCCAAAGAGGTGGCCGACACTTTAAAGGTAAGAGGATAATTATAGGCGCTTGTGCCAAAAGAATACAGTGATGATGGTTAAAACTGTGAAGGTTGTATTATGGTTTGGAAGATTGACATTCCTTCTGATGACTGTGCAATACCCAGCCGTAATAGTAGTTGGTAAAGGTTTAATTCGTGTAATCGCCATGAGCGGGCTATCTATCTTAGAAGGTACTATCTTGAGATAAGCCAGGACCATGTTTCAAAAAGGACTAGATGAACCCTTGAGTTAATTCTTCTATTTAGGGCGTATGATTAAGAATAGTATTAACCTGCTATCGTTGCTTTGATTGAAACTCTTCTGCACTTTTATCTGCTTCATGTCATGTATGTATGTCAGGATCAGGAGTGTTCTTCATGAATCAGAAATGGTGATTATGTTACCTCCTTAGAAGGATTTGATATGACATGTATGGACTCCGTATGGTTAGCTATTAAGATTTCATGGAAAGTGAATGATGACAGTGGGTCAGTGGTGGACCATAGTAAGGCAACAATGATTCTACGAGTAGTGAGCTGATTACAACCGTGAGAGTTGTATTGGAATGGGTGTTGAGATTGAGTACCACTAATCGGGTCGTGGTAGTGTATAAGTTATCATTGATAGACTAATTAAGTAGAGTATCTACCTGGTGAATAATTATTCTTTCTTATCAATAGAGAGTCGTATTATTATACGAGGAAGGTTGCGGTGCAAGCATAGAATTCTAGTAACGATGATGTATAGAATGAGATCCCAGATTCGATTTTCGATGTCGAGGGAGTTTCAAAGGTGATTATGTATAAGCTCGAGGAAGAGTGTGGGTCCATAGAATGATGGACGGGATAGCGAAAATATTTAGGCATGGGAAATACGAGGCTATAATGCTTAATGTTGATTTATATACGTATATGATTTGTTCTCCTATGACAAACCTCTATAGTTCAGAGGTAGGTTCCAAGCCAGATATTTTGTGGCAGTATATTTTTTTTTTCTTTCATATATACAATTCTCTTCAATTCGTTCTTTTCTCTTCTTTTCATTTCATGTAAGCTGAGAAGAACAACCCTTCCAGAAAGGGGAGGTATTGCCGAATGACTATCTATCTGTGTGATAGAAGCCTAGTAGGATACCAGCTATTGTTTAATTGTTTGTCAAGTACTAAAGGCTGGCCACCTTCTGTACTAACTAAGCGATATAACAAGTGTTCATGATCATAGTGATCTCTCAACAAATTCCTTTACTTCTATATGATTGATCAAGCTTCCAAAGATAGAAGCAGCTGAAAAAGGAGTAATAAAGTGGTGGTAGTATGCGGAATGGGAACACATTCGTGATACTAAGGTTGACGTGGTTATTAAAATGTTATAGAACGCTAACGAGCAAAAGTATAACCGGTATAATATTAGGAACGGAAGGTAGTAGCGATTACGAACTGGAAAAGAAAGGGTATTAAGAAGCAAAAGCTATAATGTTAGAAGCTATAATGAGAGTCTGTGCAATAGACTTGAAAAAATTTGGAATGATCACTTAACACGGATTTAGTTATATCACGACAATAGATCATATGTCATTATCGAGGTGTCACCTTATGAGATCCTTGAGGGAAGATAATGTCGATCTCCCTTATGTTAGGATGAAGTTGTAGAGCGCAAGATGCACGGACCCGCAGTAGTCCAAAGGACCAGGGATATAATAGATCTAATCAGAGGACGGCTGGTAGTAACCCAAGATGGACATAAGAGGTATGCTGATTTGACTCAAAAAGGACAAAGAGTATGAAATAGGGGGCCTAGTAATGTTATAGGTATCCCCTTGGAAACCCTTGAAAAAGGATTGATGAGGTTCGGAAAGAAAGGAAAGCTAAGTCTACAATTTGTTGGACCCTTGGATATATTAAGACGTTTGGGAAGTTAGCATATGAGCTAGCCCTACCCCCGAACCTGTAGCAAGTTCATAACGTGTTCCACGTATCAATGTTAAGGAAGTGTAATTCGGATGCCAGACAAATAGGGGCATATGAGCGCATAGACATGCAACCAGACGTAACCTATATGGAGCAACCAGGAAGGGTATAGAGTAAAAAGGAACGAGTGCTTAGGAGAAGGGTTATCAAACTAGTAAGAGTTTGATGGTAGAACCACAATGTGGGAAAATTTACTCGAGAGTTAGAAAGTGCAATGCTAAGAGAGTATCCCTATTCATTTTCTATCTGATTCCGGGACGGAATCCTTTTAAGGAGGGGAGACTGTAATAACCCCAATTTTTGGGAAATTTTTGAAACCCTTATGAATAGTGTTTTTGCTGAATGAGAAAACTTTTCATGCCACACTATGAAGGGGTTCTGATATGGATATTCTGAGATTTTATTAGTACTTTATATGGGATATAAGTGTATGTAAAGATCGTCAGAATCCAAATCCGAACACTTTGATTTTTCCCGGAAATACACTAGATACGGAAAGATTTGAGAAAAAGGTAACAGGATAAAAAGGATTTAAATTAAAGGATTATAGGAGAGGATCATAAAAGGAATATAATATATTAAGAAAGGTTAAGGGAACCTAAGTAATAAGATCCCGGGTATGATCCTTCAAACGATAAACGAAAACGAAAGTTAAGCGAACCGTATAACAGATCAGCGGTCATTAGGCAAACAATTAGGAAGTTAATCAAAGGGATTAGAGAGGATGATGTCACCCAACCAATGAGAAGAGGACAAGGAGGGGAGGATGACATCATGAGGATGACACAAGCATGACATGGGAAGGAAGGAGATGTGGTGGCTTTTTAACCACACAAAATCAAGGGCAACTAGGTAATTTACTAAAACAAACACAAAAAATCAAACCAACCAAGCCAAGCAAATCATTTTTCATCAAAATCAAAAAGAAACCAAGGCATTGTTCTTCATGCTCTCGGCCAAAACAGAACCAGAACACTAAAACTGCTGTATCTCCTTCATTTCTCACTCAAATATTGTGTTCTATAGCTCATTGGAAAGGTATTGAGATGGCCTACAACTCTTGGTCACAAGTCTCGTCCAAATAATCATGGTAAGACCCTCATTTTTACAGTTCTTTAAATCGGACTTTTAGAAACTTCAAAGCCTAACTTTGTGTTCTTGATTTCTTTGGAAAGATCAAGCTTGTAGGAGGCTCCCTAAGGCTTCCTAGCAACTTAACACCTCCCAAGGAAGGTATAAACTTCAAACCCTAGCCTTTACTTTATTTGTTAGTAAGTTTAATGGTTGGTGTTGTGAAATGAGAAGCATGGATTGTGATTATTAGTAGTTTGGTTTGATTTGGAAGTGTTTTTGGTAATTGAAGCTTGATTATAGTTCATAGGTCTTGATTGTGGTTGTTTGAGTTGAAAACCTTGGAGATTATGGACTGATGTGGTATGGTTTAGGTGAAGTTTTGTTGTATTGATGGTTATGAGTTGGTTGGTGGTTAATTGGAGTAGTTTAAACATTGGTAATCGCGTAAACATAGCCGTCGTAACGTCCGATTTTCTTTGGACTGTTTTTGTGCATAACATTAGGACCCGAGAACCCCCTTCTAGATTATGACCACTGCCATGTTTAGATAGCTCATGTTACGAGCTTCGTTTTGATATGTAGTTCGTTCGATTCCGATGCACGATTTAGGAGAAACGACCGTTTCAAGTAACGGCGTTTCGCGAACGAAACTTTTCCCCTCGCCTTACTTTGAAACATAGGTTAAAGACCAAAAAGGGTTAATTAATGCATGAAACATTTATGGTAAGTGTGTTAGGCAGTTGGTAAGACACTCGCGAAGGAATCGCCTTAAAACTCGTAAAGGTTAAATTATTAAAAATGGTGGAGCCGAGGGTACTCGAGTGACTTAAGAGAATCAGTAAGTGCAAAACGAGCGTTAGAGTCTGAGTTGGTTAGAGTATAGATTTACAAGTGACTTTGGTTTAATTCCAACTTACTTGTTGTTTATAGGTTACCAGACTCGTCCCGAGCCATTCGTAACCCCCAGTCGCTCAGGCAAGTTTTCTACCCGATATACTGTTGTTGTGATGTAAATATATGTATATGCATTATCTTGTGATAGTGCATGATTGTTATTAGCAAATTTTGCGATATATTGGAGCATGCTGATATGGTATATATGCATGTCTGTTTCGTAATCTGGTTATCTATCTGTTGATTTCAATGCTTATAGTTGCATAATACCTATGCTAGAAATAAGCAAGTAGTTGCGTATACCCTTAGTATAGGGGATAAAAGGTGAACATATTTCTAAACCGGGAGTCGATGTTCCCGAGTATATTATATATATATATATATATATATATTTATATATATGGATATAGTTTTTAAAACTATGGATCGAATAAGGTTTATTCGATACCTTTATTTTACTTAATTGAATATTAATTTGAGTATTCATTCGAGGGCTTATGACTCAGTTTATTTTATTATTTGAATATTATTTGAATATTCATTCGAGGGCTTATGACTCAGTTTATATTATTATTGAATATTACTTGGATATTCATTTGAGGATGTATGACTCCTTTATTTTATGAATATTATTTATAGTATTCATTCGAGGTATTATGACTCCGCTTATTACTTAATAATATTCTTTATTGTATTAAAGAATAAGGTGTCGATAATCAAACTTACTTTTGATTATTCAAATAAAGATATTACTTTCGTATAAGTATATCTTTGATTATTTGCTATTCATTTCAAGTATAAGTTTTAATACTTCTACTTCAATTATTTTATAAAGATTATTCTTTATGGGAATATTATTTAAATAATAATATTCAGACATTTTCTAAATATTCTGGGGACTGATTTACTTCATTAAATCAGCTTCACTCCAAACATTCTTAAAAATGTTTTGCGAGTCTTCAAAATGATTTTTTTAAAAGTTAGAGCGGATCCCAAAAACTCATTTTTTTTAAGATCCTCCTTTCGAAGGGGATTTAAATACTCGCTCAAAACCTGAGGGATCCGGCTCTGTGGTGTGTTTTATATTCGCAACAAGGTTGTTGTTTTGATAAATGAATTGATTACTTACCCAACACTCGGGAAGTAAAATTCTTGGAACAAGTTAATCCATTAACAGGCATCGCCTGGGAAATATCGGTGAGTTCTCCTTTCCAAATAGATACGACTTCTTGGTGGAGCCGTATCAACAAGTTTCTACTTGGGGAAAGTGGGGACAAGCTTTACGTTTCAGAGTCATGGATTTCATCTGAACTAGGAGTGGCGTAAGTGGCCGAGTAGCGCCGGCCCAGCCTTATTATATTGGCCCAAATGGCCTGGAAGTTCCGCTAAGACGGTCCATTCCTTAGGAGTTCAGTGTTCGGTTGACAAGTAAATCCGACAGGTTCTCCTCTACATGTAGAAAATGGTGGGGTTGTACTACTACGACTGATCATCGTAAGTGGTCTTCCTGGCGCGGCAAACTCCCGTAATGAGTTCATCATCCAATTGGATAATTTCTGCAACACTACCCAGAGCACTTCGATAGAAAGGCTACGGTTGGGCGATTGTTGAGTGTTGGCAGGGTCAAGTTTTCAAAATGATGTTTACATCAAATGAAGTATCTCGTAACTTCATTTTATTTTGATAATATTTTAAAGATTTAATCTATTCAAATCTTGCCTTATAGTCTCATCTATGTGATGAACTTTTGAAGCTAATTATAACTTGAACGGTGGTAGTTCAAGTAGTATTTGGGAAAGATATAAGTATATTGGGGTATCTTGTAACTTTATCTTTTAAACTTATATCTAATTAATAATTGTCTTATGAATGACAAAGATTTTCAGAAAAACGTTGAGACAAGGTTAGATATATGAGATCACCTTGCAACGATATTTTTTTTATACAGTTATACACTGGGACTTTGTGTATATTGTGCATGGAAGAGGACTTCCAATATTTTGAAAAGTATATATGTATATATATAATGAATATTTTGCGACTTCATCGCATTAAGATATCAACTTGGTTCATTTCTTTTGACCAAGACTTTCATGAGTACTATGAGAAGGCTTATATATTGTTAATCATTATACATATTATTTTGGTGGGCTTGCTTCTCACCCTTGCTTTCTTTCTTCATCACACAACAACAGTTAGGAAAGATGGCCAGACTCCAGCAGACCCAGCGGAAGCGCGTGGGAAGCGTCCCGCGTCTTCCCGTTGATGTTGTAGCTGCTATAGCTACAGAGGTAGATCTATTGTAGATCAGACCATCTACTTTTGAGAATCAATTATGTATAATTATAACTTGTGGCAGATAATGGCAATTAACTGTAAATTTATCAAGTAATCATTTTGGGATGTAATAACTTTTAAATTGTGGATTCAAAGACTTGTACTTATTTAAATTTCATCTCTGAGACTATAACGGGTTGTGGTGTGTGTTAGTGTGGGGTCACAACATAAGGTTATTTATTATTAATTAAGTGAAGTGATATTGTGGAAAGAAAGACCGTGACGACCCGGATCCCTGACCCCGGATCTGGGGGTGTTACAAAATCTGCATACTTTCTTTGTCTATCTTGGGCTGCTTCCAACCTTTTCCGAATCAACACTATGGCATCTCTGGTTTGCTAAACCAACTCAGGACCTAACACTTTCTTTTCTAATACCTCATCCCAATACAACGGTGATCTACATTTACGCCCATACAAAGCTTCGTAAGGAGGCATCCCAATACTGGCATGATAACTGTTATTATACGAGAACTCAATCAAAGGTAGGTGCTCATCCCAATTACCTTTAAAATCCAGAACACAGACTCTCAACATATCCTCTATGGTCTGAATCATTCTTTCACTTTGACCGTCCGTCTGGGGATGATAAACGGTGCTCATATTCAATTTCATTCCTAGGCACTCTTGGAATTTAGTCCAGAACCTGGAATTAAATCTCGGGTCTCGATCCGACACTATAGAAACAGGCACTCCATATTTGGTAACTATCTCATCCAAGTACAACTTGACTAACTTTTCCAACGAATATCTTTCATTGATCGGAAGGAAATGCGCTGACTTAGTCAACCTATCAATGATTACCCAAATAGCATCATAGTTCACTCTCGTCCTTGGCAATCCCACTATGAAATCCTTAGCAATGTCTTCCCATTTCCATTGGGGAATCTCCAAAGGTTATAACAATCCACTCGGTCGTTGATGCTCTGCTTTCACCGTTTGACACACATGACATCTACTTACCCAATTGGCAATATCCTTATTCAATCCTGGCCACCAAAAATTTTTCTTCAGATCCTGGTACATCTTGGTACTACCAGGGTGGATAGAAAACCTAGAGTTATGTGCTTCCTGCAAAACTTCGTTCTTCAACTCCGTTACATTAGGAATCCAAACTCTGGATGAAAATCTATATAAACCTTGACTATCTTTTTGAGTACACAATTCTTCTCCCGTCAAAGTATCCAACTCTTGTTCCATAACTCCTTCTTGACATCTTCTAATCTTTTCCATCAATGCCGGCTGGAAAGTAACTTCATACAATTACTCTTGGCTTTCACCAGATACTCGAATCTCAATTTCCATTCTTTCTAAGTCTTGTGCTAATTCCTCCGCAATGTTAACCATATTCAGTATTTCTTTTCTACTCGAGGCATCAACCACCACATTAGCTTTACATGGGTGATAGTTAATCGAACAATCGTAGTCCTTAATCAACTCCAACCACCTTCTTTGTCTCATGTTTAGATCTTTCTGCGTAAATATGTACTTCAGGCTCTTATGATCTGTGTAAATATCACAGTTCTCTCCATACAAGTAGTGACGCCATAACTTTAAAGCAAATACTATAGCCTCCAATTCAAGGTCATGAACTGGATATTTCTACTCGTGAGGCTTTAACTATCTGGAGGCATAAGCAATCACTTTGTCATGCTGCATTAACACACATTCCAATCCTTTCAAAGAAGCATCACTATAGATTACAAAGTTTCCCGTCTCATCTGGCAATGCTAACACTAGAGCCGTCACTAGTCTTCGTTTTAACTCCTGGAAACTCTCTTCACACTTTTCCGATGCAATCTTCGAGAAATCTTTCACAAACCTTCGATAATATCCTGCTAATCCAAGAAAACTTCTTATTTCCGTTGGTGTCTTCGGTTGCTCCCACTTTGATACGGCTTCGATCTTTACCGGGTCTACTTTGATACCTTCCTTACTCACCACATGTCCAAGAAACTGTATTTTCGTCAGCCAAAACTCACACTTAGAAAACTTAGCATACAATTGCTTTTCTCTTAACTTTTGAAGGGAAATCTGCAGATGCACTGCGTGATCTTCTGGATTCTTCGAATATATGAGGATGTCATCAATAAATACACTAACAAACTTATCCAAATACTCCTTGTATATCCTATTCATCAAATCCATGAAAGCCGCTGGTGCATTCATCAATCCAAACGACATCACTAGAAACTCGTAATGGCCATACCTTGTTCTGAATGCAGTCTTGGGGATATCTTCAGGCTTTATCTTCAGTTGGTGGTAGCCAGATCTTAAGTCAATCTATGAAAAGTAACATGCTCCCTTAAGCTGATCAAACAAATTATCGATTCATGGCAAAGGATACTTCTTCTTTATTGTCAACTTGTTCAGCTCTCTATAATCAATGCACAATCTCATGCTTCCATCCTTTTTCTTAACAAATAGCACTGGAGCACCCCATGGGGAAACACTGGGTCGAATAACTCCCTTATCCAATAATTCTTGAAGTTGCTTAGCTAATTCTTTCATTTCCATCGGGGCCATCCTGTATGGAGCCTTAGAAACAAGTTCAGCTCCAGGTATCAAATCAATGGAAAACTCTATCTCACGATCAGGTGGCAATCCTGGTAATTCTTCTGGGAAAACGTCAGGGAATTCTCTTACTATAGGGATCTCATCCAAAATAGGGATCTCTTTCTTCGTACCCACCACGTGAGCCAAGTACGCCTCACATCCTTACCGCATCAATCTTTTTGCTTGCATCACTGAAAGGAACTTCTTATCTTGTCTCTGTCCTGGGTAGCTGATCCTTTTATTATCTGGGGTATACATAACAACTCTTTTTTTTACAATCTATATTCGCCTTATGTAAAGATAACCAATCCATGCCTAAAATAACATCAAATCTCCCAACTCAAAGGGTATTAAGTCAACAGGGAACATGTACCCTGAAATCTCTAGGGAACAACTAGGACAAAATTGTTTTACAGGTACTTTATCTTTATTAGCCACTTCTATGGTCAGAGGTTCGTCTAGGTCTTCTAATATCAATTGTATTTTATTCACACAATTCACAGATATAAAAGATTTGGACGCTCCCGAATCAAACAAAATGTTAACAGGTACGGAATTAAGAATAATCGTACCTGCAACCACATCGGAGTCATGAACTGGAGACTTCTGGGTCATCTTAAAAGTCCTAGCTCTAGCAGTACTGGTTGCTGGTCCTTGGGACACACTCCTTCCGACATTACCTTGAGTCACTGACTTGCAATTCCTAGCTATGTGTCCTACTTTGCCGCAACTAAAACAAGAAACTCCTTGAATCTCAGACTTACACTCTGTGGAATAGTGACCTTTCTGTCCACACTTAAAACAATTAACATTCTCTCGGCACTGTCCATTGTGCTTTTTCCCACATGTCTTACAATCAGCCACTGGCTTACTCATCCTCGTCGGGGCAGAGTTAACTGAAGTTGTACCGGGTTTAGCTTGGGGAAAATTCTGCCTTTTAAACTTCTTATTCTTATTCTTTCCGAACCAACGCTGGAACTTCTGACTTGCTATTCCTGATTCTGACTTAGCGGGTCCACTTTCAAATTTCCTCTTCTTCTCACCCTGCTCTTTTGCAGCTAACTTCTGATCACTCTCTATCACTAGGGCAGCCTGGACTACCGAAGTATAAGTCTTAAGCTGTAAGGCTACAACTCCACTCCTTATTTCTGGCTTCAACCCTTGTTGAAACCGCTTTGCTCGTTGAGCTTCTAAACTCACATATTCCGGTGCTATACGGGCCAACTCTGTAAACTTCGCTTCATATTCCGTGATACTCCTATCTCCTTGTTTCAGTTCCAAAAATTCCATCTCCATTTGATTCTGGAGACAGTCTGGAAAGTATTTTTCCAAAAACAATTCTGTAAATCTGGCCCAGAGAACTGGACCTTCTCCCTCTAGGGCTCGCGTAGATTCCCACCAATAATTTGAATCATTTCTCAGACAATAACTAGCATAATCAGTCTTTAAATCCTCACTCACCTTGGTGAGCGCAAACGCTTTTTCCATTTCCTTTAACCATATCCTTGCAGCAATATGATCTACCTCTCCTTTAAACTCTGGGGGCTTCACTGCTTGAAAAGACTTAAAACTAACACCTTGATTTGCCCCTCTCATCTCATGCTGCTGTTGGATTTGTAGTTGCTGCTGTTGGATTTGCTGTTGTTGTTGCTGTATGAGCTGCTGTTGCTGTTGTTGTTGCTGTTGCAATTGTTGCTGCTGCTGCTGCTGGAATTGTTGTTGCTGTTGGGCCAGCTGTACAGTCTGCTGACGCAATAAGTTCATCAAGTCACTCATGGAAAGATCCCCAGCAGATCCGTTATTGGGCTGAGAATTTCTCTTTGGTGGCATCTCCTGAAACATAACAGTCATATATAAGAAAATGGATTGCTCCAGCAGTTTTTATTTATGCATCAGGAGAGCGTTGCCACAAAGACAATATTCTCATCCCCAGTTTAATTGGATCCGTCCTGAGTGAATGATTATAATCTAAAAATGCCAGCAACAGAAACAACAATAATAATAACAACAATAATAGCAACGCACAATATCTAAAAACTGAACAATAAGATAAAGCAGCTGAAATACAGTAACCAACAGAATCCAACTGGTACAACTGAAAATCCAACTGAAAAGAACCATCTGAATACACACCAAAATTGGCTGTCATAGCAGCCTCACTTACTACAAACTATCACAATATAATGTACATATACAAGATAGACAACTACAGAACTCCTAGAGATCAACTCTGAGCTCTACATCCCTCTACTGCAACTCTGTCTAGCCACTACCACTGCCACCAATGGAACTTAGCTCAAACACTAGCTAGTTCACTAGGTCCTGATACTGCACAGCTCTGAACTCTGAACTAATGAAACGGTCAACAGATCTAGCCCTCTCTACAGCCATCTGGGTCAATACTCTCACACGGGCTCGCACCTCAGGGGAAGGGGCAGGGATGCCCTGGAAAGGTGCAACAGGTACCTGATCAAACTGAGCAGCAAACTCCAGACTCTGATCTCTGATAAAAGAAGTATTCACCGCCCTATGAACATGGTAAGTGATCGGTGAAGAAGTACCGCTAGGGGCCACAGGAGGTACTAGAGGTCTCATCATGAAAGAACTGGGACCGCAGCCGGGAGGGAAATCCCTGACAGCAGATACAGACCTACGTACCCAACGGGGATGAGGACCAGATCCAGGGATGTCTCGAGGCACAAAGGAAGGGACTGGTGGAGGAGGCATAGGGGTCTCCTCGGTAACAACATCAGGGGGTCTCTCGGAATCTGAGCTATCCGAATCAGAGGGATTCTCCCGAGATGGAGAACTCGAAATCGCAATAGGCCACTATCAACATAATAAATATACAGGAAAGACACAACCAGGTCAAGGCAATTCTATCAAACATTTAATAGATGCCAGGGTAACGCCGTCGGAACCCTCGACTGACTCTAAAGGTTTGCTCCTCTATATGAGTTGCTGACTCACACCTAAAGACTCACATTATCACCTACTCGACACAATCCCTAACCTGAATCAGGGACTTGAACCTGTAGCTCTGATACCAACTGTGATGGCCTCAACCCCGGGGTCAGGAGTTGACGTCACTATACACCATTACCAAAAATATAAACAACAAAATTATTATTAAAATATACTAACTTGACCCCAAACCAAGATCTGATCCAGGTTCAAGTATAATGCAGGTTCTCACTAATACAAACTCTTTATTCAACATCTAACACACACTAACTTTATTCAGCAACTCCTCAGACCTCATGGTCTGATACAAACTACCTCAGAGGAGCCGGGTCCAGTATGGGCGGGAACATGGGTCGGTCTGACTGGTCTTCTAGGCATCTGCGAGATATACATAACAGTTTGCAAGGGTGAGCATAATCGCTCAGCAGTACCAAAATATGAATAACAGAATAAAACAATAATGTAACAATAATAGGAACAGAGCTGTAATCATGATATCAACATTTCATAATGAAAATCAGAGATAATTGGATATTACTAACTAGCTTGCTTTGTTAAAACAACATAGTAGTGTCAAATAGAGTGATTACTTGCAAGACTGCCAAAGCTATATGGGATGCTTTGGAAACTCAATGTCAAGGAACATTGGCTATCAAGAAGAATAGAAGGGTTGTTTTTGTGTAAGTGTATGAACAATTTGATGTTACACCTGATGAAACCATTACTGATATATATGACAGATTTCTGACACTGTTGAATGATCTGTCATTGGCTGGAAAGGAGTATGAAAAGGATGAATCAAACACCAAGTTTCTAAGAGCTCTTCCTAAAGAATAGGATACACATGTATCCATTATCAAGCATCAGTATGATCTTGATATACTGTCACTGGATGAAATCTATGGGATATTGAAAACCCATGATTTGGAGATTCAACAAAGAAAAAACAAGAAAGGTCATAGAATGAAAGCTATTACTCTCAATGTTGAAGCTCACAAAGGCAAGGAAAGGGACAGTGAGAGTTCAAGAAGAAGGAAAGGGACATTTTTCAACTTGAAAGGCATTGTTCACCTCATGCTCAAACAAGGGCTGGATGGACACATCAAGACCTGACAGTGATAATAAATGCTACGCCTTAATGGCAACTCATGGAGAGGATGTGTCTTCCACTGATAAGGTACAAATGACTGTCTTTCCTATAGATACTGATAACGTGTGTGAGTTAAAAAGATTCCTATATTATCTGCATATTAACTTTAAGAATAAGTTAACTGAAAATGATAGTTTAATTGATGAGAATAAAGAACTTAAAAAGAGAAATGACCACTTAGAAGCTGAGCTTGTATGTATGCATGAAAATGAAAAAGCTTGTAAAAATATTATACATAATGAAGCTAAGATGCACATCAAATATGCCTTGCTAGAGGAAGTACTAGAAAAAGAAAGAGAAGTGTTTAAGACTTGGATGACCTCAGGAAGAAAGGTTCACAACTTTATAAATGACAAAAACTAAAAAGAGTGTTTAGGTTATAATAAATACACTGACAAAAATATAAATAAGAAGATTACTAACACAATACCAGTTAAGTTGTCAATACTGATGAGAATGGAGTCAATTCAGTCTCTGAAGTAGGATCTACCTCAGGAGTACCTGACAAAAAGAAAGTTGAGTTTAGAGTTAAGGAAAAGAAAGGTAAAAACATAGATCTTCTCTATAAAAGTCAAGTAGAAAAGAAAATTTTTGAAGTAACTGCTAGGCCTCACAAATCTAGTGTAAAATGGAAAATAGGGTATAAATAAGGCAAGTAATTATAAATACATTCCTCCTGCTCCTAGGAAAGCTTGTTTTAACTTTGGGAATACTAATCATATTGCTATTGATTGCAGGAAAAGTAAAAAGAAAGCTACTTTTATTCCTGAATCTAATATTAGTGGTAGATCAGTATTTTATAAACCACGGAACCCTTGTTTACAGTATGGTAATATTTGGCATTCCATTCATACTTGTAAGGAGTATCATAGTCTATATCATAATAATTATGATCTTTTGCCTAAGATCAACAAAATTGTTATTTCTGCTAAAACTGCCAAATTAAATGATCATGCATCTTATAGAATTAAAACTGACAGGACAAATCCTGATGGACCAAATTCTGATGGTCCAAATACTGTCAGGAAGTCTTCTGCTGCAAATAAATATAAGATGTCAAAAAGGACCCAAAAAATGTGGGGTCTTAAAAATCCTAGTTGATTTCCATATTTATGATTGCATGGAAATAAAAAGAGTGTGCTAGTACTGGATATCGGCTGCTCTGTACATATGACTAGAAATAAATCCCTGTTGTCAGAATATGATGAAAAGTCTGGCCCTATGGTTTTCTACGGTGATGGAAATGTAGGAAAAACACTAATATATGGCAACATAATTATTGGAAATATCATCATTCAAGATGTAGCTCTGGTAAAAGGACTTAAGCACCATCTGTTGAGCATTAGTCATTACTGACAGTGGATAATATGTTGTATTTTATAATACTCACTGTGAAGTAGTTCATAAAATTACAAGGAAAGTTGTTTTCAAGGGATACAGACATGGAAACATATTATGAATCCAAACTTCATGCAAATACTGATGGACCTAAGACTTGTTTAATAAGCAAAGCATCAGTAGATGAAAGTTGGAGCTGGCACAAAAAGTTTTCTCATCTCAATTTAAATAATCTCAATGAATTGGTGAATAAAGATTTGGTATGAGGTCTACCAAATATTTATTACTCCCCTGATGGTTTGTGTGATGCATGTCACCAAGCTAAATAAAGAAGAACATCTCTTAAGAGCAAGTCAGAATCATCCATCAAGAAGCCATATCAAATGTTACATTTGGATCTCTTTGGCCTTGTTAATTTCATGTCAATTAAAAAGAAAAGGTACCCTAATTGTTGTTGATGAGTATACCAGATTTACATGGGTATTTTTATTGCACAAGAAGGATGAAATTGTTAGTGTTTGTGCCCTAGAGACAACACTATTATGTTTATATTATGAAAAAATTGGATTATTAATTATGATTCTATGGATTATTCTTTAGTAATTTATTATATCTTTATTTTCTGCGATAAAATGTTAGATTAATAAATGTCCTTGGAATATGATATATAAATTTATATCTCCAAGTACGTGTCTTAGAAATAAAATTATGAGAATAGTATTGATATTCCTAAAGGTCCCTAGTCAAGTATTATTGTTAAGGGATGATAATAAATACATTGAGACTAATGTGTTTGTTGACTGATAATCACATCATATTGATCATAGGTATGGTGATACTAAAGTCAAAACACAGGCACATGTATTAAATACATGGTGCTGGATTGACCCGTTGTGAGATACTACATATTTAAAGTGTCATAAGTTCATCTCACAGTGATAATGATGTATAGGTCTTTTGACCTAAATTTATTATATTTCTATACGAGAATTAATATACTTTGATACTATTGAAAGTTATCCTTGACCGGGTAATAATAAAAGTAGATATTGGGTATATTATGAATCATATGAGAAATATGAATGATCTAGATGGGATTTAGCCCTCCTTTATTAAATGAGTTATATTATTGGCCTCTTGATTGAGTAAGACTATAAAATGCATGGTCGTACTCAAATACTGATTTGTTTAATAGTTTACTCATTGATCAAGGAAAGAAGGATTAAACGTTAATAGAGGATGACACAATGCATGCCTCAAGTTTGATATATAATATAAGGCTAAAGGGATTATATTACATTTTACATTATTCACGAAAGATTTAATTGAATCACCAATTATTATTATTACTTAGGGAGCAATGATGTATTACTAGATGGCTCTCATCATTTATAATTTTATTATTAGAAAATAAAATTATTGACAACGTAATAATAACCTAAAGGGTCACACACAAAGAACGTTTAAAATGGAGTGTTATTTAAATTATGAATTTAAATATTTTATTGTTGTTAATTCAAATTTAATTATTAAATTAATTAAGTTAGACTTGATTAATTGTATATATATTAGAATTTAAATTTAATAATAATATAAATCCAAAATCCGAATGAGTCCTTTTAGAAGCCTATTATGATTAAGGTTAGGCCCGAATCTCCTCTCTCCATAAATATCCATTACGATGTATATTTTAGGGTTAAGAAGTTAATCATGTTTTTAGAGAAAAATCCTAGCAGCTCTACATCTTAGAGAGGCTAGAGAGAGAGAGAGAGAGAGAGAAGGAGGCAACCAAATCGGCTAGTACCGGCTCCGGTGATTGTTGGACGATCGGACGTTCGTGTGGATATCTTGGAGAGAAGATCTTCGAAAGGAGGGCTGCTGTGTTGGTTCATCAAGATCAGAATGTTCATCATATTCAGAAGGAAAGATTTATTAAGGTAAACATCTATTATCCATAATTATCTATTCATTATACATAGATCCTGCGGTAGGGATTTGAAGGTTTTTGTTTTTTCCGTTACATTTTTATGCTCGAATCCCTAATAGAAACTCCAAATGTTCTTTTAGATCATTTGAGGTTAAATGAAAATGGATCCAAATATAAAGTGTAAATACTCAGAAGTGATAATAGCACTAAATTCGAGAATTGCAAGATGGATGAACTATGCAGATACAAAGGAATTTCACAACAATTCTCAGCTCCTGGAATACCTCAACAAAATGGAGTTGTGGAAAGGAAAAATAAGACACTGATTGAAGCTGGAAGAATAATGCTTGTGGTAGCAAATCTACCAACATACTTTTGGGCTGAAGCAGTCAATACTGCCTGTTATACTCAGAATCTGACTCTTATTAACAGACATGGACTAACTCCTTATCAAATGATCAAGGAAAAGTATCCAATCTTGAAGCATCTTCACATTTTTGGATGTAAATGCTTTGTACTGAGAACACATCCTGAAATGCTTGGAAAATTTGACAAGAAAGTTGATGAGGATATTTTGTTGGATATCCATCTTGAAAAGCCTATAAAGTATTCAATTTGAGAACAAGAACAATTATTGAATCATTCCATGTTTCCTTTGATGACAAGAAGATTCCTGGAATTGAAGAAGATACACATTAAGAACTTCTATTTACAAACAAAAAGCTCAAGTCAGGAAATGATCCCAATCCCGATGACTTATCAAATCCTAATGATGAGTCAAATCCTAAAAATGAGTTAAATTCTGATAATGATACTGATCCCAATCTAGAGTTAATTATTGAATATGCACATGTTGAGGGGGAGCAACATCAACACACAGACAATCACAACTCCGGTGAATCAAATCTTGATGATACCGATGAATCAGGAAATACTGAATCCACTGGAAATTCTTTAAGTTCAATAAATGATAGTTCATCAGGAGGAGATCACTCAACTGAGCATCAAGATTAATTTGGTGAACAGTCCACAACTGGAAGCTCTACTCAATCAGAAAATGACAGCACTAATACAGGGGGAGCTTCACATGAAAATGATGCATCCAATTCAAGGGGAGCATCACGAAATGTGACTGAACTTCCAAAAGCTGTCAAATAGACAAAAGATCACAAACCTGATCTTATCATTGGAGATCCTATTGTCGGGCTTCTGGAAATGAGTGCAACTGATCATAAATGCCTCTATAATAATTTTCTTTCTAAGAAGGAGTTAAAGAAAGTAAAGGATGCACTCAAAGATGCTTATTGGATTAAAGTAATGCAGGAAGAATTAAATGAGTTTAAAAGGAATGAAGTTTGGAAACATGTTCCCAAGGCCAAAGAATAAATCAGTAGTTGGCACAAAATGGGTTGTCAGGAACAAGACAGATTCATATGGTATTATAATCAGGAACAAATCTAGACTTGTTGCAAAGGGATATTCACAACAAGAGGGCATTGACTATGATGAAACATTTGCTCATGTGACAAGACTGGAAGCTATCAGGATTTTCCTAGCCTATGCTGCACATAAGAAATTCAAAGTCTTTCAGATGGATGTCAAAAGTGCTTTTCTGAATGAAGAGTTAGAAGAAGAGGTATATGTTAAGCAACCATCTGGTTTCATTTATCTTGATTTCTAAACCATGTGTACAGACTTGATAAATCTTTATAAGGACTCAAACATCACCAAAGGCCTGGTATGAAACATTTGCAAAAATTTTGAATGAAAGTGGTTTCAAAAGAGGTACAATTGACAAATCCTTGTTTTACATTAATAAGGGTAAAGAATTGCTTTTGGTACAAATTTATGTTGATGACATAATTTCTGGGTCTAATAATAACAAGTTGTGTAAGAAATTTTTTGATCTTATGAAGTCAAGGTATCAAATGAGTATGATGGGGGAATTGAGCTACTTTCTTGGACTACAAGTCACACAAACTAATGAGGGTATTTTCATTAATCAGTCTAAGTATACAAGGAAGCTACTGACTAGATTCAGTATGCAGGAAAGTACAACAGCTACAACTCCAGTGGCCACTGCTACTAAGTTGGATCATAATCAAGGTAATGAGGTTGACATCAATGCTTACAAAGGCATGCTTAGCTCATTATTGTATCTAACTGCAAGTAGACCAGATATTATGTATGCAACTTGTTTGTGTGTAAGATTACAGGCCAAGCCTCGAGAACCTCATTTGGTTGCTGTAAAAAGAATACTGAGATATTTAAACGGGACTCAATCTCTTGGTTTGTGGTATACAAGAGAATTAGATTTTAGTCTGATAGGTTATTTAGATGCTGATTTTGCAAGATATAAAATTGACAAAAAGAGTACCTCAGGTGGCTGTCAATATTTGGGTGGAATACTTGTTACATGGCAAAACAAGAAACAGAAATCCATTTCCACATCTATAGCTGAAGCTGAATATATTATTGCAGGAAGCTGCTGTGCTCAGATTCTTTGGATGAGAAATCAGCTTTTGGATTATGGATTTTCTTACTTAAAGATCCCTATTTACTGTGACAAGAAAAGTGCAATAGCTATGACAGGAAATCCAGTGCGCAACACTCTCTCATAAAACACAACAGTATCAGATATCATTTTATTAGGGAACATGTCATGGGAAGGAACAATTGAGCTTCATTTTGTTCCAACTGATTAACAAATAGCTGACATCTTCACCAAGCCATTAGCAGAAGTAACGTTTGCAAAGCTTATACATGAACTTGGAATGACCAACTAAGAGAAGAAATGATCTGTCAAATCCTGATTGTACTAGTCAAATCCAGACACACCATGTCCTGACAAGGTGAGTCAAATCTTGACATGGACAATCAAATTTTGACAAGGTATGTCAAATCCTGACAAGTTGAATCCTGATAAGGTCATCAAACCCTGATAAGCTCAATTGCTGACTATGAGTAATTTATTATTTTGTACAATTATTTTTCTTCATTTCTACTTGATTTAATTCGGTATAATTAAGAGTAATTTTTGTGCTTAATATGAGAGTTGTTTTTTATTTGAATAATGTGTTGATATAATTACTAGTTTATAGGCGTAGTAACACACAACTATTCCTTAAAAGTCATGCAACATTAACTAATTTAAAACATTATTTGGTCCACTAATAATGCCACCTAACTAATTGTTGCCATGTGTAAATTGTGTCTGTGTAATTAGATCTCTATCAGTTTCTGACAAAACTAATCACATTCATAATATACATGATACTCACAATTGTTCATCTTCTTCCATTCTCTCTCTGCAAAATTTTCGAACTCAATTTTTTCTACGAAGAACCCTAATTTTCAAAATGGCCAATACTAATTATGTCTCAAAGCTCACTTCCACCAAGTACATGTTTTATGATACGACTTTTGCTATAAATAACTTTAAAGCTCCTTTGAATCATGATGATATTCACATTAATTTTTGCATAGTTTTAGATTTTCTTGCCCAAAGTGACATTGTGTATGCTTTAATAGCTCCTTCTCGAGTTTGGTTTAAACAAATCATGTATATTTTGACTACTGCTAGGATTGATTTTATAAAAGGTGTAATACTCTTCACTCATGATAAGAATGAATATGAGATTAATGTTGAGGTTATTGAAAAGGCCTTGAATCTGCCTTCTTTAAATTGTAAGGATGTTGTGGTAACACCTACTGCAACTCTCTTTGAGTTTGTAAGGGAGATAGGCCATAGCACAAAATTCACAAAGGCTAGAGAGTTGTTAGGACAAAATTGAGAAAAGAGTGGAATTTTTATTCTGATTGTATCGGTCGTGCCTTTCTGAATAAGGTTACAAATTTTGATGCTCTTCCACTAGACTCTCTGCAATTAGGTTATTCTTTAATCTTTGGTCATGCATTTGATTATGGTAATACAATTTTACAATTCCTGATAGCCAGATTGAGTGAGAAGGATGGTGTAATAGGGTATACTAGATTTTTGCAGTTATTCTTCACTTATCTTTTGCCTGATATTTCTTTTGATGAGGATGAATTACTTTTTGTTTTTCAAATAACATCAAAATCAATGCAATATTTGGCCAAAAGAAAAGAAAAATTTGTTGGTGGGGCTAATTTACCAAGAGAGATGTGGCAATTTTTGCACATCAAGATGCCACACAGATATTATATGGAAAATCCTGACACTATGGAACATGGCACATGGCACATCCAACCCTGTTCATGACCCAAGTGTTTCTGTTTCCAAACACAAACCTAAACATATTTCCACCTCTGGTTCTTCCCAAAAGGAATTAGTTGTAAAAACTAAACAACCAGCTGACACTGATGTGTCAGGACGACAATCAGGTTCAAGGGTTGTTTCACCCTCACCAAAAATACATTTTCCAGAAGATTGCACTTTCAATTCATCAGTTGAGGAGCCAGCTCTTCAACAAATGATGGCAAATCTAGGCCATGAAAAGTCTTTGGCAAAGCTGGGACAATTGAAGAGACCCCACATCAGGAGGGAGTGGAGTTTTTTCTTTGACTGTATTACAAAAGCTTTTGCCAACAAGTGCTCAAACTTTGATGCTATACCCATAATGAGTCAGCAAATCAGGTATGCTCTTTTGAATCAAACACATTTTGATTATGCAAGTGCTGTTTTAGGGTTTATTGGTGATAGGGTGAAAGAAGATAGCAATATAGTCTATTTTGCTAGATTTTGTCAACTTATCTATAATTTATGTTATCCTGATTCGCCACAAAACTTTAGTGAGATAATTGAACCCTTTAAGCTACACAAAAGGGCTTTCACTGACTTATTATCCACTGATAATAAGAAGAATGTACTAAGACCCCTCCAAATTCCTCAGTCTGTTAAACAATTCTTAGTAAATATTGATCCTCTCACATACAGTACCATATATCCTGATATAGCACCAGCCCAATCTCAACCTCCATCAGCAACTACAATAAATACACAACCAGCTCCATCCTCTCAACTTCAACCACAGCCTACCATCAGAACTTATTTCCAACCTGCACAATCTTCTCAACCATAACCATCTGCTACAACATCAAGACCCAAACCTTCAAGAGCAAAATATGTTCCTAAATCTCCACCAAGTAGAGGGAGGATGATACTAAGGGATGAGTCTGATGAAGAAGAGGAGCAAGTCCAGGTTCATGCACCAGAACCTGTGATAGTAGAAGCTGAAGGGTCTGAAATTCAGAAAAGGAAAAGATCTGCAAATTCTGATGCAGATCATGTTTCTCCACCATCCAGGAGATCAAAGAAAATGAGAGCAGAAAGGCATATGGCAAAACCTCTATCTGAGGATGCTCAAGAAGCTGAGGAAGGGGATCAGGAATCTCTGATCTCATCAAGACCAATAGTGATTGAAGCCTTGCCACCTCCACCTCAATCTAAAAACACTGTTCCAGACACAGTGATCACACCTCCTGTCTCTCCTATCATAGAAAATATTCCAGTTGAAGATTCAGGATTAAGTCCTGAAATTGACCTTCATAGGTTGATCATTCCTTATGTCCTGTTTCTGGAAGCTCCACAAGGACAAGTGACAAGTCCACCTGTTTCTCCACTATATGCTGAAGTTCCAAATACTCCCATTCTGGATGTGGACACAAATGAAGTTGTACCAGAATTTCCAATAACCACACACACACTTGTGTTGTCAGAAGATGAAGAGTTTCTTGCAAGTTCTAGAGAGTCAGCTCCAGTTAACACACCAGCTCAAGTTCTTGGAAAGGAGGCATTGAATAAAAATTTGTTGAACAAGATGCTCCTGTTCCATGGGAAGAAACTCATAGAGGAGTTGATTGGGCCAAGAAGTGGAATGAATCTGATTTTGTTCCAAGCTCCAAAGTTCTATCAGAACATATTGCTAAAGCTAATGAGTTGATGACAAACTCTGAATTTAAAGCTCAACTTAAAGTGACAGCTCTCAGTACTAAAAGTCTTCAAGGTCAACACTCCATTACTCATGCCAAGGTTGATAAGCTACCGGAAAATGCTGATAAGCTGGACCTGATGATCAAGCTGGACAAGAACAGGTTTATCAGACCTATTTATGAGAGGGTAGACGCTATTGAGAAGGTTCAAGAAAAGCAACATGCCTAAATGACCGAGGTCCTGCAGAATCAAGCCTCTTAGCAAGCTCAACTGAATGAAATTCAATCTTTAGTATAACTTCTTCTATCTTTACTCCTACCAGATGATGCCAAAAAGGGGGAGAAGGTAATGAAGTCCAAATGCTCAACTAGTCAAGTACTGAAGAAGAAGGATGATCAGGAAGATGACCAGGAAAACCCAAGCAAGGGTCAAGGTCAAGGGCAAAGCAGCAAAGTTTCTTCAAGGAAACTAATTTCTGACTCTTCTACACAGAAGAAGACAAGTTCTGAAGCTGTAAATGCTCAAGTTCTGAAAGCAAGTTCTGATGATCAAAGTCTGATATCAAGTTTTGATCTTCTCATTCAAGGTGATAGTCAATACTCTCAGAAGTTTTTGCAAACTCTGAAGCTCAAGGGAAGGGAGACTACAATCTATTATAAAGATCCCAAGATTCAGACACTTGATGAAGAAATTGCCAGGAGACTATTTCTCAAGCATAATCCTGGAATGGATTTAGACACTTTAAAGGAGGAAGAAGCTAGATTTGCAGCTGAGAAGACACATCTTAAGTCTGAAGCTTCTGATGCAAAGAAACCTCCAAGGCCTAAGGTAAAAGGCATTGTGATCAAGGAAAGCTCTGAGGCTTCAAAGTCCAAGACAAGATCACAAGTTGAAATTGATCCCAAGGCAAAAGGGAAAGGAAAGATTGATGAACCAATAAAGCCACAGGAGATGAAGATTCCTCAAATCCTGATGAAACCAGTATGCAAAATGGTTCAAGTTTTTGATGATACAGCTGCTGAAGATGAAACTGTTGAAACTCTGAAAAGAAAGAAGATAACTGAAGAATCTAAGACAACCTCTAACACAGCTCAAGTTGTTCAGAGTAAAGAACAACAAGCTACAGAAGAAACTGTAAATTCTGATCAAGTAATTAAAACATCAACCTCTGACAGTGCTCAAGTTGATTTGAACAAATTGACAGTTACTGATAAGAGAAAACTCCTATGGAAGAATGTTAATCCATCAGATCCTAAGAAAAGCCAGCTGCAATATAATTTCATAACTGTTGGATTGAAAGCCAGAGAAGCAAGAGACAGAGCTGGATTAGGTTCTGAAGAAGCCAAGATCAAGACATGAGTTGAAGTACTTACTAGAGATCCATTTTTTATGACTGACAAACCTCTTGAAGAAGTTACACAGAAATACCTCGATAAGATTATATATGTTCAAGTGGTACTGGATGCTCATGATAAAAGTAATGTCAAATAAAAGCTGATTCTGTTTCTTAAAGATGGAAGAACATACAGGATGTTAGAATCAGATGTGCTTAACAAATCTCTGAAAGAACTTCAATTCTTTTATTATCTTTTGGAGATAAAGTCTGAGATTACTAGGAGATGGTCAAATTTCATCATGAAGACCATAAGGGATAAAGCAAGAATTTATGGATCAAGGGTTATAAAATTCATTCCAAACATTATTGAAGATGATGGAAGTGAAATTCTAATGAAGAAGGATTCTGCTAAACTTGAAGTTATTCTGAAAGAGAAATGTCTGTGCTAAGACCCATCTCATCCAAGAGTAATCAGACTTGGTGATGGTTTAGAAAGAAATCATATCTCAGCACTTAGGACTGCAATCTACCAGATTAGAAGTCAGGGTGAAGAATTGAAGCAAGTCAAAGATACACTAGCTCAAGTCCTGAGGAATGCAGAAGAAAAGCTGATATCAAACTTTGTCAAGAATCACTTTGGATTCAGATTGACTCAGTAAAATTGGTAAAAGATACAATTACTGTAAGTTGTAGTTAGTTGTCTAATTAAACTCTCATTGCATTTGTACTTAAATGTTTTTGACATCATCAAATCTATTAACTTGTATATTTTTCATAATTTACAAGTTGGGGGAGATTGTTAGATATATTTGAGATGTCATGTCTAATCTGTTGTGTTTAGTTTCAGAACTTAATATCAGGACTTACTGGAAATCAGAACTTACTGAAGACAAAACTTATATCAGAACTTAAGGCCGTCAGGATTTATATCACGACTTAAGTGCAGATACTTTAGATAAGGAAAACAGCTAATTTACAGGAAAGGATCTGGACTAAAACATTAGAAGATATGCATAAAGAGTTAGAAGACTAGAAAACTTGTAGAAGATAATATCTGATTGATATATTTTAGGAGACATAATTATATTCCATATCAATTAGAAGATATCTTGTAACTGTGTACTATGTAAACACAGCTTAGGCTTTACACTATATATGTTATCATTCACGAGAAAGCTAATACATTGTAGCCTAACAGCTCTTAGTGATATTGTTCATCACTGAGAGAGAATAACTGTTCTATTGTAATAGAGTTTATTATATTGAATATACTTGATTATTGTTACATACTTGTGTTTGAAATCGATTTGATTGTATAAACACTATATTCAACCCCCGTCTATAGTGTTGTGTGACCTAACAGATTACGCATGTTACTCTGTGGAGATCTCAAACTGAGGTGCTTGGTTTGAACCAATCTGCGACCTTTTGCTCTGTTAGCACCTGATATCTTGCACATGAGATACAACTGTAAACAGGAAGAACCTCCGCGCGTAGTCCACGTGTGGGCTGCCATTTTACCGCGCGTGAACTTCACCTGTCACCAGACTCACTGTGGCGCCCTCCAAACCCGGGTCAGAAGTTTGGGGTCCACACACACACTGCTTACAACCTGCTTATAACATTAATAAAGATAATAATAATAATATGTAGTGACCCTAGTTACCAACTACCATGGATCGCAACAGGTTAAAGTATGTACACAAGCCAAACACACTAATATATTACATACCGATTAAATCCCAACCATTCAAACTCAAACTGAGTATTAAACATATTACAAACTTTTACAATTTACATTATTCCAAAAGAAGCCTACTAGCTCAGCTTCAACAGCCTTAATCCCTAGCTCTCGCACTGGACTGGGGATCCTTGCTACCAACTGGTTCCTTTTTAACTGGAAAGAGTATAAACAACATTGCACAAATGAGCTAACTAGCTCAGCAAGTCACAATGACAAAACTAAGAATAATGATCATCAAGTGAATATGGTTATGATATCAAGTGAACAATGGATTATGATTTAGAATTGGATACTATACTTTTATTTTAAAACCAAGGTTAGGCTACTGATCAGTCACGCACTAACCCCGAGCAAAGCACACAACATTGCTCTAACTACTGGATCCAAGACACACATTGGCCTAACTTGACCATTATATGGTCTGACCACGAATCTGGTCCACAATTTTATAAAAACAATCCAATTCTAACATAATAACAAAATTAAAGAATAATAAACAATAATCAGAATCATTAACAACAGTGAGTGTTTAACAATGAAAGGGTTTCAACCCTTGTGTGGATCAACAAGGTACTTTTAAGGCTTGGATGTTGGGTAATGAAAGAATTGGATAACAAAGGAATCAATGTTTCAGGGTTTCAAGAATTTGGTCTTTTAAAGCATAAGATACCATGGGTTGAGTATAAAATAATTCAGTTCAGTGTTTGGTATTTAGTTTGTATGTATTTGTGGAGTAGTATCGTAGATTTGTGGTTCGTGTTTGGGTATACAATAATCAATGGCTTAGAAAGAATATGGTTCATGGCTCAAGAACAATAACTGAAATCAGGGTTTAGGTTTCTGTGCTTCAAAGCACTTGCAATGTCAACAAGACTATCAAGTACTACAATATCTCGAGAAAGTTCAGAACACTTGCCTGGTATTAGCTTACTATCCTGCACTCGCTTCCAATCACAATTGTTTTACTCCTCAACTACCTGTTTCCCTTTCCTACGACTTGTCTCTTCTGCTCACATATTATAAGCATCTATCAATCATCAACTCATAGGATTCTATTCAACACATACTTCTATCTACCCTTCGTTTTACCCAAATCCGATTAACGGATTGAAAGTTATGCAATAATCAAGTAAACACCGAATGTATAGATCGATAGTCAATCAACAAGTCACATATAACACATAATACATCACATAATCAATGACAAATCATTTATAAAGAAGTCTCGGGTTATAAATAGGCTTTCGGGTATTTAAAATGATTTTTAAAACATTTTTTAGAATTAAAACGGGTCGTTGGATCAATTTCTGGTTAATAAACAGGGTTCGGCTGGCCAATTCTGGCTCCGAAACAATTTTATCATAATTATCGAGCCTTGAAAATAATTTAGAATAATATTTTAAAGCTCGAAACTATTTTTTTGAAATTTTTAAATCATTTTTAAATAATTAAATCTAATTAAATAATTAATTAAAATCAAATAATAATTAATTAAATCAATTAATCAATTAATTTTCGAATTAATTGACCAATTAATCAATTAAAAATTAACTGAAATTAATTAACTAATTAATTCAAATTTATTTTTGAATTAAAAATAATTTTCGGAATTAAAATACTATTTTTTTTAGAATTTTCAGAAATTAAAATGAATTTTTATAATAAAAATAAATAGGAATTATATTTTTTAAACATTTTATAAATAGGAATCCTATTTTTGAAAACTTTGCAAACTACAGGGACTAAACTTCACCATCTTCAAAACTACAGGGACTAAACTGCAATTTTGCAGTTCCAGTCGCCGGAAAATCGGGGGTGGCCGGAGAAGACGATCCCGGCGTCCTCACCCCACCAACACCTCCTGATCAACACTACATAACACCAGGAACTTGTTCATGCAATCAAAACATTGTAATCATCCCTGTTCTTGCCGGAAATTGGCCAAGAACATCGCCAGTTTCCGGCGAACATCGTAAATCTTTAAAACACAACTCCCTTCGATTCAAGCATCCTCTGTTAACGAGCTATATATCAATTGATTGCAAATTTCATAAGGAACATAACCCGCTATAAATCAACAGCTAATAACCCCTGAATAAAAAACCCCCAAATTTCAATTGAAACATTCATACGGGTTATAAACCCTAATTTTAAAATTCGAAAATCAAACTCAAATTTGAACATGTTATTGAACTCCAAATCAGACGTATAATATACCAAAATCATCAGGAAAATAAGCTCTACAACATGCAATCATCAAATCATACAAACAATCATCCGAACAAAAATTCATATTTTTCATAAAAATAATTCGAAAATAAATAAATTTTTAGAAATTAAACCTTTGATTCTGCAGGTGTATGGATTACAGATTCTGATAGAGCTTCTCAAGACCTTCAAATCCAGTACTCGAGCTTTTCAAACAAAGATTAATAACACCTTCAAAAGTTGGTTTGATTCTTGAAACAATTTATGAATATAGGATTTTTCTCTGTAAAATTATTTATTTATCTATCTGCAAATGATTTTGATACGAAATAAAATACGGAAAAAGGCTATTTATATTTACGGAAAATTAGTATCCCGTTGGATCATTCCGGATATAAAATGGTACGTTTATTTGTAAAAAGTGATCCAAACGGTATCGGTTTTCTGGATAATTATCCAAATCAGTACAATTTGTACTGCGGTCTTGGTCTCAGCGCCTGGTTACACGTATTACGAAGTGATAATTGTGATAGTTTAATAAAAAGCTCCCGTTTATCGAAAATACGGGTTTTTATTGATTTACCAAAACGAATACTGTATCGAAAATATTGCGCTGGGACCCGCGCAGGACAATCCGTACGCCGGATCGAAAAAGTTGAAACATGGAAAATATTCGGAATATTACAATTAGGTTAGGAAGGAGTCCTCGGAAGAGTTTCGGGTTCCAAAAATGTAACAACGGTTGACGTCGGTTGGTTCCCATTTTTTTATAAAATAGATTTTAAATACTCGGAAAAAGATTTTAGAAATTTCATATGATTCATATAAATTCATAAATCAACATAAAAATAGTTAGGAAGATATGACAATTATCTATATTTTATTTTGGACCTATAAAAATTGAAATACTCAATTAATACTATTTTTGAATATTCAAATACAAATAACACTTAACAGTTAATTCACTAAATAGATACTGAACACACATAATAATTATTTAATTAGCAAAAATAATTACACGGTATATCCCAGATATTACATCCTTCCCCCTTAAAAGGATTCTGTCCTCAGAATCTCCTAAGAAAACAAATGAGGGTACTTTTCTCTCATATCACTTTCTAATTCCCAGGTTGACTCTTCAACCTTTGGGTTTCTCCATAATACTCTTACTAACTTTACCACTTTATTTCTCAATACTTTTTCTCTCTCCTCTAGAATCTCTATCAGACTCTCTACATAAGACAAATCTGCCTGAAGCTCTATTGGCTCATATTCTATTACATGCCTGGAGTCTGGATTATATTTCTTGAGCATTGATACGTGAAAAACATTGTGAATGTGCTCCATGTGCGGTGGTAACGCTAACTCGTAAGCTACTTTGCCAACACACTTTAGGATCTCAAAAGGTCCGACATATCTTGGACTCAGCTTTCCTTTCTTTCCAAACCTCGTTAGTCCTTTCCACGGTGATACTTTCAGTAATACCAAGCTTCCTTCTTCAAATTCCATGTCTTTCCTTGACTGATCTGCATACTTCCTCTGATGATCTTGTACGGCTATTAATCTCTTCTGGATAATTTTAACAACTTCCTTTGTCTGCTGCACCAATTCAGGTCCGAGTATTTTGTGTTCTCCTACTTCGTCCCAATATACTGGAGATCTACATTTGCGTCCATAAAGGGCTTCATAGGGTGGCATCCCAATGCTGGCGTGATAGCTGTTGTTATAAGCAAACTCTACCAGGGGTAAATGCTCGTCCCAACTTCCTTTGAAATTAATAGCACAAACACGTAACATGTCCTCGATTGTCTGGATCGTTCTTTCACTTTGGCCGTCCGTCTGCGGGTGATAGGCCGTACTCATATTCAATTTTGTTCCTAAACATTCTTGAAAACTCTTCCAAAATCTTGAATTAAATCTTGGATCTCGATCAGATACAATAGACACTGGAACTCCATGACGAACTACAATTTCCTTTAGGTACATATGGACTAACTTGTCGAGCGAAAATCTTTCATTTATAGGCAGAAAATGAGCTGACTTGGTAAGTCTATCCACTATAACCCAAATGGCATCATGATTAGCCATTGTCCTTGGTAATCCAACTATAAAATCCATGGCAATGTGTTCCCACTTCCATTCTGAAATCTCCAATGGCTGTAGCAATCCGCTTGGTCTCTGATGCTCTGCTTTAACCCTCTGACAGGTATAACATTTGCTAATCCATTCCGCAATTTCCCTCTTCATGTCTGGCCACCAATAATTCTTCTTTAAATCTCTATACATCTTGGTACTTCCTGGATGGATGAAATACCTTGAATTATGTGCCTCCTGTAGAATTTCATTCTTTAACTTTGTCACCGGTGGAATCCAAATTCTAGATGAAAACCTCAGAATACCTTGGTCATCTTTCTGCGTGCATAACTCTTCCCCTACCAAACAATTTATATCTTGATCCATTACATCTTCCTGACATTTCTTTATTTTCTCTAATAATTCCGGTTGGAAAATCATACTGTACACTTTTACTTCCTCAGGCTTGCAAACTCTAATCTCCAATTCCAATTTCTGAAATTCCTTATATATCTCTTCAGGTACGGACAACACATTTAACTTTTCCTTCCGACTTAACGCGTCTGCTACAACATTCGCTTTACCGGGATGATAATTAATCGAGCAATCATAATCCTTGATCAACTCTAACCATCTCCTTTGCCTCATATTAAGTTCCTTCTGGGTAAATATATACTTTAAACTTTTGTGATCCGTATAAATTTCACATTTCTCTCCATACAGATAATGTCTCCAAATCTTCAAAGCAAACACTATGGCTGCTAGTTCCAAATCATGAGTAGGATACATTTGTTCGTATGGTTTCAATTGCCTTGACGCATACGCAATCACCTTGTCGTGCTGTATAAGAACACATCTTAATCCTTTGTAAGAAGCATCACTATAAATTACGAAATTCCCTTGATCATCTGGAAGTGACAAAACAGGTGCCGTGATTAATCGTCGCTTCAATTCCTGAAAACTTTCCTCACATTTGTTGTTCCATATAAACTTCTCATTCTTTCGTGTAAGCTTTGTTAATGGTGTGGCAATCTTCGAGAAATTTTGAACGAATCGACGATAATATCCTGCCAATCCTAAGAAACTTCTTACCTCGGTGGGTGTTCTCGGTCTCTCCCAATTTGTAGTTGCCTCAATCTTTGCCGGGTCCACTTTAATCCCTTCATTACTAACTATGTGTCCTAAGAACTGAACCTCCTGTAACCAAAACTCACACTTCGAGAATTTAGCATACAACTTCTTTTTCCTTAAAATCTCCAAAGCTGTCCTTAAATGTTTTGCATGATCCTCTTCCGTCTTTGAATAGATCAAAATATCGTCTATAAATACAATAATGAACTTGTCCAAGTATTCCTTGAAAATTCTGTTCATCAGGTCCATAAATGATGCCGGGGCGTTGGTCAATCCAAAAGACATTACTAGAAATTCATAATGTCCATACCTTGTTCCAAAAGCTGTCTTTGGTATATCTTCTGGCTTGATCTTCAGTTGATGATATCCTGATCTTAAATCGATCTTGGAGAAATACTTGGCTCCCTTCAATTGGTCAAACAAATCATCAATTCTAGGTAACGGATACTTATTCTTGATTGTAAGCTTGTTGAGCTCCCTATAGTCGATACATAGTCTCATGTTTCCATCTTTCTTCTTGACAAATAATACCGGTGCACCCCACGGGGACACACTGGGTCTGATTACTCCTTTCTCTAACAGCTCTTGCAATTGCTTCGCTAATTCTTTCATTTCGACGGGCGCCATTCTATACGGGGCCTTGGATACTGGTTCTATTTCAGGTGCTAAGTCAATCACAAATTCAATTTCTCTATCTGGAGGAAGTCCTGGCAATTCGTCGGGAAACACGTCTGGAAATTCATTCACAACTGGAATATCTTCAAGTTTTGTTGGTTCTTGACTTCTGTCAATCACATATGCCATGAAATGTTCACATCCTTGTCGTAGTAACTTCTTGGCTTGAATCATCGTTAAGAACTTCTTTACTTGTTTTTGACCCTTGAACGTTACTATCCTTTCGTCTGGCATTTTCACCATTACCTTCTTATTTCGACAATCTATCTGGGCATCGTGCCTAGATAACCAATCCATCCCTAATATAACGTCAAATTCTCCTAACTTAAATGGTATCAAATCTACAAAAAACTTACTACCAGAAATCTCAACCTCACAATTCCCACAAACTTGATTCACAGCTACACATCCTTGGTTTGCTAATTCCATAGTCATTATTTAATTTAAATACTCTACTGGACAATTTAACTTGCTAACAAAATCTTGTGAAATAAACGATCGAGTTGCTCCCGAATCTATTAACACTTTGGCACATAAAGAATTCATATTGAGCGTACCTGCCACAACATCAGTATCCTGGATAGCATCCTTCACTGACATGTCGAAAACTCTAGCCCTTGGAGTCTCATTCACTGTTGGGGTATATCCTATAATCCTCAATGCATTACTGACTGGGGCTGGTGTCTTGCAATCCCTGGCCATATGTCCTGGCTTTCCACATTTGAAGCACGTAAATCCAATGGTTGGAACCTTCACTACTAGATTCCGGATAGGTTGATCCTTATTTGCTGGCTCTCTTGCTGGCTGATTTCGGCACTCCCTCGAATAGTGCCCTTTCTGATTACATTTGAAACATACCACGTTCAACTTGTTACAAACTCCCCCATGCTTCTTTCCACAAAAATGACAATCTGGAAAAGTTAATCTCAACTGATTCGGCGGATTCACATTAGTTGGACGGTTGCCCTGGCCTCCGTCTCCTGCATTTTGTCTCCTGAAATTATAATTTCTCCCTGGCTGAAACTTGCCCTTCTTAAAATTTGGAAACTTCCCTGGTTGTGACTGACCCTCACTTCCCTCAACCTTCCTTTTCTTGCTCTCTTTCTCCTTCTGTGACATCTCACTTTCTGTCTCCGCAATCATAGCCTTTTGTACAACTCCTACATAGGTTTCCAATTCAAAGATAGCTACCTTTCCTCTGATCCATGGCTTCAAGCCTTGCTGAAATCTCTTAGCTTTCTTCCGATCAGTATCAACATACGACGACACATATCTTGACAATTCCTCAAATTTACTCTCATAATCTGACACCGACATAATTCCTTGCTTTAATTCTAAAAACTTCAGCTCCATCTGGTCTTGAACAAACTGAGGAAAATATTTTTCTAAAAACAATTCCTTAAACCTTTCCCAAGTAATAAGATCTGTACCTTCCAATGTCTTCACCATCTCCCACCAATAGGTGGCCTCATTCTTCAAATAGTAACTTGCAAACTCAACCTTCTTCTCCTCTTTCACTTTTACCAAGGCAAATGCCTTCTCTATTTCCTTTAACCACACATTTGCTTCAATTGGCTCTAAGGAACCCTTGAATTCTGGTGGGTTTACTGCCTGAAAAGTTTTGAAAGTTACCGGGGAATTGGTCTATCTTTGTTGTTATTGTGCCAGGTGAACTGTTTGTTGGGCCAAGATTTGGAGAATCTGGGCTATTGCTGGGTCTATGGGTCTTGGGTTCACATTCTGGTTTGTCTCATCTTGGTTGTTATTGTTGTTGTTGTTGGTTTCTTCATTCTGGGTGTGGGTGCGGGTATTTCTTCTGGGAGGCATTTTCTGTAAAGAATCAAACAATTTATTTAGCTTTTGAATCAAATCTTTGCATAAAGGAAAAGTTTTGTAAAACAGAAATATCTCTTTTTGAAAACGGTTGTAACTAAGTAAATTGCATGCTTCTTTACAGAATATAAACAGTTATGGAAAACAGGGTACATGGTATCACAGGGTATAACTGGTGCAATAAATAAAGTAAAGTAAAACAAGTGTGATAAAGTAAATGACAGTGCTAGAAAGGAAAAAGGTACTGATATATATAGATCAAAAGTTTTAGGTGGTACAAGCGTAAAGACGCTTCGGAAGTAAAAGCAAAAGGGTACAACAACCTACTCACTAGTCAGCATAGCTAGTCTATAAAGATAACTCAAAAGTCTACTAATACACACTACACACTACTGTACATACTACATAATTATAACAACACTGCTCAGCATCTCCATCTCTGAATCTCTGACTCATGGAAAATCTGGACCTTCAATCTCCTCAAGCTCCTCTAGAACCCACTTAGCCCATTCCACTAAGAAATCAGGAGTGATGTTCTCATGTGTAGCCTCAACAATCCTCACTGCAGCTGTCCTATGAAACGCCTATAGCCTCTCTCTGAGTCGCCTCTCACCACTCCCAACCTCTCTGGTACGCATTATATGTAGTAACTCCTGAATCTGACCCTGAAGGAATCGCTGCTCCATAAGGCAAGCCTCAAACTGATGATATGGGACAGGATATGAAGAGAACTGAAAAGGTACTCCTGTAACTGAATGACTATTAAAGCCTGAATCAGCAGGTGGGGGTCCTCTAACTGGTGGCCTCATGCCTGGAGGTGGAATAGCCTGCAGTGGTACGCTGCAACACCGGTGAAGGTAGAATAGCCAATACTGGTGGAATAAAAGGACGGGGATCCGATGCTGGTGCTTCAACTGAAGGCTCAGAGTGATCAGCTGATATATGAATAAAAGAGTCGGCCATCGCTGCTATCTGAAATTATATCGCAATATAAGAATCTCGAACCACGACGCAAATTATACTACTACTGGTTATACCGTAACACTCAACCTCTCAACGTTCTATCATTCTATTCCTTACTTCGAATCCTAACCCTCTACCCATTCCCGTCAACCTAGGCTTGTGTCAGTGACTTATAACCTGTAGCTCTCGCACTGGACTGGGGATCCTTGCTACCAACTGGTTTCTTTTTAACTGGAAAGAATATAAACAACATTGCACAAATGAGCTAACTAGCTCAGCAAGTCACAATGACAAAACTGAGAATAATGATCATCAAGTGAATATGGTTATGATATCAAGTGAACAATGGATTATGATTTAGAATTGGATATTATACTTTTATTTTAAAACCAAGGTTAGGCTGCTGATCAGTCACGCACTAACCCCGAGCAAAGCACACATCATTGCTCTAACTACTGGATTCAAGGCACACATTGGCCTAACTTGACTATTATATGGTCTGACCACGAATCTGGTCCACAATTTTATAAAAACAATCCAATTCTAACATAATAACAAAATTAAACAATAATAAACAATAATCAGAATTATTAACAACATTGAGTATTTAACAATGAAAGGGTTTCAACCCTTGTGTGGATCAACAAGGTACTTTCAAGGCTTGGATGTTTGGGTAATGAAAGAATTGGATAACAAAGGAATCAATGTTTCAGGGTTTTAAGAATTTGGTCTTTCAAAGCATAAGATACCATAGGTTGAGTATAAAATAATTCAGTTCAGTGTTTGGTATTTAGTTTGTATGTATTTGTGGAGTAGTATCGTAGATTTGTGGTTCGTGTTTGGGTATACAATAATCAATGGCTTAGAAAAAATATGGTTCATGGCTCAAGAACAATAACTGAAATCAGGGTTTAGGTTTATGTGCTTCAAAGCACTTGCAATGTCAACAAGACTATCAAGTACTACAATATCTCGAGAAAGTTCAGAACACTTGCCTGGTATTAGCTTACTATCCTGCACTCGCTTCCAATCACAATTGTTTTACTCCTCAACTTCCTGTTTCCCTTTCCTACGACTTGCCTCTTCTGCTCACATATTATAAGCATCTATCAATCATCAACTCATAGGATTCTATTCAACACATACTTCTATCTACCCTTCGTTTTACCCAAATCTGATTAACGGATTGAAAGTTATGCAATAATCAAGTAAACACCGAATGTATAGATCGATAGTCAATCAACAAGTCACATATAACACATAATACATCACATAATCAATGACAAATCATTTATAAAGAAGTCTCGGGTTATAAATAGGCTTTCGGGTATTTAAAATGATTTTTAAAACATTTTTTGGAATTAAAACGGGTCGTTGGATCAATTTCTGGTTAATAAACAGGGTTCGGCCGGCCAATTCTGGCTCCGAAACAATTTTATCATAATTATCGAGCCTTGTAAATAATTTAGAATAATATTTTAAAGCTCGAAACTATTTTTTTGAAATTTTTAAATTATTTTTAAATAATTAAATCTAATTAAATAATTAATTAAAATCAAATAATAATTAATTAAATCAATTAATCAATTAATTTTCGAATTAATTGACCAATTAATCAATTAAAAATTAACTGAAATTAATTAACTAATTAATTCAGATTTATTTTTGAATTAAAAATAATTTTCGGAATTAAAATACTATTTTTTTTAGAATTTTCAGAAATTAAAATGAATTTTTATAATAAAAATAAATAGGAAATATGATTTTTAAACATTTTATAAATAGGAATCCTATTTTTGAAAACTTTGCAAACTACAGGGACTAAACTTCACCATCTTCAAAACTACAGGGGCTAAACTGCAATTTTGCAGTTCCAGTCGCCGGAAAATCGGGGGTGGCCGGAGAAGACGATCCCGGCGTCCTCACCCCACCAACACCTCCTGATCAACACTACACAACACCAGGAACTTGTTCATGTAATCAAAACATTGTAATCATCCCTGTTCTTGCCGGAAATTGGCCAAGAACATCGCCGGTTTCCGGCGAACATCGTAAATCTTTAAAACACAACTCCCTTCGATTCAAGCATCCTCTGTTAACGAGCTATATATCAATCGATTGCAAATTTCATAAGGAACACAACCCACTATAAATCAACAGCTAATAACCCCTGAATCAAAAACCCCCAAATTTCAATTGAAACATTCATACTGTTTATAAACGCTAATTTTAAAATTCGAAAATCAAACTCAAATTTGAACATGTTATTGAACTCCAAATCAGACGTATAATATACCAAAATCATCAGGAAAACAAGCTCTACAACATGAAATCATCAAATCATACAAACAATCATCCGAACAAAAATTCATATTTTTCATAAAAATAATTCGAAAATAAATAAATTTTTAGAAATTAAACCTTTGATTCTGTAGGTGTATGGATTACAGATTCTGATAGAGCTTCTCAAGACCTTCAAATCCAGTACTCGAGCTTTTCAAACAAAGATCAATAACACCTTCAAAAGTTAGTTTGATTCTTGAAACAGTTTATGAATATAGGATTTTTCTCTGTAAAATTATTTATTTATCTGTCTGCAAATGATTTTGATTAGAAATAAAATACGAAAAAAGGCTATTTATATTTACGGAAAATTAGTATCCCGTTGGATCATTCCGGATATAAAATGGTACGTTTATTTGTAAAAACTGATCCAAACGGTATCGGTTTTCGGGATAATTATCCAAATCAGTACAATTTATACTGCGGTCTTGGTCTCAGCGCCTGGTTACACGTATTACGAAGTGATAATTGTGATACTTTAATAAAAAGCTCCCGTTTATAAAAAATACGGGTTTTTATTGATTTACCGAAACGAATACTGTATCGAAAATATTGCGCCGGGACCCGCGCAAGAGAATCCGTACGCCGGATCGAAAAAGTCGAAACATGGAAAATGCTCGGGTTCCAAAAATGTAACAACGGTTGACGTCGGTTGGTTCTCGTTTTTTTTATAAAATAGATTTTAAATACTCGGAAAAAGATTTTAGAAATTTCATATGATTCATATAAATTCATAAATCAACATAAAAATAGTTAGGAAGATATGACAATTATCTATATTTTATTTTGGACCTATAAAAATTGAAATACTCAATTAATACTATTTTTGAATATTCAAATACAAATAACACTTAACAGTTAATTCACAGAATAGTTACTGAACACACATAATAATTATTTAATTAGCAAAAATAATTACACGTTATATCCCAGATATTAAACTCACGCATGCATCGCGCGTGTGAGGTACAGCCACGCGTGCTCTGCACCTGCTGTTGATCTTGCGCGCCAGCTACATATGGTTCCTACGCGTGCGTTTCTGAAGTCACCGCATGGTTATAGACTAAGGGCCATTTCCTTTAATTTCCTTTTGTAAACCAATATGGCACCTAAAATGTACTCCCTTCTTATTTGATTCCTTCACAAAAATTGGCAGCTAATAACTCTCTGAACAAACAACACACAAATAGCAGCAAAAAAAAAAATGAACCGAAAAATAACATTTAAATCAAAAAAATTATTTACTAAAATTTAAATGATAAATTAATTTGAGTCAAATTTATAAAATAAATTTATTTAAATTAAGTTCATAAAATTAACTTATTTAAATTAAATTTATAGATAAATTTGCTAAATCAAATTTATCAAATAAATTCATGTAAATTAAAATTAATAAAATAAATTTATTTAGGATCCTGATTTGTATATCAATCAGTCAGCTCTGATACCAATTGTTAGGTCCCGAATTATCGTAGAATGCGGGGTTGAATACGATAATCACTAAATTAAAAATTCTTTCGAATCTTTAGCGAATATAGATTTAGTGCTCGGTTAGTGGTTCCATGTTCTTGAGCTGAATAGTGTTTGGTAATATAAAACGAGGAACACAAGATATTCGGGGAAGTATATATTCATATATAAATCCTCGAGGGGTGTTGTTACACTCCGGTAAATAAATTAACCGGCTACAATCTAAGAACAATAAAGTTCCTAGCTTTTACAAAGATTTACAAATCAAATCCAATACAATGATCTAGCTTTTGTTTGTACAAGGATTTAATTACCGGGTGACGATTATAATGCCCCTATGAATATACAAGAGTTAAATCGGGCATTATAATGTTACTCCGGTGAGAAGTTAAACGAATATATAAAAAGCTTGAACTTCTCTAAAAATCTTTGCTGCTATTTTTCACCTCTCTTGGGAGAGAAGATGAACTAGAAAATAAATTCCAATAGCTTGAGTCTGATTTGCTGCTGAGTGTAGTCTTTTTATTCAATCCAAATGTGTGGGTAAATATTGACCACACAAATTAATTGAATGAATCAATAAAGTAGTGGCTGAGACTTCTGTGGCGACAAGGAGTGTTCTGTGGCGACCAGGAGATACAGGGGGGAGTATTATTATTCTATGGCGACCAGGGAGTAGTACTAGTACATAGTACTTAAGCAATAAAAACAAATCACCTGTATGGCGACTCCAGTGATGTTCTGTGGCGACCACCTATTAACTAGTACATATATATACTAACTAACCTTAACAAAAACCTCTGTGGCGACCAGGAGTCGACAACTACTACTGCTACTTATTCACTTAACCAAAACTTTTGTACACGATTTCATTTCCATTGTTTATTTCCTTTTTTTTCATTTTTTTGTTTTTCTTTTCTTTTTGTTTTTCCTTTTTCTATTTCCTTTTTTTTTGTATTTTCTTTTTCTCTTTTTTGTTTTGTTTTGTTTTTCTCTTTTTTTTTCTTTTTCTTTTTAAGTTTAAATTGTAACAAAATTAATTTATAAAATAAACTTAAATATAACTTATATAAATAAACTAATTTAGATTTATAAAATAAACTTATTTAAAGTTTATAAGATAAATCATTTTAAGTTTATTAAATAAATTATATTAAAGCCCACTAAATAAATTTATTTAATTTACCAATTAAACTTTGAGTTTCGGCAGTCCCCTGAGCTGTTTAGCTGTATACCCCGCGCACCTCTTCTCGTACTTTAACAGATAAATGTTCAATCCAAGTACGTTCCTCAACTTAACAATCCTTCTATAAATTATACCCAGATTCCTTTCATGAGCTGTTGACGCCTAGTGCAACCGGTTTGGTTCATAGACGACTAACCCTGATTTAGGTCTTCGTATTATAGCTTTGATTAAATTGTTAAGCTTGCAAAAATTTTATCGCTTCGGACACTGATTGTCAATAAACAACTGTACTTTTGTTGGAAACCTTTATGGTACTTTAGACAACGTCTTCATTAACCTCTGTCTATACCATGTCTTCAATTCTTCAGATTCCTATACTTCGAACACTGTCTATCTTCAATCAATGCCAATACACTGAAATCTTCCGGTAGCACTTGTATACTGAATCTTCAACAAATATGAAACCCTGAAAGTCTTTAACCTTTGTTCTTCACTGAGGCATGATCATATTAATGAACTTCTTTCAGTGACCTGTAGATAGACTTCAGGCCTTATTCTAATCTTCTGATTTATTGTATTTGCCTTGTCTTCATTCTTCCTGATTTCTTGTGTAAACGTAGTATTAATAACCTATCATATTCTAGTATTGTTATCGTGTTGAGTTATCACGTAACTGTTCATACATCTATGCAGTCTCACCAATAGTCAGGATGCAGACTACACTTTATGCCACTCCTAATCAAGAACATCTATATCCTGATAGTACTATATCATCGATTCCTAGTGAGGTCATCTCAGTTCCTGACCAATCAAAGATAGACTCACCTCTAGCTAAAATTATTGAAGTCTCAGCTGAGAGGATGAGAGAACTAGCTCAAAAAGTTGGCCTTGATGATGCTGTAAAAAGGAAGGTCAAAGTTACAAAAGTCTTCAGGAGAAAAAATCTAAACTGCAATCTACACAGAAGGAGCACATCACAGGAAAACCACTTTTCACAGTAAAAGTGCAGCTGTTCAGACTCCTGTCCCACAAGAACCACTCTCTAAAAGTGAGAGTGCATACATTTCATCTCAAAGGAATATTCTTGAAAATGCTCAAGGTGGTCCATATTCAGTGGAGCCTAATATTCAACAACATGTTCAACAAAATGAAGCTCATCAGGAGCATTTGGCTAAATTGGATGTTGTGATCAACAATTCTATTTTTGAGGGAAGCCCATAAGAACCTTCAACTGAAAGGGTTGAAGCAGATTCACAACCTCCAGTCACACAAGAACCATCATTTCAAAGTACCGATGCAGACAAGCTTCCAAATCCTGATAAAGGGTCTATTCCTGACACAGTAGTTATTGATCCTGATGAAGCTATTCCTGACACCTTATATCCTGATCAAGAGGTTGAACTTGTTACTACCAAGAATAGTACTGGAGTTATCCTATTGACTCAGATAACTGCTCTTCCATTGGATACAAGTGCTCAAGGTACAAATTCTACTATATCTTCTAGTTTATTTGTTAGTATGATTATAAGTAGATCTTTGTATGATGATACCCCTATTTATATGACTACAGACCACTCCTCTTTGCCACCTCCTACTACTTATTTTGTGAGTGATTTGAGCTTTTCTAGTGAGGCTGTGGGAAAAAATTTAGTGGAAAACAAAATTTTTGAGAGGCAGCCTCCTGAACTGGCAAAAGGAGAGGTAAGATTGAGTGAAAATAGTGAGCAAGATATTAATATTAGAAGTAAAATATGTGTGAAAAGTGATGAGATCACTTTAAAAGAACATAGAGATTTAGGTGTTACTTGTTTTTTTGTTTCAGGTTCATCACATGGTAATGGTATTCCTGATCTCAAACTTAAAGGAAAAGTTGATGATCTAGTTCCCGATTATCCTGATGTTCTTGAAGCCTATAGTACTGACTCTGATTCTAATAATGATGATGATCCTAATGGTGCATAGCTTCAAGCTACCATTGAAGCTTCTAAAATCTATACTTTTAGATCTTCATCATGCCATACTGCTCTTAATTCTCATTGCGTACATGAGTAGAATCATTCTTGGAGGCTGGCCAATGAAAGAATCTCTATAGAAGCTGCTCATACTCTTATGGATCATGCTGTCAATTCTACTGTTAATCCTGATCTTAAAAATGTGATGAAAGATACAATAGTGTTAGTCAAAGGAATGCACTCTTCTATTTATGCCTTGAAAAATTCTAATATTGACTTGAAAGATGAAGTTGTTGACCTTTCTATGACTATCAAGGGCACCAACAAGCATAATGGATTGGTCAAGAGGATTATGAGTGTGGAGTCTCAGCAAGAGCAGATGAATGAAAGATTGGTTGCTATTAAAGCAAATTAATAGGCCAGTAATCAAAAACTGGATGCCATTTTCTCCTTGTTACGGGGGTCTTGACACCAAAATGGGGAAGATGGTAGCCAAGACAAAATATGCACCTGAATCAGTATTAAAAACTCTAAGTAGATAAGTTAAATGATTTTGTAACCATCAATTGATGGAGTAGCTTGTATTAAACAAGTTTGTAGCACATTTTTGTATGCAACAAACAACTTAGAAGTTAAGAAGTTGTAGTGAATTATGAGTCATATTGACTACTAGAAAGATATAGAAAATAGGTTGGCTAATTGTAAATAGAAGATGCCTTGTAATTTTGTATAAGTGAAAGAGTGTCAGCTGCTAGGGAATTCATCATCAATGAATAAACTTAAAGCTTCAGCGGATGACTCAAGACACTTTCAACGAATAATCCATTAGAGACTCAATGGATAACTCAAATGAAGTATCAACGGATAATGTTGAAGTCTCAACGGATAACAGATTCAAATAGTAGTTGAAAGCGACTTGACAGTTACATGGGTTGATTGTATACAAAAGGACTATGGCAGCCTGTTTTCAGGTTTTAGAGAAAAAGAAACATTTCCATTTCCATGCTTAACTGAAGATATTCAAAGATGCTGGATAGAGAAATGACGCAACATGTGAATATACCTAGATTCTTGTTTTTACTATTTGTCTTATTCATATGTTACTTGGTATTATATAAACCAAGTGTAGCCAGTGTTAATTATGGATCGAACAAGAGTGTGAAAAATAGATGTTGAACAGAGTAATAGATAAAGCTACATTTGTTAGGAATTCTCTATGTTCATCATTGTAGAAACACTTATAAGTAGCTGTGTGCATTCTTGCATCACAGAGTTCTCGAATCTATATATTTCTGGTGGAAAGTTCAATCCACCAGAAAGTTTTTAAACTGTCTTATTTAATTACTTTATCTTTGAATACTTGAATTCTTTTAATCCGCACTACTACATATTAATTCATAGTTATATATATTCAAAAGAGATTTTAAATTTCCAAAAGAAACTAGAATTCCATTCAACCCCCTTCTGTAATTTTGTTGTTAGATTATTAGGGAATAACAATTGGTATCAGAGCAAGCTCTTGACACATTAAGAGTTTAAAGATCAAACAATTTAACAACATAAACAGAAAGGACATTGGAGTGAAGATCCCTTTTCTGGATAAAGACAATTATCACCACTGGAAGGTAAAGATGCACCTTCATCTTCTCTCACAAGATGAAAGCTACATCAAATGCATAGAGAATGGTCCTCACATTCCTAGAAGGGTTGCAACTGAAGTTGAAGATGCAACTCGAAATGACCAATACTGTCCCAAACCCAAAGTCAGAATGGACTAATGAAGACATTGAAGCAGTTCACAAGGATTAAAAGGCCATGAATATTTTGTCCAATGCTCTTGATGGTGATATGTTTATTAATGTCATCAACTGTAAAATAGCAAATAATATTTGGGACACTATTTAGGTTATATGTGATGGAACTGAGCAGGTGAGAGAGAATAAGATGCAACTCCTTATACATCAGAATGAACACTTCCATTTTGAGGAAGGTGAGTCTTTGAATGACACTTTTTATAGATTTCAAAAACTGTTAAATGGATTAAAGCTGTATAGGAGAATCTACCAAACAAAAGATTCAAATATGAAATTCCAGAGATCTCTACCCAAAGGGTGGAAGCCTATGACAGTCTCTCTTAGAAACTTACAAGAATATAGACTTTACTCTAGAGAGACTGTATGGAATCTTAAAAACCTATGAGCTCGAAATGGAGTAGGATGAGCAATTAGAGAAAGGAAAAAAGAAGGGTGGATTTGTTGCACTTGTAGCTGAACAAGAAAGAGAGAAAGAGATGAAATTTGAAGCTGTGAAGTCTGCATCAAATGCAAGTGCTTGTGAAGGCAAGGGTAAAGGGTTGATGGCAGATGTTGAAGACTGTACATGCCAGGATGAAATGGATGAGGTCGATGAGCATCTGGCTTTCTCGTCAAGAAAATTTGCAAAACTCAAGTTCAAAAAGAATTTTGGAGCTGCCAAGCCAAATAAAAACATGGTTGATAAAACCAAGTTCAAATGCTTTAAATGTGACATGAGTGGTCATTTTGAAAATAAATGCAGAAAGCCTAGTTCTAAGAAAAAGAGGTTTGAGCCTGTTGATTATAAGAATAAATACTTTGAGCTGCTCAAACAAAAGGAAAAGGCTTTCTTGACTCAAGAGAATGACTGGGCAGTAGATGGTAAGGATGCAGATGAAGAAACAAGCTATGTCAACCTAGCCCTAATGGCCAAATCAGATGAAACAGAAGTCAATTCTTCAAGAAATCAGGGAAATAGAATGAATCTTTGGTATCTGGATTGTGGTTTCTCAAGGCACATGACTGGAGATTCTACCCTGCTCACTGAGTTCAAGGAGAGAGTTGGCCCAAACACGTAGATGACAACAAAGGGTATACTATGGGATATGGATTGATTTTGAACAGAATCTTTTGAGTGTCAGTCAACTCTGTGATAAAGGCAACTTTGTTACTTTCACAACAGAAGCTTGTGTTTTTACCCGCAAGAAGAACAAAAAGTGGTCCTTACTAAAGTTATAAAAGGAAATATGTACCTAGCTGATTTTAACTCAACAAATGAAAATTCAATTACTTGTCTTTTCAGCAAAGCAAGTTAGGATGAAAGTTGGCTATGGCACAAGAAGTTGTCACATTTGATGTAACGAATGAGAAATTACGACTTTATTATATAATAATAAAGGTGAACTATGTGTTTTATTATGTCATTAAGTATGTTTAATCGTTAAACCTTAATTTTTATGTGCATATGTGTTATGTGTAGTCAAGATATTTTTCGGGTATTTATGGGATATTTTATTTTGTGATAAATGCTTTCGTTTCAAAAGTTATACAACCCAAACTTTGTTTTGATACCGGATATTTCAAATAAAATAATTGGCCTTATTTTTCCTAGTATGGCTTGTACCATATCGTTATTCTGAACATCTTGTTTTATTAGAAATTTTCTCGATTCGCGAAAAATGACTTTTTCGGGCCCCTTTTAGGTGTTAAAAACCTCACAAAAATCATATTTTAATTTTTATAAAATCATGGGACTTTCAATTATTCCATTTCTTTGCTTTTTTGAATTATTCAAAATTTTTGGGAAATTTTAACATATAAATTGTATATATTTAATTTAAAAATTTAAAAATTAATATAAAAAATTATTAATTAAGGGCCAATTAATTGTATTAGGTGTATAATTAGGGCCTGAATTTTAATTAGGATTATTATTTTACTACTATAAATACATTAATTTTTATTAAATAATTATATTTAAATCATAAAAATTCTGAAAAAATCAGAAAATTCTCCGTTTTCCGGGTTAGGGTTTTCGGATTCGGGTCAAGCAATCAACCAGTGATTTTGATCGATTTTGGGCATCAATCATAATCGTGTAAGTACTCAAATCGAAGGTTTTGATCTGTTCTTTCAGTTTATAGCATCAATTTCATGTTTTAATTTGTAGATTTTTTATTTCGATTTCTAGGGTTCTTGTTCGAATTAGGTGTCACGCCCTCAACTCACACACACATAAATCAGATATAACCCATAAATAGAACTACATATTCATAAAATACAAAAGATAATCGTAATTAGATTACAATCCCAACAAAATAGAAACAATCCCAGAATCGCTACAGGTTTGGAGTATGGAACAACCCTTCTATATAGTACATAATATGTGATGGTCGCTCTCGTCCTTCTAGGTTGTCAAAACTACCTGAGCCCTCATATAGTTTTCAGCTTGCCTACTGGTTGACTTACGGGCGGTCTGCTTGGTACAAACCATATTTTCTAGCTGTAGATCAGGATTAAATACAAGAAAATAAGCTAAAGTGCTCAGCAAGTACTAAACAGTTCCAACAACACATGGTATAATCTCATAATCAGGAGAGCATAATGTGAAGAGACAGATATCATAAAGGCATAATAACAATATGGAACATGGTATATAGCATAATGGCATCATGGCAATATGTTATAAACATTTAATCAAAACGACTTCAAAATTTATTTTAAGACGCTACGGTTTTACAGTCGGTGATCAGCCGCGAAGTAATCCCGAACCGCGCTGGGTTCTCAAATATAATGGGATCCCTAGGCAACATTTAAGCCTATCAATAAGTGTGGAATGGACCTGCGTCTAAGCCCAATTCACTAAATCAAGAAACCATTTATTTTGCTTTTAATTAATCATTTGTTTTAAAACATGGATGTCAGGGAGGGTTTTGTAACAACAATTATCGGTAATGATCAAAAGTGTTTCGAATTATCACTAGTCAAGCGTAGGTCAAAGGTCTAATTGAATCAATGGAACGAGGAATATATCAAGATTAAAGCACTAGCAAGGTTACAAGTTGAAAATAAAAGCAGTTGCAATATTTATAAGTTGCGGGTAAAAGCATGACAATCATCATAAGATACGAACGAAAGCATTTGTAGTAATTTACGAATCGAGGATAGGCATATTTGTGATACAATAAAAGGGTCAGAATTAATTGCCTTCTTATTCGATTTGGAAATTACTCTATTTTAATAGCACGAGTCTTCCCTTTCTCAGATCCAGAACCTACACATATTATTTGACCTCATTACTAATTATACCTTAACTCTTTGCTAATTATAAGCTTCTAATATACAAATGCCTACCCTATTAACTAGTATATATATACACACATAAACTTAATTATTTACAAGTAATATATGTATCAACATTCCACATAAACACATAAACACGAAATGGCATGGCAATTATTATCTAGTTAACAGTGCATACTTATACTATATTCCCTATTCTAGATCCTTATGCAATTAACCAAGTAACACACAAACATTATGACCAACACTCCTACTTTACTTTTACAGGCCTCAACTCAACTTAGAAATTATAAGGCACACTTAGTCCTTACTCAAATGACTCACAAAACCAATGCACATACTAAACTTTCCCGAATGCTTACTTTGGCACCCCTTGTGTGCCTTGGCAGAAATATTCACTTCCACCTTATTCCTCCACTCAATTATGACTCCCACAAACTTTTATGACATAAAACTAACTCCCAAACTTGGTTTGATATAAAGACCTCACATTAAAAAACACACAAATACAATGCACTCCTCTCAAGTTTCTGAATGCAACTCTAATGGTCACTCTCGGGTGTTTTGGTGGAAATGGGTATCTCCACCTCGGGCCTTGTTACGTGCTGATTCTCAATGATCAGGAGGAGCTCAGGATCTGACTGTTTTAGATGTCATCATTATTTGATGTGCCACCAGGATTTGATGCATCATTATTATCTGCAGAACATTAGCATCTGAAGGTAGTCTGTTGTGAAGATTGATTCTATTTCAGATAGATATATGTTCGTTCTGAGTGATAGGCCTTTGTATATTCAGATAAAGATATGTATCATTTTCTGTTAGTAATTGATAATGCATATCCCAGACTGATTTGTAGCAGCTGTGTATTATATAAAGACAGTTTAGGTCATCACATAGTGATTAACTCGAGTATTGTATGACCTAGCAGCTTTCAAGAACATCAGTATATCTTGAGAGAGTCTATAACAATTTTTATCAGGAATATAAAGAACCGTTATATTTTTATACTTGTTCGAAACGTTTATACAATTATATCCAACCCCCCTTAAACAATTGTATTATTACTGGGCATCAATTGGTATCAGAGCAAACTGATTAATTTACAATCAAAAGCGATCTAAACATGTCTCTGAACAAGTATGAAAGTATTAAAATCCCCATTCTGAAAAAGGCTGAATATCTTACATGGAAGGTGAAGATGCTCATGCACCTGGAGGCTACAGATCTAGACTATCTCGACATAATCAATGATGGACCCTACATGCCAACAAAACTAGTGCCTGCAACTCCTACTGTTGTTGAACACTATCAGTTGAAGGAGAAGAGTGAGTGGACACTAGAAGAGAAAGTTGCTGTACTGAAAGATGTAAAGGTAAGAAACATTTTGCATAACAGTCTTGATTCTGTGATGTCAACAGGGTTATAGCCTACAAGACTGCCAAGGAGATCTGGGATGCTCTTGAAACTAAATGTCAAGGAACTATGGCCATCAAGAAGAACAGAAGGGCTTTTCTAATTCAAGAATATGAACATTTTGAGGCCAAACCCGATGAAAGTCTCACTGATATCTATGACAGGTTTCTCACCCTTCTCAAATTTATCCTTGGTGGGAAAAATGTATGATCAGGAGGATTCAAACACTAAGTTTCTGAGAGCCTTGAATGAGGAATGGGAGACTCAGACTTCAATCATACGATATCAGTATGATATGGAAATAATCACTCTGGATGAAGTCTATGGCATGCTGAGAACTCATGATCTGCAAGTTTAGCAAAGGAAAGAGAGGAAAAGCAACAAGGGAAAATCAGTTGCTTTGAAATTGAATGCTAAAGCTTCAAAAGAAAGGTTTGTAGAAGCTGCAAAGAAAAAGAATAATCCTCCACAATCAGTTACTGATGATTCATCATCAAATCCTCATGATGATACTGATTCTGAAACTGATGAGAACATGACAACTTCTAATATCATGCAAATGGATGCATTTCTAGTTAAGGGCTTCAAGAGGATGCAATTCAGGAAGTCTCATAAGCATAGAAGCTTCAGGAAAAAGTTCACTACAGGAGAAAGGAAGTCATCTGGAAGAAGAGAAGGGAAGGACTCTAAAGATGGAAAAGTCGACAGGTCGAAAATCAAGTGCTACAACTGTGATGAATCTGGTCACTTTGCTACAGTGTGCAAAAAGACAAAGCATGACAAAGGGAAGAACAAAGCCTTGATTACATCAAGCAAGGATTGGATGGACTCCACTGATTCTGAAAATGAAGAAACATACTATGCACTGATGCTAGCTTTGATGCTCCTGCTTCCTCTGATTCTAAGGTATCAACTTCCTTCTTCTCTTTTGATACTGAAGATATATCTGAACTGAAATCTATTCTTAAGTCTCTTCATGGAAATTTTAAAAATAAGATTCTGGAGAACAATAGGCTGTTAACTGAAATGAAATCTTAAATTCTAGGAATGATCAGTTGGAATCTGACTTAGTAAATCAGATTGAAATTCAGAAAGAATGTGAGAAAGCTAAACATACAGTAAAGATACTAGAAGCTAAGTATAGTATGTTAGAGAATGAATTAGAAAATGAGAGGAAAACTCTTAAAGCCTAGACTGATTCAGAAAAAAAGGATAATGACATGATCTCTAAGAAAAACTGGAAAGAATGTCTTGGTTATGTAGATGGAATTAAGGATGTTGACGCTGAAAATAAAACTACCCTTAAGACTCCTGTTAAGTTTATCTCTTCAGAAGCTGATAAACCCAAATCTATCTTTGAAAAGGATTCAATATCAGCATCCCAAGAAAAGTCAGTAAGTGATAAATCTCAAAGAAAGGAAAACAAGGAAACCATTAAGACTATTAAGAAAGAAAAGAATATAGGAATTTTGTTTAAAAGACAATTGAAAAAGAAATTATCTGAGGTTACTCACAAACCTCAAGTTAAAAGTCCTAAAAGAAACAGGAATGGTAAGCAAGGTATTTATAAGGATTCTAATTATAAGTTTGTTCCTAATCCTACTAGAAAAACTTGTTTTAATGGTGGTAACTAATCATCTTGCTATTGATTGCAGGAGGAGTAAGAAAATGAAAATTGTTATTCCTGAGTCTGATGTTAGGGGTAGATCAGTATTTTATAAACCACAAAATCCTTGTTTTCATTGTGGTAGTAGTTGGCATTCAATTTACACCTGTAGTTCCTATCATAAGCTGTATCATAACTATTATGAACCTTTGCCTAAATTCAACAAAACTGCTTATGTACTCAATTCTTCTAGTTCTACTAAATCTACTTCTGATAAGACAAATCCTGATAAAGGAAAAACTGTCAGACGTATTTCTGAATCACAAAGGCCTAAGTTGTCCAAAAAGAGGGCCCAACAAGTGTGGGTCCTTAAAAATCCTTCTAATTAATTACTCTTCTGACTACAGGGTAACAGGAAAAACACTCTTGTCTTGGATAATGGATGTTCAGGACATATGACTGGAAATAAATCCTGGTTGTCAGAGTTTGAGAAGAAGGTTGGCCCTGATGTATCTTGTGGAGATGGAAATGTAGGACACACTCTGGGATATGGCAACTTGATAATTGGAAAGGTAGCAATAGAGAATGTAGCTCTGGTGGAAGGACTGAAGCATAATCTTATAAGTATCAGTCAAATCACTGACAGAGGTTATCATGTGGTGTTCTATGACTCTCACTGTGAAGTGGTTCACAACAAGTCAAAGAAGATTGTCTTGATGGGATACAGACATGGCAATATATATGAAGCAAAACTACATGAAAGTTTTGAGCAAGAAGCTACTTGCCTTATTTCAAAGGCATCAGTAGATGAGAGATGGAATTGGCACAAGAAGCTCTCACATCTCAACTTCAATTCAATCAATGAACTTGCCAAGAAGGAGCTAGTAAGAGGATTACCAAATATTCTATACTCATCTGATGGTCTTTGTGATGCTTGTCAAACGTCTAAGCAAAGAAGAGTATCTTTCAAAAGTAAAATAGAATTCTCTATTACTGAGCCATATCATATGTTACACTTGGATCTCTTTGGACTAATAAACATAATGTCTATCAACTAGAAAAGGTACACACTTGTAATTGTTGATGATTTCACTAGATACACTTGGGTTTATTTTCTACACAGGAAGGATGAAACTCCAGAAATTCTTTTGGATCATATAAGGAAAATTGAGAATGGATCCACCCACAAGGTGAAAATACTGAGAAGTGATAAAGGCACTGAGTTCAAGAACTCAAAAATGGAGGAAGTTTGTAAGTACAAAAGCATACAACAACAATTCTCAGCTCCTGGCACACCCCAACAAAATGGTGTTATTGAGAGAAAGAACGGAACACTGATTGAAGATGGTAGGACTCTGCTGGAAGAAGCAAAACTACCCACTTACTTCTGGGCTGAAGCAGTAAACACATCCTGTTATACTCAGAATATCACACTGATAAACAGACATGGTGTTACTCCTTATCAGATGCTGAAAGAAAAGAAGCCCAGTCTTAAACATCTTCATGTATCTAGATGTACGTGCTTTGTTCTGAGAACTCATACTGATTAGCTAGGAAAATTTGAATTAAAAGCTGATGAAGGAATCTTTGTTGGTTACTCACCATCAAGAGCATACAGGGTTTTCAATCTGAGAACAAATACTGTAGTTATCTCCATAAATGTATCTTTTGATGACAAGAAGATTCCTGGTTTTAAAGAAGACTCTCATGAAAGTCTAATCTTTACAAATAAAAATGCATTGTTGGAATCTGGATCAAACTCTAATGAACTGTCAATTACTGATGATCCAAATCCTGATACTCCTTCAGATTCTGAAGATGATCATTGCACTAATGAACCTGCACATGTTGAGGGGGAGCAACAACAAAGTTCAACTAATGGTACCAACATTGAAGAATCAACTCAAGGTTCTTCTCAATCTGGTCATTTAGAATCCAATGTTGATTCAATATCTGATGGACATGAGTCAAGTCCCAAAACTTCATCAGGAGATGACATTGAAAGGAATATGTCCTAAGTCCAATCTTGTATTAGGATTTAGGAATAACTTTTATCTGTTTTGGTTTCATTGATATTAATAAAAGACTTGTTTTGTTTTTATTACGGGCTTTATCTATTTAAGTGTTTAAATAAGATATACCATAGTTTAGAGTAAAGCTTTTTATGGATTATGATGAGATCATAATAGTGAGACCTAAAAGATGATAACTCTAAACTTAAATAGTTCCTGGTCGTAGGATTACTAACTGGTATTAATAATCCGCAGAGATCGGTACATACTATGCTTGCTTCATTATGAAGGATGTCTGTTCTCATAGACATTTGTGTGGTGACACTATAGCTAATATGTAGGTGCTTATTATAGAATAAGTTCACTGAACATGACTCGCCCAGCTGAACAACTGATGGAGTTCACTCACGTGTCAGCAGTTGTTCATATAGTAATAGTTGTACAAGTATCCTTAGACTTGAGGTCATCATAGTCATCTTGTGTAATAACCCCAAGTTTTGGAATTTTTGAAACCCTTATGAATAGTGTTATGTTGAATAAGAAAACTTTTCATGCCACACTATGTAGGGGTTCTTTTATTGATATTCTAGGATATTATTAGTACTCTATGTGGTATATAAGTGTATGTAAAGATCGTCAGAATCCAAATTTGAACCTTTTGATTTTTTCCCGAGAATCCACCAGATACCGAAAGAATTGAGTATAAGGTAACATGATTGAAAGGATTTAAATTCAAGGATTATAAGAGAGGATCGTAAAAGGAATATAATATATTGAGAAAGGTTAAGGGAACCCAAGTAAAAAAATCCCGGGTATGATCCCTCAAACGATAAACGAGAACGAAAGTTAAGCGAGCCGTATAACAGATCAGCGGTCATTAGTCAAGCAATTAAGAGTTAATCAAGGAGGTTAGGGATGATGATGTCATCAAACCAACAAGATGACATAGGAAAGGTGACATAAGCATGACATAAGGGAATGAGGTGTGGTTGAATTATAACCACACAATTATTTTTCATGGTTAAAAATGATTAAAGCAAAACAAAAGTCAACCAACCAAGGCAAATCAAAACAAATCACAAAAAACACAAAACACTCCATTTCTTCTTCAAGTCTCGGCTTTTCCATGGAAAAGCAAGGGAAATTTTTCAAAACTTAAGCTACACACCTTCATAATTCAAGAGGTTTGTTTCTTTAGCTTCTATAATTCATAACTTAGATGAGCCATAAGTTTAAGCTCAAGATTCCATGATTATCATAGCTAATCAATTCATCAAAGTTCTTGGTGAATAGTGTTTTTTCAAGAACTTGAAATTTTGATCTTGTGTTTTTGTTTAGATATAGCTTTGGTAAGGATTTTCAAGGGTGATTCCAAGCTCCCTAGTACTTTTACTCACCAAGGAAGGTATAATCTCATACCCTAGCCCTACTTTTGTATAAATTAGAGTTAGTATGTTTGGTATGGTTCATGGGAGGCTTGCTTGTTGTGAATGTAGAGATTAGTTAGTTTTGTGAAGTTTTGGAGTGGTAATTCTTGGATTGTTGATTAATGAACTTAAGTGTAGTTAAATTCAAGTTTAAGAATAAGTATAAATTGTTAATGTTGAGTTGTTGGGGCTGTTATAATGTAGTATGGATGGAGGTTTGATTGGTTTGTGATTGTGGATTGATTGTGGGTTGAATTGGAGTGTTTTAAATTTGGGTAATCGCGTAAACATAGCCGTCGTAATGTCCGATTTACTTTAGGCTGTTTTTGTTCTTAACATTAGGACCCATGAACTCACTGCTAGGTTTTGACCATTGCCATGATTAGATATTTCATACTACGAGCTTCGTTTTGATACGTGGTTTGTTTGAATCCGATGTACGGTTTAGGAGAAACGACCGTTTTAAGTAACGGCGTTTCACGAATGAACCATTACCCCTCGCCTTACTTTGAAACCTTGGTTAAGGAATTTAAATGACTAATTGGGGTATGAAACAATTAGGTAAAGTGTATTAGGAAGTTGGTAAGACACTCGCAAAAGAATCACCTTAAAACTCGTAATGGTTGATTTATTAAAAATGGTGGAGCCGAGGGTACTCGAGCGACTTAAGAGAATCAGTAAGCGCGAAAGCGAACGTTAGGACTCTAAATGGTTAAATTCTAGTTTCTTAAGCGACCGGGGTTTAATTCCGACTTATGTTGTTGTTCATAGGTTATCGGACCCACTCTAAGCTTAAGTCTATCCGGGAGCGCTCAGACAAGTTTTCTACCTGTTATACTGTTGTGGTGTTGTATATATGTATATGCATTATCTTGTGATAGATGCATGTTGGTTAATTAGCAAATTTTGCGATATATTGAAGCATGCTGAGATGGTATATATATGCATGTCTGTTTCGTAATCTGGTTATCTATCTGTTGATTTCAATGCTTATAGTTGCATAATACCTATGCTAGAGATAAACAGTAGTTGCGTATACCCTTAGTATAGGGGACCCAAAGGTGAACATTTTTTTCTAAACCGGGAGTCGATGTTCCCGAGTATAATATATATATTTATATATATATATATTGATATAGTTTTCAAAACTATTAATCGAATAAGGTTTATTCGATAACTTTATTTTATTTTATTAATGAATATTATTTTGAATATTCATTCGAGGGCTTATGACTCCCTTTATTTTATTAATAAATATTATTTTGAATATTCATTCGAGGTCTTATGACTCCCTTTATTTTATTAATGAATATTATTTTGAATATTCATTCAAGGGCTTATAACTCCCTTTATTTTATTAATGAATATTATTTTGAATATTCATTCGAGGCCTTATGACTCCCTTTATTTTATTAATGAATATTATTTTGAATATTCATTCGAGGGCTTATGACTCCCTTTATTTTATTAATGAATATTGTTTTGAATATTCATTCGAGGGCTTATGACTCCGTTTATTTTATTAATGAATATTATTTTGAATATTCACTCGAGGGCTTATGACTCTGCTTATTTTATTAAATAATATTCTTTATTTTGTTAAAGAATAATGTTTTGATAATCAAATTTACTTTTGATTATTCAAATAAAGATAGTACTTTCGTATAAGTATATCTTTGGTTATTTAATATTCATTTCAAGTATGAGTTTTAACACTTTTACTTCGATTATTTTTATAGAGATTATCCTTTTTGAGAATATTATTTAAATAATAATATTCAGATATTTTCTAATATATTGGGACTGATTTACTTTATTAAATCAGCATTACTCCAAACACTCTTTAAAGTGTTTTCGAGTCTTTAAAATGATTTTTAAAAGTTAGAGCGGATCCCAAAACTCATTGTTATATATTTAAGATCTTCCTTTTTAAAGGGGATTTAAATACTCGCTCAAAACCAGAGGGATCCGGCTCTGTGGTGTATTTTATATTCGCAACAAGGTTGCGGTTTTGGTAAATGAATTGATTACTTACCCAACGTTCGGGAAGTAAGTCCATCTATTTGGGTCGGCATAAGCAACATGGGCTCAGTGGGCGTCCATGAAAGTGTAAGTGGCTCAGTGGGAGTCCATCAAATGCGTAAGTGGCTGAGTGGCAGTCCAGCATAAGGTCCTATTGCGGCCAGGGTGATGACCAGTGGGGAATTCGTCCATCTACTAGTAGAAAAGGTTACTTATTGGTATATTTTCCTGATCAGCAAGATATCAGGTTTATGCCAAGGTTTTCTCCTCTCCAAATTCATTGGATATTGCAACTCTGTTTATTATTTTTATAACAGAGGTTTTAAAGGAGTGTATGAATGTATATATATAGGTGTGTATATATATATCGGGACTTAATAAAGTATCTCGTAACTTCATTATTTATAATGATATTTCAAGGATTGAATCTATTCAAGTCTTATCTTGTAGTCTCATTTATGTGATGAACTTTTGAAACTGATTAAAACTTGAACGGTGGTAGTTCAAGTAGTATTTGGGGAAGATATAAGTATATTGGGGTATCTTGTAACTTCATCTTTTCAACTTATATCTGGTTATTGATTATCTTATGCATGACAAAGATTTTCAGAAAAACGTTGAGACAAGGTTAGATATATGAGATCACCTTGCAACGATATTTTTATACAGTTATAAACTGGAACTCTGTGTATATTATACATGTCAGAGGATTTCAAAGATTGTGAAAAGTATATATGTATATATATACTGAATATTTTGTGACTTGGTTGTGTTAAGATATCAAACTTGGTTCATTTCTTCTTGACCAAGACTTTCATGAGTACTATGAGAATGCTCATATATTGTTAATTATTATACATACTATTTCGGTGGGATTGTTGCTCACCCTTGCTTTCTTCTTCATCACACAACAGATAGGCAAGATGAACATGACCAAGCTCCCAATTCATGAGTGGATAGGAAACGTTCCACAGTTTCCTGTAGGAGTTGATGCCGTTGTAGCTGAGGTAGGAGCTACCAGTAGGCTAGGCTTTCAACTTTTGATGAACCAGACTTATGTATATTATGAATTGTAATAATGGCAAGGAAATGTAAATTTATTCAGAAACTCTTTTAAGGTGTAATGGCATATAATTGTGGAATAAAGTGACTTGTATTATTTTTTTGGTATTCATCTCTGAGACTATAACTTGTGGTGTGTGTATATTGTGGGGTCACAGTATGTAGTAGTTGGTTGTTTATTAAGATTAAGTGTTATTAAGGGAAATGGAACTCGTGACAACCCGGATCCCCAACCCCGAATTTGGGGGTGTTATAGAAATGGTATCAGAGCTAAGCGTTATAAACCTCAGAGATGATGTGACATTAAAATAATAAGTTCACTGAGATAATAAGGACTCTTGCCAAGTTCATAGTCGGACTACCTAATGTAGTACTGACAATTAAAACCCTTATGGGAACCCTTATAAATATCGTGATAGAAGTGTAGTTCGTTATCGTATATGGTAGCGGGACTCCGAACCCTGAGGTTGAGGAGCAACAACGCGATGATGTTTTATTACTTATTGGAGATTAGATTGTGGATCCGATAGAGCATCCTAATGAGGGACCGGATGATGATCATATTGAGGATGTAGCGGTTGAGGATGTTGTCCTAGAAGGGATTGTTGCTGAGGAGGATCCCGTGGAGGATCCTGACAAGAATGAATAAAGGACCGCTGAGGAATTGATAACCAAGGTTAGGGCGACTACCAGAGGTAGGATTGGTCGATAACTACCGGAGGTTCGTTCAAGTTTGTAAAGATAGTAGCCCCTTTAACGCGGCTTACTCGTAAGACTGAGAAGTTCGAATGGACAGAGAAATACGAGAACAGCTTTTAAGAACTGAGGCAAAGATTGGTGACGGCTCCTATATTGGCATTGCCGGATGGAAAAGGAGATGATGTGATGTGTAGTGACGCTTCACATAAGGAATTAGGGTGCTTCTTATACAGCACATCATGGTAATCACGTACGCGTCAAGATAATTAAGGGAATATAAAATTCGATATCCCCACCCATGAGCTTGGGCTCGTGGCAATAATTTTGCCCTAAAGATTGGAGGCACTACTTGTATGGAGAGAAGTGCGAGATTTACACAAGCCATAAGTGCTCTAGGGCATTTTCACGCAGAAAGAGCTCAACATGTGCCAGAGGAGGTGGTTAGAGCTAATCAAGGATTACGATTATGAGATTCTTTATCATCCAGGGAGAGCCAAAATGGTGGCTAATGCCCTTAGTATAAAGGAGAGACTCAAGATGATAATGTCTTCGGAAGAGTAAATAAAAGATTTCGAGAAAAAGGAAATAGAAGTGAAGGTAACCGGAGCCGGTACCGAAAAGCTGTTTGAGATTGCAATACAGTTCAAATTATCGGAAAAGAACATATTGTGCCAGAAAAAGTGATGAATGAAGGCAGAGAGCCAACAATTAGATAAAAGATTAATACCGAGAAAGATGATAAGGGAATAATGAGGTATTCCTACAGAATTTGGGTTCCAAATGTTCAAGAGCTTAAAGATGAGATCTTAGATGAAAGCTAGTTTGTGGAATAAGATTTAGAGCAAACCCTGAACGTGATAGTCAGGGAGGTTAATATCAAGATAGAAGAACCCATAACATAATGAAATGGAAAACAAGGATTTTAACGTATAAGATAACCCTGATTGTGGGAGAAGGATGAAACATTTCATACTGAGAAAACAGAAGTCGAGCAAGATAGGGAGAACCGGGATGGTACTCCTATGGGGCAATTCATGGACCTGCCTAAACAAAAATTATACTTTTATTCCCAAACACCACCCTGAGGAAACAATGCATTGGGAAATTCTTTCAGGACTTTAAGTCACTAAGCTCTCAGAGTTCCAAGGAACAAGCTGGCCTAGCCGAGGCAAGAGCCTGGACAAAGGAAATAGAGAAATGATTTTATATTCTAAATGATTGATGAAGCGCAAAAGACTGTTTTTGTCACTTACCTTCCTAAGAGAGAGACCACCCGCTGGTGAAAGACCAAGAAAGGCACGGAGCTAGAGGTTAGAATAAACTGATTAAAGTTCAATCAATTGTTTTCGGGAAAGTAGTTCCCAAGGTTATGGAGATAGTGTAAAAGCTTTAGAGCCAGAACAAAGGCGGACGAGTATGATGAATTATGAAGCCAAGTTATAAAAGTTGTCAAGATTCGTTCTGATGACAAGAATCCCATAACGATGTGATGTTTGAAGTCAATGATTATTGGGTTCATGAAATAATGATAAGAGAAAGGAAAATAAAAAGAAACTGAAGTGGAAAGGAATATAAAGGCAATAGAGTTTAAGGAATGATAAGGGAGTTGGGTATGAGGAAACCCTAAAGACTCGTAGTAATAGAAATAGAAAAGTATATGATCGTCAGGATGAGGATGTTTTACCATGAGTTAAAGTTGATGGTTGAAGGCATAAGAGATATATATGTTGTACCCCTTCAAGTTGGAAGGATTCGGGGAAACCTTGAGATAGTTCGAAGGATAAATAATGAGACGCGGATAGACTGAGGAGTCAAGAAAGTAAGAAATTAAGAAAATTGGATGAAGGAAGTGACCTTCAAGAAAGTGAAGTGTAAGATCGGGGGCATGATACCCAGAAAGGGAGACGCCGGGTATGAAAGATATTCCAACATTGAGATGACTGTTGAGATAAATAACAAAAGAAAATAAGGATTTATTAAGAAGAAGTTCACGTTAAACACGACCAATATCTTCTAGAACATCCCTGTTATCATTACTAAATCAGGCAAGAAAAGCGGATAACCGTTGTTATCTTTTGGAGGCCATATTGGTTGACCTCATTTTGAATAAGGATATTATTGTGAAATTTGGTATAGACTATCGAGATGGGAATGATTAAATAAGATAATCTATCAAGGATATATGATTTGATTTATCCATGGAGGGATGCATGTACTTTTTCTAAAGGTGGAATTAAGGATAGAACATCGGTAACTTAAAATGAATCCTAGGGGAATGCATAAAGGTTGGCATTTCACCCTTAATAGGGATAATATGAGTTTGACAGTATGAATTGGAAAGGATTAAAGTAACAACAACCTTTAAAGATCAGTGGAGAAAGTTTTCAGAACTATATAGACAATGATTCTGGTATTAGTAAAAGGTATCTTGATATGCCATGTACCTAGGGTGTACCTGATGAAGGATTTAAGGATAACCTTAGAGGTTTTACAAGGAGAAAGGTAATATTCAAAGTTCTCAAGAATAGAAATTTTGATGAAGGAAATATGACGTAATTATAATAATGTCAGGTGGGGCACGTGTTGAACCATAAGAAATTATAGATCAATCCAATGAGGGTCGAGATTGGTGAAAACAAGAAGGACCCAAGATAAGAGATGTCCTAAGTATGATCGAGAGTCAGTCGTGGCAATGTTCACATCTAAAGACTAAGGCAATGACTTATGGAAAAAAATGGTGATATTTTTTTTTACCAAAGCATAAGGAAGAGCATCTTCACATAAGCAGTGATTGAAATGAGGTAGAAAATTTATTTGGAGGTGGTAAAAATGACATTGACTGTAAGGAAATTTTACTATCAGGAAAGGCCAAAGAGGTGGCCGACACTTTAAAGGTAAGAGGATAATTATAGGCGCTCGTGCCAGAGGAATACAGTGATGATGGTTAAAGCTGTGAAGGTTATATTGTGGTTTGGAAGATTGACATTCCTTCTGATGACTGTGCAATACCCAACCGTAACAGTAGTTGGTAAAGGTTTAATTCGTGTAATCGCCATGAGCGGGCTATCTATCTCAGAAGGTACTATCTTGAGATAAGCCAGGACCATGTTTCAAAAAGGACTAAACGAACCTTTGAGTTAAGTCTTCTATTTAAGGCATATGATTAAGAATGGTATTAACCTGCTATCGTTGCTTTAATTGAAGCTCTTCTGCAATTTTATCTGCTTCATGTCATGAATGTACATCAGGATCTGGAGTGTTCTTCATGAATCATGAATGGTGATTATGTTAACTCCTTAGAAAAATTTGATACGACAGGTATGAACTCCTTATGGTTAGCTATTAAGATTCCAAGGAAAACGAATGACGATAGTAGGCCAGTGGTGGACCATAGTAATGAAAGGAATATATCCTAAGTCTAATCATGAATTAGGATTTAGGAATAACTTCCTGTGTAATCTGTTTTGATTTCATTGATATTAATAAAAGACTTGTTTTGTTTTTATTACAGGCTCTATCTATTTAAGTGTTTAAATAAGATATACCATAGTTTAGAGTAAAGCATTTTATGGATTATGATGAGATCATAATAGTGAGACCTAAAAGATGATAACTCTACACTTAAATAGTTCCTGGTCGTAGGATTACTAACTGGTAATTAATAATCCGCAAAGATCGATATATACTATGCTTGCTTCATTATGAAGGATGTCTGTTCTCATAGACATTTGTGTGGTGACACTATAGCTAGTATGTAGGTGCTTATTATAGAATAAGTTCACTGAACATGACTCGCCCAGCTGAACAACTGATGGAGTTCACTCACGTGTCAGCAGTTGTTCACATAGTGATAGTTGTACAAGTATCCTTAGACTTGAGGTCATCATAGTCATCTTGTGTACACTGAACTATGCTTTGGTTTAGTTCTTAGTCTCCAGAGACAATTATTAGGGCTCTACTGGGTATAGGAATTTGTACACGAAGATAGTGTATGATCAATAAAGGATCTACCCCTTCCAGTGAAGGAAGCGAATGTTCAAGGCTGATCCACTTATGCTAGTTCAGGAATCTCTGGCAAGAGTAAATGAAATTAGAAAGGAGTTTCTAATTTGCATAGAACTAAGCATAGTAAATGGTAAGCAAGTGATTGAATTAGATAGGCTTGACACGAGATCCATGCCTTGTATTTAATCGGGACATTGAAGGGTAGAAGGAGTTTATTGTACGGTAATTATTCACCGAATAGGTTCTTGGTATTCTAAGCAGTGAATTCATATTATCCGGATAGTCGCGATATGCTGAGAAGTATCCCTCATGATGTAGAATAAATGTGATTAATTAATTAATCATATTTAATAAATTAGAGAATTTATATAAATAATGATAAAATAGTTTTATTATTATTTATTTCTACTACCGGCTTAATATTGACCTACAGGGTCACACCATAAAAAGAGAATGATTTAATGGTGGAGGAATTAATTAATAATGGATGATAATTATTTATTTATGAAATAAATAATTAATTGGCAAATTTAATAATTGATTAAATGAGATTTAATTGATTATAAATTAATTAAGAAAAGTTCTTAATATTATTAATTAAAGAATTTAATTTTTGGAAATTAAATCAAGAGAGAGAATTATTTCTAAAGTGTTTAGAAAAAGGATTAATAATTAAAAGGTGTTTTAATTATTAATGAGAATAATAAATGGGATAATAATAATATTATTTATGGGAAAATTTCAGCTGAAAATTTTGCCTATAAATATACTATTATAGACCCTATTTTCATTAGAACCCAAAAACCCAAAAGGTTTAGAAAACCAAATTCTCTCCACCTCCTCCTCCTCCTTAACGTCGTTTTCTTGGTGGATACCGGTGGAGTGCTTCACGTTTGAGGAGCAGCTGCTAAGGATCTCCGAACGTTGCTTTTGGATCGCATATTAAAGGTTAGTAATCGATCCCTATGTTTTTACCACAATTTATATGCTTTTATTTGGATTTTATATGTGTAAAAGTATTTTGCCATGCCTCCACTGCGTTTAAAATTCAACAATGCTATCAGAGCTTAGGTTGTATGCATATAGATCTGTGGTAAAAATTTCAGAATTTTATGTGCTTGTATGAATTAATTATGATTTTTACAAGTTATATCATAGATTAATTTTGTCTGATGAGAAATCGTTTCTTAGAATAATTTTGATTGTTGATCTGGGTTCTACAAGTGTTGTAGATCGTCTGGGTATTTTTTTCATAATTTTATGATGTATAGATTTTTTATTATGAATTTTTTAAGATCTTGTAATTAAATTCGTAATTAAATAATCATATATATATATATAAATTGTAAGTATGTGTATATATATATCTGCTGCATCTGCTGTGTTGATACTGCTGCACGGAAGCAAAGAACAGTCAGGTCTGACATGCACGGCGTCCGAGAGAATCTGTCCGGCAGCTGCTGTAACAAAAAAAAAAGGGTGTCGCGCATTCCGGGAATGCGTTAGACCCTGTGGCGCATTCACGGAATGCGTTACACCTTTTAATTGGTTAAAAGGGTTGTAACGCATCACCGGAATGCGTTACAGGGCTTGTAACACGTTCCTGTAATGCGTTACAGCCCGACTGTCCACATTAAATTTGTTTTTCTGGGAGTTTCGTAACTCCGTTTTAGGCGTGCAATATACCGTTGGATTCGTTTTTCCGAGACGGATCTAATGGAGTGATAAATTTTAGTTTATATAAAAGTTTTGAACTGTTTATATTACCGAAAGTGTTTTAAAGCTGTTTTTAACTGTTTTAACTGCTTTTAAATGCTTCATGTGATACATAGAGATGTATAATGCTTAGACTAATGTGCTAGATGATGTAACATGCCTACCTTGATGTTTATTCATGTTTATATATGTGATATATGCTTAGTTTATCATGCGATGATAGATTTAGGTGAACTTAAATGAACATAAGGCGTTTGTTAGACAACCTAGTATAGTGAAATTATTTCATAACCTTAATAACAATATTATGAATACAATCATGAGATTCTTGTGTTTGTGAAACACGTAATTGAATATGAATTTTCAATATGAGAGAAAGGATGATTCTGTCAACAACAGATTTCTATCTGTAAGAAAGGGTTATTAAGTGACGCCTCTTGACAATGCTCCACCCGATCTGGGAATCATCTGATTATTGATTATTGATTTGAAATATTTAATTTAAAAGGAAGAATCTCTTTATAATATGATTATGATTGTAACGTAATATAATCCCTCTAAAATTAAATAATATCAAGTAGTAATTGGCCAATGATACAACGGGCATGTGTCGGTCATAGCCTTCCAACATGATAGAAAGTAGTTCTTATTTTTGAATCATTGTCGGTTCGTGTACAGCCGAGGGCTTTGATTTCGAAATAAGAAATACTTATCTATTACATAGAGATGTGTACATTGAATAAGAATCTAAAGGTCGGTACGTGCCACAGCCATGGGCCTTTGGGGACTGATTCAACTGTACGGAATGTTGGGTTAGACTTGACTTAGAATATTGAGTTTGTCGTGCCACAGCCGAGACTCAATTATTCAAGAGGCTAAAGTTTGATTAGGGAATAATATAAGATGTAATTGACAAGAGTTGTCTGCCTATTGAACATTACATGGCGGTTCGTGCTACAGCCGGGGTTGTGTAATAGAATGTAGGATCCCTATTCCCACTATCATTATGAATGCTTAATTTTTCACGTAGGGGGTTGAATAAATTAGATAAACTAGTGGGAGCCACTTATGAATAAAGACCCGATTCATAAAGTGTTTTGAAATGAAATCGAATATTTGCTAAGTGTTGTTATGTGTTTATCATTTACAGATTTACTTTGTACGTTATGTCTTCTGCACTATCACTCAGGAGCATCCTAGATGCTCACAAATTGACTGGTCCTAATTATGCTGACTGGCTTCGAAACTTGAGAATTGTTCTCAGGATTGAGAAGCTGGAATACGTGATTGACTCACCTAAGCCTACTGAACCTGCTAGTGATGCACATAATGATGAACATGTTGTGTATCGTAAGTGGATAGATGATGCAAATGTTGCTCAATGCATCATGCTAGCTTCCATGAACATTGAGCTACAGAAGCAACATGAGCATATGGATACTCACACTATCCTCATGCATCTATAAGAGTTGTATGATGTGGCGGGGAGGACAGCTCGATATGAGATATCGAAGGAGTTGTTCGGTTGTAGGATGTCTGAGGGATCATCTGTGAATGACCATGTACTTAAGATGATCAATTTGATTGAACATCTTGGACAACTTGGTTTTTCCATGGATGGGGAGCTGAGCCAAGACTTGGTCTTGCAATCGCTTCCGAGTTCGTTCTCGCAGTTTGTTGTGAACTTTCACATGAATAAGTTGGTGTCAGCCTGCCTGAACTCCACAACATGTTGAAGACTGCGGAATCGAATTTCCCCCATAAGAAGAGTTCTGTTCTTCTAATTGGTAAAGGTTCCAATCCTAAGAAAAGGAAGAGGAACCCTTCCAAGAAGAAGAAAGTAGGTGAGAAAACGCCGGTTCCACCAAAAGCTGAAGAACCCAAGAGCAAAGTTGTTTGCTTTCACTATAACAAGGTGGGGCACTGGAAGAGGAACTGCAAGGTTTACCTTGCAGAATTGAAGAAGAAGAAGGGTAGTGAGACTACCGCTTCTAATTCAGGTATGTTCATGATAGAAGTGAATATGTCATTAAATCAAATTTCTACTTGGGTATTAGATACCGCCTGTGGTTCTCAAATCTGCAATTTGTTGCAGGGACCAAGGAGAAGTAGGACTCTTGAGGAAGATGAGGTGATTCTACTGATGGGAAATGGAGCAAGAGTTGCTGCTGAATATGTAGAATCATTTCATTTATATATGCCTACGGGCAAGACTATTGTTTTAAATAATTGTTATTTTGTTCCCTCGATTGTGAGGAATATTATTCCCATGTTAGACTTGGCTGGATTTTTATTTATTATTGAGAATAATGAATGTTCTATTCTTAGAGATAATATTCTTTATGGACGTAATACTTTAAATAATGGTTTGTATAAATGTGACATAATTTACTTCAGATTGAACAAACTAATAAAAGAAAAGGGATGATGAAAATCTCACTTCATTGTGGCACTGCAGTCTCCATTTAGTAGACATGGAGAGATGGCTGCAAATTTGCTAGGAATGGTACACACAGATGTATGTGGACCAATGTCTACGCAAGCCATGGGTGGATTTTCATACTTCATTACTTTCATAGATGATAGATCTGGATTCGGATATGTGTTTGATGAAACACAAGTCTGAGGCCTTTAAAAAGTTCAAAGAATATAAGTATGAAGTGGAGAAACAAAGCAAACATAGTATTATAATTCTTCAATTAGATCGAGGTGGTGAATACTTTAATGGAGTGTTTCTAGATTATCTCAAAGTAAATGGTATAGTCTCCCAGTGGACTCCTCCAGATTGGTATCTGAAAGGAGAAATCGAACTTTGTTAGACATAGTTCGGTCCATGATGACCTATGAGAATCTTCCAGTATTCCTATGGGGTTATGCATTGGAAACCTCAGCATATTTACTGAATAAGGTGCCTTACAAATCTGTTCCTCAAACTCTGTATGAGATATGGAAAGAAAGGAAACTGAGTTTTAAACACGTTAAGATTTGGGGATGTCCAGCTTATGTCAAAAAAGTTGACCCAGATAAGCTGGAATATCGATCCGTAAAATGTAGTTTTGTGGGATATCCTAAAGAGACTTTAGGGTATTACTTTTACACCGATCATCGGGTGTTTGTCTCCAGACATGCTACCTTATTGGAAAAGGAGTTTATCCTTGAAGGAAACAGTGGGAGCAAAATTTGAACTTGATGAAGTTCAAGAAGCACAAACTACTACGGATCAAGTGGAAACACCTGTTCTAACTGAACAACCTTTTGTGGAACAGCCCATTCATAGAACAAGGAGAGTGTCTCGCCAACCTGAGAGGTAATATGGCCTTGTCATTGAGAATGACAATGAGTTGTCGATTATTGATGATGACGACCCTGTGACCTATAATGAGGCTATGAGTAGTGTTGACTCAGAGAAATGGCATAGTGCCATGAAATCCGGAATGAAATCTATGTATACGGGATACAAAAGAATGATTAGAGCAGATGGCCAGGTGGAGACCTTTAAGGCCAGGCTTTTTGGAAAAGGATTCAAACAAAGGCAATGGATTGACTTTGATGAAATCTTTTACCTGTAGCCCTGTTAAAATCAGTTCGGATTTTGCTTGCGATTGCTGCTTACTATGACTATGAGATCTGGCATATAGCCAGATGGTTTTCTTTCCGAGGGAAATGAAAACCTAGTGTGTAAGCTGCTGCGAACCATATGTTGTTTAAAGCAAGCTTCTCGTAGATGGAACATCCGTTTTGATGAGACAATCAAAGAGTTTGGTTTTATGAAAAACGTAGATGAACCATATGTCTACAAAAGGGTTAGTGGGAGCACGATAACATTTCTTGTGTTGTATTGAATTAGAGTTGACACACATAACAACATAGCAGACCCACTCACAAAGCTACTTTATGAAAGTCACTTTGATCGTCATAAAGACAAGATGGGTATTAGATACCAGAGTGATTGGCTTTAGTACAAGTGGGAGATTGAAAGGAATATGTCCTAAGTCCAATCTTGTATTAGGATTTAGGAATAACTTTTATCTGTTTTGGTTTCATTGATATTAATAAAAGACTTGTTTTGTTTTTATTACGGGCTTTATCTATTTAAGTGTTTAAATAAGATATACCATAGTTTAGAGTAAAGCTTTTTATGGATTATGATGAGATCATAATAGTGAGACCTAAAAGATGATAACTCTAAACTTAAATAGTTCCTAGTCGTAGGATTACTAACTGGTAATTAATAATCCGCAGAGATCGGTACATACTATGCTTGCTTCATTATGAAGGATGTCTGTTCTCATAGACATTTGTGTGGTGACACTATAGCTAGTATGTAGGTGCTTATTATAGAATAAGTTCACTGAACATGACTCGCCCAGCTGAACAACTGATGGAGTTCACTCACGTGTCAGCAGTTGTTCACATAGTGATAGTTGTACAAGTATCCTTAGACTTGAGGTCATCATAGTCATCTTGTGTACACTGAACTATGCTTTGGTTTAGTTCTTAGTCTCCAAGGACAATTATTAGGGCTCTACTGGGTATAGGAATTTGTACACGAAGATAGTGTATGATCAATAAAGGATCTACCCCTTCCAGTGAAGGAAGCGAATGTTCAAGGCTGATCCACTTATGCTAGTTCAGGAATCTCTGGCCAGAGTGAATGAAATTAGAAAGGAGTTTCTAATTTATATAGAACTAAGCATAGTAATTGGTAAGCAAGTGATTAAATTAGATAGGCTTGACACGAGATCCATGCCTTGTATTTAATCGGGACATTGTAGGGTAGAAGGAGTTTATTGTACGGTAACTATTCACTGAATAGGTTCTTGGTATTCTAAGCAGTGAATTCATATTATCCGGATAGTCGCGATATGCTGAGAAGTATCCCTCACGATGTAGAATAAATGTGATTAATTAATTAATCATATTTAATAAATTAGAGAATTTATATAAATAATGATAAAATAGTTTTATTATTATTTATTTCTACTACCGACTTAATATTGAACCTACAGGGTCACACCATAAAAAGAGAATGATTTATTGGTGGAGGAATTAATTAATAATGGCTAATAATTATTTATTTATGAAATAAATAATTAATTGGCAAATTTAATAATTGATTAAATGAGATTTAATTGATTATAAATTAATTAAGAAAAGTTCTTAATATTATTAATTAAGGATTTAATTTTTTGGAAATTAAATCAAGAGAGAGAATTATTTCTAAAGTGTTTAGAAAAAGGATTAATAATTAAAAGGTGTTTTAATTATTAATGAGAATAATAAATGGGATAATAATAATAATATTTATGGGAAAATTTCAGCTGAAAATTTTGCCTATAAATATACTATTATAAACCCTATTTTTATTCTAACCCCAAAATTTTATAAAACCTAATTCTCTCCACCTCCTTCTCCTCCTTAAACGTCGTTTTTTTGGTGGATACCGGTGGAGTGCTTCACGTTTGAGGAGCAGCTGCTAAGGATCTCCGATCGTTGCTTTTGGATCGCATAATAAAGGTTAGTAATTGATCCCTATGTTTTTACCACGATTTATATGCTTTTATTTGGATTTTATATGTGTAAAAGTGTTTTACCATGCCTCCGCTGCGATTAAAATCCAACAGACATCACTGATTCAGGGGGAGCCTCAAATGCATTTTATGAGGCGTACAATTCAGTAGGAGCATCTAGCTCCAGAAGGACACTTCCAAGTGCCAGAAAATGGACTAAAGATCATACTCCTGATCTGATTATTGGAAATCCTGATGAAGGTGTAAAGATAAGGAGTGCAGCTCAAAATGAATGTTTGTATCACAATCTACTTTCAAAAGAAGAGCCAAAGAAAGTAGAAGATGCACTCAAGGATGCAGATTGGGTTATAGCTATGCAAGAAGAGTTGAATGAGTTCGAAAGAAATGAAGCTTGAAAGCTGGTGCCTAAACCTAAGAACAGGTCAATTGTGGGCACAAAGTGGATCTTTAGAAATAAGACTAATTCTAATGGAACAATTGTCAAAAATAAGGAAAGATTGGTGGCTCAAGGATATTCTAAACAGGAAGGCATTGACTATGATGAAACATTTGCTCCTGTTGCTAGGCTGGAAGCAATCAAAATTTTCTTGGCATATGCTGCACACAAGAAATTTAAAGTCTTTCAGATGGATTTCAAGAGTGCATTTCTCAATGGAGAACTTGAAGAGGAAGTCTATGTTGAACAACCACCAGGTTTTGTGGATCCCAAACATCCTGACTATATTTATAGACTTGGCAAATCACTTTATGGACTAAAGCAAACACCTAGGGCATGGTATGAGACCCTTGCTTAGTTTCTGCTTGAAAGTGGATTCAAAAGAGGTACAATAGATAAAACTTTATTTTATCTGAATCAAGGTAAAGATCTGCTTTTAGTTCAAATTTATGTGGATGATATCATCTTTGGATCAACTAATCAAAAATTGTGTGATAAGTTCTCAAAGTTGATGCAATCAAGATATCAAATGAGCATGATGGGAGAGATGAGTTACTTCTTGGGATTGTAAATTAAACAAACTGATAATGGTATCTACATTAATCAGTCAAAGTACACAAATAATCTATTGAAAAGGTTTAATATGCAAGAAACTGTAGCCGCAACTACTCCTATGGCAACTGCTACAAAACTTGATCTTCATGAAGGTACATCAGTTGATGTCACAAACTACAGAGGTATGATTGGTTCTCTTTTGTACCTAACGGCTAGTAGGCTAGACATTATATTTACCACCTATTTGTGTGCAAGATTTCATGCAAATCCAAGTGAGCCACATCTTATTGCAGTAAAGAGAATCTTCAGATACCTCAAGGGTACCGTATCACTTGGTCTCTGGTATGCTAGGGAAACTGATTTTGATTTATGTGGATATTCAGATGCTGACTTTGCTGGCTGCAAGATAGACATGAAGAGTACATCTGGGAGCTGTCAATTTTTGGGAGGCAGATTAGTCTCATGGTTCAGTAAGAAGTAGAAATCCATTTCTACTTCAACTACTCAGGATGAATATATTGCAGCTGGGAGCTGCTGTGCTCAGTTGTTATGGATGAGAAACCAGCTCATGGACTATGGATTATCATTTTCTAAAATTCCTATTTATTGTGATAATCAAAGTACTATTGCTATGACAGGAAACCCAGTGCAACACTCTCTTACTAAACATATCAGCATCAGATATCATTTTATAAGAGAACATGTCATGGAAGGAACGATTGAGCTTCATTTGTTCCTATTGATCAGTAGCTGGCTGATATTTTCACGAAGCCATTACCTGAAGCAACATTTACAAAGCTTGTCAATGAAGTTGGTATGGTTAGTTGGGACAAATAAAATCTTTTAAATTTATATTTGATCAAATCCTGATGTATATTGATCAAATCCTGATATGTCCTAAATACTGTTCAAGATATTAAGCTGAGAATTTTTAATGTATTTTATTATATGCATGATAAGTTAAGTGAATTTATTTGCTAAATGTGCATGTATACATATATATCATTGTCATCATTGCAAATCAGTCTAGGGAGACGCGCTTTAATAAGATATCTTTTGGTTAAATCATTAAGTTAACTCAACACTTAATAATTAATCAGTCTCCTAGTCCCTTGATATTCCCTTTCTCTCTCGGTTATTTAAACCATCATTCTCATCAAGTTCAATCATATATTCAAAAACACTCAAATTTCAACTCTCTCTTTCTTATTCTCCTCTCCCACAAAAATGGTTCAATGTAATCTGTTCATGAATTATGAAACCTTCATTGTGGAATTTAGTTACGAACGTTGGCAACAAGAATGGCATATCACTGCCATTCCCAATGAAGTGTGGAACTGGGTTCCACAGGAGGTCATGGCGCATCTCCTGTTCTTTGAAATGGATTATCGCCTTCATCTCGATCGCTTGCAGGAAGGAAGACGAGAAGCTCTTCGTCAGCAGGAATGAATCATTCGTCTTGCTGTACTGTTCATGCAGAGCAGGAGGAACTAAAAAACCACAACAGTCTTGTCTCTTCGACTGAGGCTGTAGAACTTCTCTTAGAATAGGATTTTCTTGTAATCATCTATGCATGTAATCAAAAATTTCATGAAATGTCTCTCTTGAATTATTAATGAAATTTTATTTGTTTTGCTTACAAGACCTAATTAATGTTCCTTAGTTGTGTATGCATGTGCTTGTTCTTAGTTGTAGCCTGTTAATCTCTAAATCACACTATTAACATATATCCTTTAATGATTCTTGAGATTAAAATTGTGGTTTTCTGATAATCTTGAGTTGTTTTGACAAACACTGATGAATTTGAATCGACAAATCCTGACAATGTCAAATCCTGACAGATAAGAGGTACCAAATACTGATGACAGGTCGGCATGTTTTAATTTAGAATATTATTGAAAAATGATTTCTGAATTATTTAATGCTGAAAAGTGATTGTCTTCTTAATTATTGTTTAAAAGTGGATAAATTGTTGAACAAGGTCACCTAACAATTTACTAAAAGAGCAGTGCGTTCTTTGTTGCTAATTCCGCACATTATTCCACTTTCCATTCCAATTCTTCAGTAATTATTGTAATATCCCATATTTTCAAATATTATTATTATTATTATTTGGAATTATTTATGTGAATTTTAGTGAATTATCTGGTAATTGGAATTGATCTTTTAGATGTTTATATACGATATTTTTTGAGTATACTAATTTTTATATGTGCAGAATTAAATATAGATAATTGTGATATTTTTCTGGTAATTTTTGGCCTGTTATATGATTTTATAAAGATTTATGGATTTAATAATTATTTTCTGAATAATTATAAAACTATTTTATAAAGCCGGGAATCGTCCAACCTCAACTGTTTTTACATTTTTACAACCCGAAACTCTTCCGAAAACTCCTTTCTAACCGAATATGATAATTCTGGACATTTTTCGTGTTTTGACTTTTTCGATCCGGATTACGGTTTGACCCGTACGAGTCCCGGCGCAAAATTTTCGATACGACAATCGTTTTGATAAATCAACAAAACCCGTATTATTGAAAGACGGGATATTATTACATTATTTTCGTATAAAGTGTTTTATAAGAAGCCCGGTTTTGATAATTATCCAAATCTGATACTAAATTGTATCGTTTTATAATTACTTAGTGGCTAAGTAATCTATTTTCGGATCTGATGTGATCCAATAGGATACTTGTTACGTGTTTAAGAAGCATTTATATGAATCGAACCCGCAATCTGGATGCGTGTTTATTAGCATCTTTATCGAGGTACTTGTTTTATCTCGATTTATGTGTGCTTGAATGTATTTTATGTGTTTTCAGGGTTTTTTGTTAATTTAAGTCTCCTTTCTGTTTTTCAAAATAATAAACGGACCGGGACCCCACCGGGACGTCAAACCCTATAAAATTCGTGTTTTTATTTTTATAAAATCAATCATATTTCAAATACCCAGTATTTCTACAATTTTGAATTATTCGCATTTTTTGGAAAATTTTGATATAAATTCTGTATTTTATCGCTTTTTAAAATATTCCTCATAATTATTTTTTTGGGCTTAACTATTTTCATTAGGAGATAAAAACACCCTAAATTAATTTTTGGGTATTTATTTTTCAGAAAATATAAATAGCCCATTAATTCTTTTATTTCATTTTTTATTTTCATTAAAAACAATCACCAAGAACATATTTGGGGGTAAAAATTCATTCAAGAACACAAATTCAATGATTTCAGGAGATTGGTTGATCCTCTGTTGACGCTCTATATTCCAAAACAATCCTCTCAACGAGCCCGTCATTTTAATACCAATTTCACTAAGTAAGATTGATTATTGATTAAAGTCGATTTTTCAAGTATATTGCTTGAATTCGTTTTTGATTATGGAAGGGTTGTTTGATGATTTTCTGAGCTTCTCCTAGACTTCACCGCGGTTCGCCGGAAACGATGAAGCTCGCCGAATTCTGCTTTGGTCCGGCGAGTTCTTCGTGTTCTTGGCAACCCGGTTGAATCCCCGACCCGACCCGTTTCCGAATAAGCCAACCCGGTTTTAATCCCCCTTGACCCAATCTGATTTCTAAAATTCTGTTTCTGGGGATTTTCTATTTTAAAAATAATTCAAAATTCAGTTTTAATTCCTAAAATTCATTTTTAATTTTCAAAATTAATTTAGTTAATTATTTTAATAATTAACAGAATTATTTTTAATTCCTAAAAATTATTTTACTTTCTTATTTTCAAAAATCAAAATTTGATGTAATTATTTATAATTTATTTTAGTTAATTATTTATTGATTTAATTAATTGATTAATTCATTTAATCAATTAATTTTATTTATAAATAGTTAAATAAAATGTAAATTATTTATAACTAATTTCAATAATTTCTAAAAATTGTTTTTAAACTTTTTAAAATTATATTTTGATATTTAAAAATCAATTACTATTATTATTAATTCATTTATTCTCATTTAATTCTTATTTTATTCGTAATAAATAAACCATTCGTCTGTTTAATACGAAACGAACGCGTACAGACTCAGAAAAATATTCCGCTTTCATTAAAAAATACTTTTGAGACCCAATTTTTTTTTCGAAAGGTCGCTTGATTCGCAAGTCAGTTCTAAGTCGCGTATTTATCGATATCATATTTTTGAACCGATTTCAGTTTTAAATGTACCGAGTTGAACCTTTTAACGAACCGAGGCATGTATTATATGAAATATGTGATACGTGAATTATGTGCTTATATTTTATGTGAATTATGTGTATATGTGGGTCAAGAGTCTTGTGTTTGGCTGTTTTCTTTATATGCGGGCTATCGTATGGGTAGACGATAGGGTTTTGACGCGCAGTTCGTCGAGTAATTATCGATTAGACGATTAAAAGTATATCTTTGAATTATAGATGCGGAACATTCGAGTTTATCAGGACAAGACGTAGGGAAAAGAATGAAATGGAATGGTATTACATATCAGGCTTGTAACAACTGCATGAGCAGCAGATCAGAGATTTAGCGAAATAAAAGACGGTGATGCCTTGAGATGCCAGATTGAGATAATTGTGTTTCTACAAGTGTGACTAACTGCTAAAAACCCAAAGGCAAGTATCCCTATCATCACTTATTGTTCAAGTAATATTTATTTTAAATCTTCTTATGCAAGTATTGCTTTCCCTATTCTCAGTTCGGTATAGATAAATGCTTTACGTATGATTGAAATAAATGATTCTATTTATGCGAGTACTCTTCTGCTATTCTATGTTCAGAATAGCTAAGTGATTTTACTTATCAAATTACTGGATTTATAAACATTTTGGTTTTTGAGAAAGATGATTTTGTTGCGAGTATTGTTGCCCAAGTGAACGAGGGAATAAAATTATTTAGGTTGTCGATTGATTTGGCTCCTTTTTCAATAAAAAGGTTTTAAGATTGAAATGGTTACTGGTTATTGGTTACAGCGTAGGTGGTCGAGATATCGGTCCAGCTGTAATATCTTTCAAGGCAAATATATGCCTTTTATGGCGCCCTATAGGTACCGTATGGCTGCGGGATACGGGTAGTACCTATATTTACGGTATGGCTGCGGGATACCGGTGCTGTGTCGTGACTGATCATTAGGAACAATATGAAATATAATTGGTTCTAATCTAAACGGTTTTTTCTAAATTGTCTTGATATTCATAGAATAAATGGTTTATCAACTGTTTCTGTTTTGGATTAAAAGTGAAAAGCGGTTTTGATTAAGTTTCTGATTTTTGCTGATACTTACTTTGTTGTTAAATATCAAAGGTGATATTAATATAGATTATTGATGTTGACTTCAGTATGGGATGTTGTGAGCATCAAAGTTCATATTGATATCTAATTGACATGACAATAAAATAAGTATTAATTTCAAGCGTTCGGTTTGGAATAAAGTTTATGATCCAATCCATAATTATTTCTTCTTGTTATTGTTGTTTACGATATTTCCATAAACACGATTTTACGAGTTTTAATCTCGTCAAGTTTCAAAGTATTGCTGACGCATTTCGCTCAAAAATAACGAAAGGGTTTTGAATACAAATTAGGAATCAATTTTGAGATTCCACAACTAAAATTTTCTGTTTCAGCAATTATGATTTTAAAATGTTCTGCACTATTGCAGATGTTGGTTTTATATCAAAACGACCCTATATTTGCTATAATGAACTTGCTGAGCATTTCTTCCGCTCATACTTGCCTGTTTTTAAATTTAACCTCTAGTGAGGATTAGCTTGTGCTGTTTAGCTGCGTAGTTCGAGGAAGCAAAGAAGAAGCTCTTGGAAGGTGGTTGGTCCAGGGTTTGCGGGCTAGTGTAAGTTCTGTTCTGAAAAGTTGTTTATAATATATTATAATTATAATTATGTTATTTTATAGTTGGGTCTAGTATATTTCTTTTCGAAGTTAGCGGGTTAGTATTGAATTGGAATTTGTTGAAAAGAGTTTTAAAAGGAAGTGAAAATTATTTATGGAATTTGGAATTCTTGTTTCTAGAACTGTAACCTTAAAAGATCTTGGATTAGTTTGGGGTCATAGATGATAAATATCTTTTGCTGGAATTTGCATTTTGATTAAACAGGTTAATTTGGATTGAGGTTTCAACGTGACGACCAAATCCTCTGACCCCGGATTTGGGGGCATTACAATTATCCTCTATCAGAAGTCTAATTCACTAAGCTTTCTTCTCCGAGTGTGTTACATACAACTGAGCTTTGCAAACTTATATTTTCACAAGAACCTTTGTGACATATATCATCATACACATAACCTCATTATTCACATCTAACGAACATTTTTCCTCAACATCTACAAACATCATGTCATCCTCTGAGATTTCACCCTTCTTCAGGCAAACCACCATTATTCATGGCAATAATTTTGGAACCAATAACTACTTGGCTCCGCTTTCACATCAACAGTTTCCTCAACCTTTTCATGATATACAGGATTTCTTACTTCAATGTCCAATTGGATATGCTCTCACAAATCCTACTAAGGTATCATACATGGCTGTAATGCAGGTATGTGATACAGCTCTAATTAATGAAACAAATACCGCTTTCTCTTTTGAATATAAGGGACGCAGGTATGAGGTTGATGCTGATGTTCTAGTTCAAGCATTGAGGTTGCCTGCTTGTGATTGTGCTCCTGATAATTATGCAACTCTGAACTATAAAGGTGACATCACAACAATTGGAAAATTGACAAGGACAAAATTAAAGAGAGAATGGAATTTCTTATTTGATTGCATCAGTAGATGTTTCTTGAACAAGACAACAAATTTTGATGCTCTTTCGTCTACTTCTCTGAAAATTGGGTACTCTCTTCTCTATTCTGGTAATTTTGACTATGGTAACACCATTCTTCAATTCATAATTTCTAGGAGAACAGATGCATCAAGAGTAATAGGGTATACTAGATTTCTTCAACCGATTTTTAATTTTCTATGCCCTAATGTTGAATTTGATAATGATGAATTGCTTCTTGTATTTCAATTCTCTGAGAAGGCTATCACTGATCATATTAAAAGAGATGAAAAGAATAAGTTTTCAGGACCTCCTTTCCTGCCTCAGGAGGTTAGGCAATTTATATTGAGAAATAGACCTACTCTTTCATATGTGCCTGCAAATCCTGATGCTAGTACCTCTGTAACATTTCCTGATGCTGTGGAACAAGACACTACCCATCTTGTTTCTAACCCAAGTATTCCTTCTCCTAAATAGAAATCCAATCCAGCTCCTAAATTAGCCTCCTCTGAATCTCTGATGTCTCTCAAAAGGCATTAGTTGTACTAAACAAAAGGCTGGTTAAGAAATCTATTCAATCTAAACAGAGAGCTCAACAGGCCTCACTGAGTGAGAGTGAGAAGAAAGAAGAATGTTTTCCAGTCCAGAAAAAAAGGCTGATCATGCAAGATGATTCTAACTCTGATGATCAGATGCCTATTGGGCCAAGGATGAAGATGACAAAATTGTCAGTTGAAATTCCTGATGACTCTATTGACACAGCTGGAACTAAGGAGCCAACTACTGATGCTAGTGCTCTGATCAAAAAGTTTCTAGTGAATAAAGAAACTGCTGAGCCCAAGAAAACTAACAAGAGCACATTGAAAAGAAAAGCTGAAGATGTGGTTAGATACATTAGAAAGAAGAAAAACACTCAGTCCTATGCTATGGATGTCATTCTACAAGAACCTAAGTCTCAAAGTGATTTAGCAACTGAGACACATCCAGTCACACAAGAACCATCTTTTCAAAGGGAAGATGCAGACAAAAAGGCTGCATAAATAATCATTGACTTTAATCAAAGTGATCTTCTTGCTGATTCTGAACAACTGCTGCAAGAAAAGAAGGCTCATCCGGATGTTTTATCAAAGGTGGATGCAGTTATTAATGATCTGATGTTTGAGGAGAGTACATAAGAACCTTCACCAATTCTTGCTAAAGCAGCTCATATTCCTCAGGCCCCACAAGAACCATCAGTTCAAAGTACTGATGCTGGCCTAGTTCATTATTCTGATAAATCAAATTCTAATATTACAACAAATCCTGATGTTGATCAACTGTCCATTCAAGCAGCTTCTACTGATGATTCTTTGTTACTAACTAGCTTGTCAAAGCATCCTGATGCGTTGTTTGTTCCTCCACTATCATCACTTCCACTTGAGGATTCACCTTCAGGTATTGCTTATTTTTCTCTGTTGTTTCTCATATTTGTATGATTATAAATAGTCTCTTGTTTGAGGTTACCTCTATTTATATGACAAGCATACTACTCCTCTCAGCCACCTCTTATTTCTTTGCAATATGTGTGATTGTGCTTTTCCGTGAGACTGTGTGACAATATTATGTGAGAAAATTAAACTTTGAGTGGCAGTCTCCTGTACTGGCAAAAGGAGAGGTAGTTTTGAGAAAAGAATTTTATAAGTTTTTTCTTTGCTTATAAACTTTCTTCTGTGAGAAACATATTACTCTTAAAAGTAATATATTGTGTGAGAAGTGATGAGATCACTTGAAAAGAAAAGTGAGATTTAGGTGTTACTTTGTTTTATATTTTAGAATCTCATCAGGACCAGACACTTATTGTTAAGGATCCTCTTAAAGGCACATCAATTCTGCCTCATTTTGCAAACTCTTATGAGGATCTGTCTAGCTCTGATTCTGATGAAGACAGTGATCCTGATGATTCTGACACAGCTCAGTTTAAGACTGCTATTGATATATCTAAGAAGTCCAATATTAGTCCTTCTTCACATTTCAACGTTGATCCTTCGTATTACAATGCTGATGCTGAGCACTTTCAAAAGACTGAATGGGATTTTGCATGGAGAGATATATATAATTATATCTCCTCAACTGTTGGTACGCAACATGTTCACAGGGCCTATGATGGACTTGAAAACCCTGAACTTAAATTGTATCTTAAGGCCTTTACCATCTTTGTGAAAGAAATTCTCTCTGAACTTGCTGATACGACAAAATCTCATACTAGTTTACAGAACAAAATTGATTCATTTATAATCAATCCACTTACTTCGGCTGACCTCATAAGTGTGAGAAAGGCTGTCAAAGCCGTGGTTCAATCCTAACAAAGCATGGATACTCGATTTTCTTCCTTGGAAAATACAGTAACTTCAATGGCTGATAAATTGGATGCTATGTTTTCTCTTCTTTCAAATACTGATGCGAAAAGGGGGAGAAGATAGCTGTCACAAAATGTACACCTAACTCTATTCAGTTGAAAGATAAAGATACTGATGATGATGGTGATAAAAATCCGGTTGTAAATGTTCAGATTGCTCATATTGCTCAACAACCTCAACATTTGAAAAGATCTGGTTCTTTATGACAAGGAAAGTCTACTGGTGCTCATGAAGTTAAACACAAGACTGATGTTGATGCTCCTGAAACTGGTGATGTTACAATCTCTAACATAGCAGATGCTAAAGGATTATTCTTTCCTAACAGACACAAGAAAACATGTGAAGAGATTGTTCTATACTACATGGATAAGAGGTTTGAGAAAAAGAATTCCAGGAGTGCTCTTGGGTTGATAACTGAAGAATTTCCTGATCTAACAACTAAAGAAGCAGTTATGCAACAGAAGGAGTTAATGGCTCAAATTGAAGCTGAAGCAAACACCTCTAAAGGAAGAGGAAAAAGAGGTGGAAGAGCTACAAGAGCCGGATGAAGAAGAGGAAGAGGGATAATTTCTAATTCAAGTCAAGTGTCTGCAATTGACTCCGCAATTCTGAATGTTCTATTCAGAGAAGGTTTTGTTCATGTACAAGGACATTATTTAAAAGAAGAAGCTGAGGATACTCAAGAGATGATTGTCCAAAAAAAGAAGAAATCAACCGCTGACATTGCTCAAGTTGATATAACTAATGCAAATGTGTCTCTTCAAGCAGACATAAAACCTGAGGAAAAAGCAGATCTTGATGCTATGAATATTATAGCTGATTTTGACACTGATGAAAAGGTGATCAAAGTATTGGATGAATCAATTCTTGATGAACAAGAAAGAATTGACAGAAGGAGAGCTGATCTAGCATGCAGTGACTATGAGCAAAGAATTCTAAATTCAAGTAGAGAGTTGTGGCATAAAACAAAAGGGAAGATTCTTGATTTATCTACAAGGTATGCTCCTCTCAGCAAGAAGGATAAAAGATGGAAATATGTTTATTCATTTAGTTATCCTAAAGGATTCAAGCATATTGAATTTGTGTCAGCAGGACTCGGGGATTCTATTTCAGAACAGGAGAATATTGATAAGTCCTTCAAGAAACCTTTTTGGGTGGAACATAATGAAAAGCTAAAGCTTATCAAAACTCATACTAGAGGAGGTATTGGTCATCCAAGAATGGAAACTATGAGGTCTGATTTACTGGATATAGATATTTTGACAATCTCGGTGAAAAAATTACTCCTTCACATCTTGAGAAGGTTGAAGCTGTAAAGATTGCATATAGGAAGATAAATATTGGTGATGTCAGAGAAGAGATTCTGTACTTCTTGAGAGATGGTAAAGTGAAAAGCTTTATATTGCAGTGACTCTTGATGAAGACTGTGACAGAGTTGAAATATATTCACTATCTTCTTAAAGTTGAGGACAATGTCACCAGAAACTGGTCTTCTATGATAATTGAGAATATCAGAAGAAGAGTCATGAACAAAGAAGACAAATATAATGGTACTTATGTTCCTATGTACAGAACTTATACTGATCAAAAAATGAAGATGGAAAAGGAAGCTACAGTTCTAAAAGTTTTTCTCAACAATCGTTAGTTATCTTTCAGTCTTGATCATGAAGATGTTAGCTTAAGCTTTATGTTGATTGGTGATCTTGTAATAACTAAAAGTTCAATCTCTAAATTAAGATCAGCCATTTATAAGCTTGAAGAAGATACTGAAGAGAAGAAAGAGTTGAAGTAAAAGCTTGTCAAAGTCCTTCAAGACAAGGAGGAAGAAAGGTTGAACAAAATTCTGGGAACAACTGTTAGTTATCTCAGAATACTGGAGTAAGCCTTATTCCTTGTACATTTTGTAATTGGTTTTGGCATCATTGAGAATGGAATTTATTCTTCATTACATTAAGCATAAATTGGGGGAGATTGTTACGTGCTGATTCTCAATGATCAATAGGAGCTCAGGATCTGACTATTTTAGATGTCATCAGTATTTGATGTGCCATCAAGATTTGATGCATCATCAGTATCTGCAGAACATCAACATCTGAAGGTATTCTGTTGTGAAGATTGATTATGTTCCTTATTTTGAGGGATAGATATTTGTTCATTCTAAATGATAGGACATTGTATATTCAGTTAAAGATATGTATCATTTTCTGTTAGTAATTGATGATACATATCCTAGACTGATTTGTAGCAGCTGTGTATTATATAAACACAGTTTAGGCCATCACATAGTGATTAACTCAAGTATTGTATGACCTAGCAGCTCTCAAGAACATCATTATTTCTTGAGAGAGTTTGTAACAGTTTTTATCAGAAATATAAAGAATTGTTATAATTTTACACTTGTTTGAAACGTTTATACAATTATATCCAACTCCCCTTAAATAATTGTATTATTACTTGGCATCAGGCCTTCACTCCAAACCAACTCTCCAAGGTTACCAAGACTCTAAATGACTCTCATATTTGGAATGACTCAAAGACCTTACTCAGGCCTCCTTAGGCCTTCAGTGGAAGTTGACATAAAACTGCCTCCCCAGATTTCCAAACTGCCCTATTTTTACCAACTTAATACTCACTTATCTTGTTCATTTATTGATTTTAATGGCTTGATAAGCTTCCTATGAATTCATTACTCATATAAACCAAGTCCCAATGAATTGCTAACTTAAAGCATGATTATAATGGCTCAAATGTGGGCTTACACCAAATCTTCCCTGTTCTGGGCTCCTCTCGGTTTTGTGCCTGTGCACCTACCTAAATACATGTTTTTATTCAATATAAAGCTACTGGACTCAATTATATACCAAGTCCTAACTTTACTGAGTTCGGTCCTATCAAGGCCTCACCAATGCACACCTAAAACATCCTAAACTTATGATGCAAAATCTTTCAATAAGTGTTTAATGCATATCCTTCCACCTTAACTCCCTTCTTATCAACCAAAACCAAAAAAAAATTCAACAAACAAGTACTATAATATACTAATACCTACTTAATTCTAGTATACAAGGTCTAATCGCATTTTATTTAATGCAAAAAATATATTATCAAGAGCTTAAAAGAACAACTACAATAACAATTTAATATCTTCGAGTTTTTAAGCAAAAATTCGAACTATATATTCAAAATAATCACTTGATATCTAATGAATATAATCACTTATCATCATGGCATACTTCATCTAGCATTTTATAACATAAACCATAACATGCATCACATAAAAATCAAGTACCAAGGCACAAAATCATCAAGTATGGTTTTTACTTCGAAAATTACTTTTAACCCGACATGTAAGTGCTAAAGCCAACATGCAAGTGCTAGAACTTAATATTTCTTGAAGAAAACATGCACTACACCATATATGGCCTCTAACAACACTTTTTTTTGGTGTTCCAAGCAAAAATGTTACCTTAGATCACTAATATTTGATCTGAGGTAACATTTTTTTTAATGTTGCAGTAGAGTTTAACCAATGTTACCACAGGCATAAACAAATTGATGTTGTAACATAAAAAAAGATGTTAGCATTGATATTGAAATAAGTGTTATCATAAAAATAAAAATTTAGGCGATAGAGTGAAAACTAAATAGGCGGCCCAAGACCAAATAACCACCCGCTCAATTATTTTGTCCAAAAGTAAATCTAAAAAATAAACCCTCTCAATACTCTCTCTATCAAAAGTCTCTCTCTCTCTCTCTATTAGAGCTCTCTCTCTCTCTCTCTCATTAAACACACACACACAAAACATGTCGTCGGTTTCGGAGCTCGGAGTTTTAGGGTGCAGTGCTTGGAGTCTTCTCACTTAGGTTTGAGCAAATTAGGATTTTAGTAGTTAGGGGATTTGAGCGAATTAGAGTTTTAGGGTTTGAAAAATTGAGGTTTCTTCTCAATCGGGTTTAGCGCTTGTAATTATGGCCTTCTTTTCAATCGAGCTTATAGTTTGGGGCTTTATTCAACATTTTTTCAGGTATGCCATCTTTTCTTCAGATAGTTTGTAATCTGGTTTAGTGCTATTCCTGAAGTTGCGGATGGGGGGTGTAAGGCGGTGGTTCTTGTCAACCAAACAAAAGCTTCTTTTTCTGATACCGGAAACATCCGTAAGTGTTTTTAATTGAGCATTGTATTTTTTCTTGATCTATTCTTTTATTTACTCAATGTTGTTATTTTAATTAACAGTTTGTGTGTTCATAAAAATGGCGGGAACTACGGAAGTGACCAAGGTGCTATATATAGTGGTTGTAAGTGATGAAGGAGGAGGAGGAAAATAGTCGGTGTTGTTGTCGTCATCGTTTCGATACACAAGGCATGTTCTTCAGAGTACTTTTCAGCTTATGGGTTCCAAGCTAGACATGCTTTTAAGGTCCATTAATCCTCTAATTTTCTCTTTTTATGTTTCTTATGTATGTTGTGCTTCTATGTCTTAATTGTTCTGTTTTTGTTACATATTACTGTTTACTTTAAATTTGGCTTGGCAAGTCGAGATGAGATAGTGAGTAAATCGTCTTGTACTGTTTATCGTGCCCAGTTATATGATTTTACATATTTGTGTTTTACATTTTGTGTATATATTTATGCATTATAGTTTTCCATCTTATTGACCAAGATCAATGTTAGATATATTTGATAATGTCATGTGTAATATGATTTATGTTTAGTTTTCAAATCTTACCTAACAGGACAAATCAGTACTTAACTGGAAATCAGCACTTATATTGAAGACATGACTTAATATATTAGAACTTAAGTTATCAGAACTTAAGTTATCAGAATATATTTATCAGGAGATAATATCAGGACTTAAGATGACTTTCAGATAAGGCAGGCGGCTGATTGAAAGGAAAGAAGATCGAGACTAAGACAGAAAGAAATATGCATGAAGAAAGAATTCTATGAAGAATAGAATACTTGGAAGAAAAGATAACTAGTTGATATATTTTAGGAAGCAGAATTATATTCCATATCAATTAGAACATTATCTTGTAAATGTGTAGTATATAAACACAGGCATAGGGTTTACACTATAAGTGTTATCATCATCGAAGTTATTATTCATTGTAACCCTAGCAGCTCTCGTGATAATTTGTTCATCACTGAGAGAGGACAGTTCCATATTGTAACAGAGTTTATTGTGTTGAATAAAATCTATTTTTTGTTACTTGAGTTCTTATATTCGATTTGATTGTGCTAAACACTGTATTCAACCCCCTTCTACAGTGTGTGTAACCTAACAAGTGGTATCAGAGCAATCTGTTAACACACAAACAGTTTAAGATCCAAAAACAATAATGTCTGAAGAAGAAACTCCAACCAAGCCCACCAAAACTGAAGAACCTCCAAAAACCATAACTCATAGTCGATATGAGACTATAAGAGTTCCCATGTTGAAACCTTCTGAGTATTCCATATAGAAAGTGAAGATGGCTATGTTTCTGGAAGCTACAGATCCAGAATATCTCGACAGGATTTATGAAGGACCACATATGCCAACCAAAATCTCTGTGGAAGTTGCAGGTCAGCCAGCAAAGTCTGTACCAAAGGAGAAAAGTGATTACACTGCTGAAGATATCTCATCGATTGTGAATGATGCAAAGGTAAGACACTTGCTGTATAGTGCCATTGATAATGTCATGGCAAACAGGGTAATTCAATGCAAAACTTCAAAAGAGAAATGGGATGCTTTGGAAACAAGGTGTCAGGGAACTGATTCAATCAAGAAGAACAAGAAGACTATACTCACTCAAGAGTATGAGCACTTTGACTCAAAGCCTGATGAGTCATTAACTGATTTATATGATAGATTTGTCAAACTCTTGAATAATTTGTCACTAGTTGACAAAGAGTATGATATTGAAGATTCAAATCTTAAATTCCTATTAGCTCTTCCTGAAAGATGGGATTTGAAGGCCACAATAATAAGAGACAACTATAATCTTGATGAAACAACTCTTGATAAAATTTATGGGATGCTCAAGACTCATGAACTTGAGATCGAACAAAGAAGCAAGAGGAATGGAAGAAAGTAAAGGACAGTTGCCTTTGTGGCTGAGGAGGAAAGTCCCAAAGTTGCAGCCTCAAAGAAAGGCAAGGGCAAGTCTCTCATCACAAACTCTGATACTGAGTCATCAAGTTCTGATAGTGATGACGACTCAGAAACTGAAAGTATACCTGAGATGGACCCTGATGAGGAGATGATGAAGCTGTGTGCTCTTATGGTGAAAGGAATCACAAAGATTGCATATAGGAAATTCAGGAGAAGAAAGAAGTTTTCCAGGAAAGGTGCAAGTTCTGATAAGAAAGGTTTCAAAAAATTTGAAGGCAAAGGAGAAAATTCTAACAGAGGAGATTACTCAAATGTTTAATGCTACAACTGTGGTGAGAAAGGCCACATATCTCCTGATTGCAGAAAAGGGAAGAGTGACAAAGGCAAGGCTCTTGTCACAAAGAAGAAAAGCTGGTCAGATGCTTCAGATTCTGAGGATGAGGAAAACTATGCCATAATGGCAAATGCTGATAGCAGTTCTGATACTGCTGACTTAAAGGTACCTCAAACTACTTATGCCTTTCATACTGATGATATTACTGAGTTAAGAAGATATCTTAAAACCATGTTCATTAGTTATAAGGATCAAACTTTAACATGTGAAATATTAACTTCTGAAAATCTTCCTTATAAAAAGAGGAATGATTATTTAGAAAAAGAGTTAGTCATGTTCCATCAAACTCAAAAAGATAGAGATGATGCCTTTTATGTTAGGGATGAAGTGCTAAAAATGAATGAATCTCTAAAAACTGAGTTAGAAAAGGAAAGAGAGATTATCAGGACTTGGACTAACTCTGGTAAAGCAACTCAGGATATTCTTAGTAGTGGAAACTGGAAAGAGGGCTTAGGTTATGGAGATGATAAGAACAGTAAGGGAACTGTAGAAACTGAGCCTATAGTTGTTAAATAAAAACCAAAGGTAAATCATGTTAAGTTTGTAACTGCAAAATCTGATATTGAGAAATCAGAAGTTAAGGAGAAAGTAACTTCTGACAAACCTAAACAGGATAAGCCAACTGAAGTTAACATAGGCTTAATGACAAATAAGCAGCTTAAGCATAAGCTGAAAGATGTTAAGAATGTAAACAAGGTAAAACCACCTAGGAAAAATAGGAATGGAAAGGAAGGCGTGAACAAAAGTAACAATTATAAGCCTGTTCCTAATGCTCCTAGAAAAACATTTGATAACTGTGGAAATTCTAACCATCTGGCTTCTTTTTACAGGAAGAATAAGAATATAAACTCATTACCTTCAAAATCAGGAGTTAAGAGTCAGTCTGTTAGATATAAGCCACAAAATCCTTATTTTCATTGTGGTAGTTTATGGCATTCCATTTATACTTGTAAGGAATATCATAGTTTGTACTATGATTATTATCAAATAAAACCTTCTGTAAAGAAAGTTAGCATTATTCCTTCTAGTGTAAGTTCTGACGCAAAGTCTGATATTGCAAATTTTGATAAGAAAACTGTTAACATAAACTCTGATGCTAAATCCGCTGCAAATGTTAACAAACTTAAAAAGGCCAAAGGATCCAAGCAGTCTGGGTCCTTAAAACTAATCATTAGTCTTTGTGATTGCAGGGAAACAGGAAGAATATCCTAGTCCTGGACAATGGATGTTCAGGACATATGACTGGAAATAAAGCCCTGCTATCAGACTTTGTGGAGAAAGCTGGCCCAGGTGTTTCTTATGGAGATGGCAACATTGGAAAAACTCTAGGATATGGCAATATCAATCTTGGGAATTTCATCATTGAAAAAGTAGCTCCGGTCTCAGGACTTAAACACAATCTTCTGAGTGTAAGTCAAATCTGTGATAAAGGTTATCATGTGGATTTCTTTGAAGAACACTGTGAAGTTGTAAGCAAATCTACAGGAAAAGTTGTTCTGAAAGGATACAGGCATGGTAACATTAATGAAGCCAAGCTTTCAACAAGTACTGATGGTTCTGCAATCTGTCTATTAAGTAGAGCATCAATTGAAGAAAGCTGGGATTGGCACAAGAAACTCTCTCATTTAAATTTTAACAATATATATGAACTAGTCAAGAAAGATCTTGTGAGAGGACTGCCAAAATCGGTATTTGCTCCTGATGGCCTTTGTGATTTATGTCAGAAGGAAAAACAAATAAAATCTTCATTCAAGAGCAAGACTGAATCATCAATTCTTGAGCCTTATCACATACTACATGTTGATCTATTTGGTCTAGTCAATGTCATGTCTATTGCAAAGAAGAAATATGCTATGGTCATAGTGGATGAGTTCACCAGATACACATGGGTGTATTTCTTGCACACAAAAAGTGAAACTGCATCTATCTTGATTGATCATGTCAATCAACTGTATAAATTGGTCAAAGATTCTGTGAAGATCATAAGAAGTGATAATGGCACTGAGTTCAAGAATTTGATCATGGACGAGTTCTGCAAAGACCATGGAATAAAGCAGGAATTTTCTGCTCCTGGAACTCCACAGCAAAATGGAGTTATTGAAAGAAAGAATAGAACTCTTATTGAAGCTGCACGAACTATGCTTGATGAAGCAAAGTTGCTAACCTACTTTTGGGCTGAAGCTGTGCAGACTGCTTGTTTTACTCAGAATGCAACACTTATCAACAAGCATGGAAAAACACCATATGAGATGGTGAAGAAAAAGAAGCCAAATCTGAAGTATTTTCATGTATTTGGATGCAAGTATTTTGTTCTTAAGACTCATCCCGAACAACTATCAAATTTGATCTAAAAGCTGATGAAGGAATTTTTGTTGGATATCCACTTTCCACAAAAGCCTTCAGCGTCTACAATTTAAGAACAAGGGATGTCATGGAATCTATCAATGTCTCTTTTGATGATAAGAAGATTACCGGACTTGAAGATTTCAATGATCATGATCAGCTAAGATTAGAAAATGAAGTTTTAAATTCTGATTTTGTAAATCCTGACAGTCTAAATCCTGATACTGCAGCCTCTGATGGATTAAACTCTGATGTTATTGAAACTGTGGTGACTACGCCTAAGGAAAATGCACCTGTGCAGGGAGAGAATACTGAAGATCCAACCACATCTCAAGAAGCATCAGAATCGACAACAGGCTCTTCAAGTTCTGATTCGTCAAGTTCTGATGGGCCAAGTTCTGATAATTCTGGAAACTCATGTTCTGATATTTCTGGAAACTCATATTTTGATAATTCTGGAAACTCAAATTCTGAAGGATCCAACTCAGAGAGCATAATTTCAGGGGGAGCATCAGAAAATGTTGATGGAGACAACATGGATCATGGGGGAGCATCCAGTTCTAGAGATAACCTTCCATCTGCAAGGAAGTGGACTAAAGCACATACACCTGACTTAATTATTGGAAATCCTGATGCAGGTGTCAGAACTAGAATAGCTACATCAAATGAATGTCTCTATCATTCTTTTCTTTCTCAGACTGAACCAAAGAAAGTGGAAGAAGCTCTTCAAGATGCTGATTGGGTGCAAGCAATGCAAGAAGAGATAAATGAATTTGAAAGAAATAAAGTCTGGACCCTAGTGCCAAGACCAAAGAACAGGTCTGTTGTTGGTACAAAGTGGGTGTTCAGAAACAAAACTGACAGTGATGGCATAATTACAAGGAACAAATCAAGGCTAGTTGCAAAAGGATACTCTCAACATGACGGAATTGATTATGATGAAACATTTGCATCAGTTGCTAGATTAGAAGCCATAAAGATATTTTTGGCTTATGCTGCTCACAAGAAGTTTAAAGTCTTTCAAATGGATGTGAAAAGTGCTTTTCTTAATGGAGAATTGGAAGAGGAAGTATATGTTGAACAACCTCCAGGCTTTGTAGATCCCAAATTTCTCAATCATGCCTACAGGCTTGATAAAGCACTTTATGGCCTTAAGCAAGCTCCAAGATCATGGTATGAGACTTTAGCTTAGTTTCTTCTAGAAAGTGGATTTAACAGAGGGACTATTGATAAAACACTTTTCTACCTCAACCATGGAAAGGACTTACTTTTGGTGCAAATATATGTTGATGATATCATTTTTGGTTCTACAAATGACAGACTTTGTAAGAAGTTTGCCAAGCTGATCAGTTAAGATATCAAATGAGTATGATGGGAGAACTTAACTATTTTCTGGGCCTTCAAGTCAAGCAGAATGAAGAAGGAACTTTTATTTGTCAATCTAAGTACACCAGAAATTTGTTGAAGAAATTTGGAATGCAAGATTGTTCAAGTGCATCCACTCCTATGGCCACTGCAACAAAGTTGGATAAGGATACTGGTAAATCAGTAGATATTACTGACTGCGGAGGTATGATGGGTTCACTACTCTATCTAACTGCAAGTAGACCTGATATCATGTATGCTACCTGTCTTTGTGCAAGATTTCAAGCAGATCCAAGAGAACCTCACTTAACAGCTGTGAAAAGAATTTTCAAGTACCTTAAGGGTACAGCTGATCTGGGATTGTGGTATCCTAGAGAATCATACTTTAAGCTAATAGGTTACTCGGATGCAGATTTTGTAGGATGCAAAATTGACAGGAAAAGCACAAGTGGAAGCTGCCAATTTCTTGGAGGCAGATTGGTTTCTTGGTTTAGCAAGAAACAGAAGTTAATTTCCACATCAACTGTAGAAGCAGAATACATTGCTGTAGGAAGCTGTTGTGCACAGATTCTTTGGATGAAGAATCAGTTACTGGATTATGGGTTAGAATTTTCTAAAATCCCTATTTACTGTGATAATCAAAGTGCTATTGCTATGACAGGTAATCCAGTTCAACACTCAATGACAAAGCACATCAGCATTAGGTACCACTTCATAAGGGAACATGTGGATGAAGGTACAGTGGAATTGCATTTTGTTCCAACAGATCAACAACTAGCAGATATCTTCACAAAACCACTGTGTGAAGCTACTTTTACAAGATTGGTAAATGAACTTGGAATGGTTTCAAGTTCTTTCCCTAAATCTGCTTAGTTTATGTTCTGATACATCAGACTTTATGATCAGTATTTACAGATATTACTATCTTTGAGTATTCTGTGCTTAAATTGAAAATTACATAAGTGCTGATTGTTGTCTGATGAGAATTTCTAAACTCTGATAGTGATATGAATGTTTCTGTGACTATTCAATCCAATGAGGATAACTGTGCTAGATGCTGACCTAGTAGTCTTTAATATAATAAAGATCCCATGTTTGAAGTAATTATTTATGTGGAAATCTTTTAACACAAGCAAATTCTGATATTGAGCTTAGTTAAGTTTACTTTGTGTATCTTATTACTAAGTCAAAAACTAGAATAATGCTTCTTATCTGTTAAGTTCTGATGTTAGTAAATCTGGTGGATGTACTAAGTGCTGATAAACCTCACTTATCAAAAGAAAAAGAAAGGAAAAGAAATAAAAATCAGGTACTCCTTTGAGATCCAGAGTAAAAATGTGGAAAGGAAGACCCAAGTGCATTGCTGGTATTAAGTAATATGCATTAGAAAAGCAAAATAAAATTTTCTTGGTGACTTTTCACACTCTATGATTACTGGAGAAATAATCTGATAACAGCATAAATTCTGATAAGCAGTCGTGACTCACTTACACTGAGAAGCCACTGTAAAATAAAATTTCAAAAGATGCATAAAATGAGCACAAAACAGTTGAGGTGGACTCATGCATGAACTCATTCTAAAGTAGACTTCAGAATAATGACAGATTTTAAGTAAAGTTCTTAGTTATGCCTTATTTCTAAGATGTACTGAAGTGAATCAGACTTCATTCTTTGTCTTATATTTAGCTTAATGCACACACATACACTCCATATGAATGATGAAAATTACTGTGGTGATAAATATTATTTTAGATGAACAGTTTATGTGTCAGATTGCATAAATTCTGATGACAAGTTCTGATGGAAGTTCTGATGATTAAGTTCTGATGAAACCATATCAGTATTTGTGTGAAGAATTACAGGAATACACATTCACTTTTCGAGTTAAGGATCCATATTCTAATGACTTTTAAATCCTGATAATAATCAAGTTTTGATGCTGACGTGGCAGTATTTATTTACTTGGTATATTTTTGGTCATTACTTGAACGATAATATTTTTACAGAATATTGGTTAATGTGAGATAAAACAGTCATAATCATTATGGGTTAGTGGTTAACGTGTATGTCCTGAAAAACTGCATGTGTACGGTAATTATTGCTTATTTTACGTGTCCATTAACTCTCATTCTAACCGTTTACTAACTGTTCACATGGTACCAGGTGTAAAATGTATCCCATGCTTCAAAAATATGACTGTTGAGTGGAGAGAGTATATATATGAGAGATAAAAGATTTTCTAATCTTTTACTTACTTTTCTATTCTAAATCTCTTTTACTTTCTCTCGCTCTTTTATTTTCTGAAGTTGTTTTTCTTTCAGGACTTTTTACAAACACTTTGCAAACATACTCTTACTCACTTAATTTCTTACAGAAATGGCACCAAAAGATGTAATTTTTGATGGAGCTAAGTTTGTTCCTAATAACTTTTCCGCTATTCTTAGCAAGTCAGAAGCCCCGTCAGAACTTCATTTCATTCAGGACTTTCTTGCTAGTTCTGATATTGGGTACGCTTTAACCGTACCTGATGCAGTCTCTGGTACTCAAGTGCTGGAGTTCTGGAGAAGCGGAGTATATGATGATGGTGGTGCTCAAGGGTCCCCAAGTATTATTTTTTCATCAAGGGAGGATGAGCATGTCGTGACATTGGCTACGGTTCGACAGGTACTGCATTTGCCTGAGAACTGTGTTTATTCTACTATTGAAGAGCCAGTTCTTCAAAACATGATGGCTAGTCTGGGGTATGAGAGGACATTGGCAAAGCTGGGTTAATTGAAAAGATCTTACATAAGGAGGGAATGGAGTTTCTTCTTTGACTGCATAACCAAGGCTTTTGCAAACAAATGTTCTAATTTCGATGCAATCCCCATATCCAGCCAACAAATCGGGTATGCTCTCATAAATCAAACTGATTTTGATTATGCAAGTGCTGTCTTAGGTTTTATTGGGGATAGAATGACAGAAGATAGAAATACTGTTTATCTTGCTAGATTCTGTCAGCTTATCTATAGTTTTTGTTGTGATAATAAGCCCCAATCAGCTAGTGAATTAATTTCATCATTCAGATTAGCTAAAAGAGCTTTTAATGACTTATTATCTACTGATAATAAGAAGGCTGTGTCAAGACCCCTCTTAGTTCATTTATCTGTCAAACAAGCCTTAATAATTTATGATCCAGTTAAATACACTGAACTATATCCTGATGTCCAACCATCAGAACCTCATCCATCAGCACCTACCACCTCTACACAAACACCTCAAACTTCTCAACCTCAACCTTCAGATCCTACAGTGAAGCCTTCATCTTCCAAACCCAAGAGGACTAAGAAAGTACCTCAAACTCAACAGAAGAGAAGGAGAATTATTCTGCGAGATGAATCAGATGCTGAGGAACAGGTTCCAATATCAGAACCTGTTGTTGTAAAAGCTGAGAAGGTTACTTCTCAAAAAGATACTGTAAGTGGGAGTTCTAGGCCCCTCAAAAGGCTTAGAAAGTTAAATTCTGATGATAAAGCTCCTACGGTGTCTCCACCTTTGAAGAAGTTAAAGAAATAGAGAGCTCACAGGGACATAGTTGAGTCAGATTCAGAGGATGTAGTGGAAGCAGCTAAGGAAGGGGATCAGGAATCTCTGATCTCAACAGAACCAATTGTTATTGAATCACTTCCTTCTGCACAACCAGAAAATGCTCAAGACAGCATACCTACACCTCCTATGTCACCTATAGTTGATCCAGTACATACTGAAGAACCAGGTACAAGTGCTGAAATTGATATTCATAACTTGATTGTGCCTGAGGTTTTGTACTTGGAAGCTCCACCAATTCAACTCACTCCACCAACAACATCAATTTTGGATGTTGATCGGAACCTGGCTGCAGATCAGAATTTAGAGGATGATGTTAAAGCCTCTATAGCCTCACATACTGCCATTTTATCAGAGATGCTGATACTACAGGATCTACAAGTTCTGATGCTGCCAATGAAGAAACTACTGTAAAGCTGCTGCTAATTTAGATGCTGATGCAGCTGGTCCATCAGGACATGCACCTCAACATACAGTTCATAAAGCTGATCTAGTCAAGAAGTTTGTTACAGGGGAAGCACCAGTACCTTGGAGTGAAACTCCTAGAGGAAAGGAGTGGACTAAGGAATGGAACACAGTTAGTTTTGTTCCTTCTGAAAAGATTCTTGCTGAGCATCTGGCAAAAGCTGATGAAATGCTGATAAATGATGATTTCAAGGCACAACTGAGAGTTACTGCATTGAGTACTAGGCACATTCAAGGTCAACACTCGACAACTCATTCCAAGATGAATAAAATTCAAGAAACTTTGATCCAGCAAGATATGAATGTGAAACTTGAAAAGAAAAGATTTTTCAAGCCAGCATTTGACAGAATTGCCCACATTGAGAAAACTCAGGGGAAGCAACAAACTAAAATTGAAGAAATTCTGAAGAATCAAGCTTCTCAACAAAATCAACTCAATGAGATCCAATCCTCAGTGGAATTGCTTGTCTCTCTTCTTTTACCTGCCGATGCCAAAAAGGGGGAGAAAGTGATTTAAGTCCAAATGCAAATCTATTCAGACACTGAAGGGAAATGATGATGGACATGATGACCAGGGAAACTCTAATAAGGGTAGAGGTCAAGGTCAAGGCAAGGGATTTTCTTCAAGTAAAGCTGGAATTACAAGTCAAGGAACAAGTTCTAATACTGGAAGAAGAATAAGTTCTGATACTGGTAAAAGGATAAGTTCTGGTGAACATCTAGAATTTGATGAAGAAATTTCAAAGCAGTTATTTCTTAAAGAAAATCCAGGAATGGACTTTGAGAGTCTGAAGGAAGAAGAAGCTAGACTCAAAGCAGAAGGTGTCAAGATAAAATCTAAAGCTTCTGTTATTGAAAAGAAATTTCTAAAACCTAAGGGTATTGTGATAAAGGAAAGAACAGATTCTGAGGCAATCAAAGCCAAATCACAAATGGAAATTGATCCAGGATCCAAGGGCAAAGAAAAAGTTGATGAACCTGTAAAGGTTTATATGCCAGTCATGGATGAAGAAATAACTGATGATGAAGAAGATGCTAATCTTACTCTGATGCAAAAGAAGATTTTTCAAACAACCTCTGACATGGCTCATGTTGTTCAGAGTCAAGATGTAGTAAGTTCTAATATAACAGTGAAGCAAGCAACCTCTGACATAGCTCAAGTTGACTTGATATCAATAGATAAGGAAAAGGAAACCTCTGACATTGCTCATGTTAAACCTTCAAAGATACTCCTACCAGGATTTACCAAAGCTAAACAGGCTCAACCTTTGAAGACTGCAACAAGTGGTTTTGAAGCAAGAGTTGTTACAGGAAAGGAAGCAAGAGATAAATCTGGATTGGGTAGTTCTGATGAAAGAAGAGTACACAACACTACCAATGATCCAACTTCCTTAAGTGAAGCAGGTGTTGGAGCAACTCCTGAAAGATTGAATCGACTTGAATCTATATAAATAGTTTACCATACCTTTTTGAAAGAACATATATTGTTATATTTTATGACAGATGGAAGGGTATACCAGATTAGGCAGAATGTTATACCACTGAAGTATTTTGAGGAACTGGAACATGTTCTATTCCTATTTCAAGTGAAAGACAGATTAACAGATAGTGCTTCAGGTTATTTAAAGTCTCAAATTCAAAGACAGAAGAAGCTTTATTCTGTAAAGTCTGATAACACATATTATCCCAAGTACAGAGATCACAAATGTGATACTGTCGAAATGAAGCCAAACTCTACTAAGATTATAACTACTTTTCTGAGTTATAAGGCTGTGCAATTCAATCTAGAGCCTGACAAAGCATATCTGATTAGACTAGATCAGGAGATAAGAAAAGCTAAGATAAATGATCTCAGAGCAGCTATTTTTCAAACAGGTGAAGATACAGCTTAATTGATAAATGCTAAAAGGAGGATGGTCAATGAACTTGAGTATGCTGAGAGATGTTTGTTGAAGAACTATCTCAGAACAACTCTTGATATCAAAGAGATCAGAAATTGAAGCCAAGTCAAAGATCTACAACTGCTTAAATTCTGAAGTGTATACAGACTGAAGCTGTTATCATAAGTTAAAGATGGTAAAGCTGAAAGGACTGTAAGTTGTAGTTATCTAGTCAAATTCTCATGCGTTTGTACTTAATGTTTTTTACATCATCAAATATCTGTTGAACTTGTATATTATGCTAATTTACAAGTTGGGGGAGATTGTTAGATATATTTGATAATGTCATGTGTAATATGATTTGTGTTTAGTTTTCAGATCTTACCTAATAGGACAAATCAGTACTTAACTGGAAATCAACACTTATACTGAAGACATGACTTAAGATATCAGAACTTAAGTTATCAGAACTTAAGTTATCAAAAGATATTTATCAGGAGATAATATCAAGACTTAAGATGATTTTCAGATAAGGCAGGCGGCTGATTGAAAGGAAAGAAGATCGAGACTAAGACAGAAAGAAATATGCATGAAGAAAGAATTCTATGAAGAATAGAATACTTGGAAGAAAAGATAACTAGTTGATATATTTTAGGAAGCAAAATTATATTCCATATCAATTAGAACATTATCTTGTAATTGTGTAGTATATAAACACAGGCATATGGTTTACACTATAAGTGTTATCATTATCAAAGTTATTATTCATTGTAACCCTAGCAGCTCTCGTGATAATTTGTTCATCACTGAGAGAGAACAGTTCCATATTGTAACAGAGTTTATTGTGTTGAATAAAATCTGTTTTCTGTTACTTGAGTTCTTATATTCGATTTGATTGTGCTAAATACTGTATTCAACCCCCTTCTACAGTGTGTGTGACCTAACAATCAAAATCTTGTAATGAAAGTGTAGCACCCTTCTTCAGGGTTATTCTTTACAAAGATTTACTTGATAAATGAAATGGTTACAATTAGTCTTATAAACTGTTAGCAGTATAATTTCTACTACGTTCTAATAAAATGTGTATATTTCACACACATTGTTCTGATTTCCTGTGATGTAGTCTACATCATCGAACAATGACTGTCCTATTAGTCATGTCAGTCAGCTGTCAAATCCATTTCTTGGTCTACCTCTTGAGTCTGGAAAGTTTGAATCTTGTGGTACAGCGGAAGCCGAGGAGTGTGAAGGTATGGAAATATGCTTCACTAGAAATTTTTGTTCTTTTTTGGTGCATAATATATTGTATATTTGCTTCTTTGCTTATGCAGTTTATATTTAAATTTTCAGGACATTTTGGATATATTGAGTTACCAACGACAATATATCATCCTTCACATTTGACTGAACTGAAGCGGCTGCTTAGTTTGTTATGCCTGAAGTGCTTGAAAGTTAAAAATAAAAAGGTGAGATATACTTTCCCATTGCAGATTGAATACTCTGATCAGTTTGCTAAATGGTTCTATACTCTGGAAATCTAAGCTCCAGAATTCGAGCAAGCATTCCCTCGAGTATGCTAATTCCGGCCACATACTTATAAGCATCTTCTTTTAGTTTTGACAAGATATTAACATCTACTAACTTGCAATAATAATTATGAAGGAAATTAAATATTTGTCAAATTACAGCAACATATAAGCTGATGTATGCAATAAAAGAGCCCTAAATAGCCTAAGTAGCAATGAGATTGCGTCATTGAGAAATGATCATTCTGCAGTGTAGATTGCAAGTCTTAACAACTTAAATTGTGTGAAACATATGATCTTTCATAGATGATTTTTGGGCCGGACAAGTAGTTTTTAGTATGAAATAAAGAGACCATGACATTGTGACCTGAATGATTCTCTATACATTTATATTTTCTTTGACTACAAAGTATATATTAACTCTTAAAGGACAAACAATTATAATCTATACAAGGAGAGTAATAGGCCAATTATGGATTATAAAGTAAAACTAATGTTTTTCAAGTGTTGGTTTACTTCAAATATTTACTTTATATTTAAAAAATCTCTGTCTCATGACACAATTTCTTTTCTTCTACAGGGGTAAAGCTTTGGTGGTTGAAAAACATGTCGTCCTCCACTTTTCCTTTTGGCTTTAGAACTTGTTGTCCAGTTACGCGATTTAGCATGTTACTCGTAAGTTTTTAAAAGATTCTGAACAAGGATTGCGGTATTGCACATTTCTAGACATTATTAACTGAAATTAAGGATTGACTGTCATTAAAATAAACTTAAAGTAGTGTCTTAGATATGATTGTGACTGTTTATTTTTAACTAGAAGCAACAGCATGGGCTTATGGAGTAATCACACCAGACAATTAGACATAGTGCAAGTCACAGGAATTAACATTTTTATCCATGATTTCAGATCTACCAAATTTGAAGGTAAATATCATTTCTTGTCTGAATCAACCATCAAGGTATCTTTTCTTTATTTGCTAAATAGCCATCAAGGTATCTTATTTTTACTGCATCACAGTTATCATGCACGACCTATTTTTATTTTTGTATTTATTGACTCAACTGAAATGATGTAATTTATTTGACATTTCTAGAAACGATCTATAATATAAGATTTAACTTGTACTCATGTATCAAAAATTAGAATAGGCCGAGTGAAATGCTGAATTTGAATTGGGATCGAAACATAATCTGATCATGGATGAGTTCTTATGTTCTTACACATGGTCTTCTTGAATGAGAGTAAGGAATTCTAAATTTTGCATATCAGTATGGCTGTTACGGTTCAGTAACTTTCGGATGATGTATGCAATATATTTGGTTACTTCTTATTATCTGTAATGTCAAGTTAACGGCTCCATAATCATTATAAGTTGCATTAATTGAGTTAATTGCTTTTTAATCTTATTTTGCTGATACACTTGGTTTCTCAGCCTCCCTACAATACTGATTTTGTTTAAATATTTGTTTGCAGGGGCTGATGCAGTTTTTGCTTATTTTTGCTTGATTTATACTGTTGCAAGGGTTTATTTCTGAGTGCTGGGTTTGAGTGGACTGCTTATATGGGTCTGTGTGTATCACGAGAACAGTAGTATTTTTGTGGTCTTTTCTTTTCTTCTGTTCAAATTTGAGTGGATCAGGGAAGGCTTTTTCTTTTGGTTGTTGTTAGGCCATATGGGCCAGGGATGTCTTTGGGCTCTCTTTTTTGGAGATGGTGGGCTGATGTTTGTTTTTAGATTGCTAGTGGGCTTTTTGGTTAAGTCTTTTAGCTTTTTCTTTCTTATTTTAAGTTAGGTTTGATTTTTGATGTAATTTATTTTTGTTTTTTGTTTTTTCTCTTTGTTTTCTTAGAGCTTGTTCTAAGAGAAATTTTGAGGAGTGACTCGTGTAAATTCTTTCTCTTTTATATATTTTACGAGGCTTAGACCTCATTTACCCAAAAAAAAAATACCAGAGTGTTCAAAAAAAATGTTACAATAAGATATAAAAATGTTACCAAAAGTTGAATTGAGTGTTATAATAGCAAATATAATGTTACAAAAGAGTCTATTCCAACATATTTTTGGTGTTATTAAAGGGTCTATTCCAACATATTTTTGGTGTTACTAAAGGGTAAGGTGTGTTGCAACAGAATTGTGGTTACACCTTCAACTTGTTACCATAGAAATAAAAAATGTAACTATAGGTACTCTATGGTAACAAATTGAGAGGTGTTACCAAAATTTCAAAGTGTGTAACAGTAGACACCTATTGTAGCAGGGGCAAATCCAAAACCCCCAAATTTTCAAAAAATGTAACCATGGCCCATTTTTTTGCTTTAGGTAACATTGTTTTGACCATTTTAACACTTTTTTTGGTGTTGTTATAGGTCAAATATGGTGTAGTGATGGCATGCAAGATTTTTAACTTTATAAAACAACATTTTAAGGAGCAAGACTTTCTAAAACAACATGCATGGTCCTTTTTTTATAAAAACTTCTCAAGATCAACACTCTAAACATTCAGCTCTTAAGAAATCATTGTCAAATGTTCATGAACAAGATTATGATTCCATTTTCCAATAATTCTTGTAATTGTTTTGCCAATTCCTTCATCTCTATCGGTGTCATTCTATATGGTGCTTTAGATACGGGTTCTGTGCCGGGTGCAAGATCTATCGTGAAATCCATTTGACGGTCAAGAGGTAAACTAGAAAGCTCTTCCGGAAAAATGTCTAGAAAATATCTTACTACTGGAATGTCTTTTGGATTAGAAACTTCTTTACTTTTATCAACTACATAAGCTAAATACGCTTTACATCCTTTCTGAATCAACTTCTTTGCTTGCAACAAGGTGAGAAATGTTCACGCTTGCTTATGGCCGTTAAACGTCACTCTTTTACCTTCAGGCGTACTTAATACTACCTTCTTATTCCTACAATCTATCTGCGCATTGAAATTAGTCAACCAATCCATTCCTAGGATTACATCGAATTCGCCTAATTGAAAAAGTATAAGGTTCACAGGGAAAACATGCCCGGCGATCTCTATTCTACAATGAGGACAAACATGATTGACAGACACTCCATCCTGATTAGCTAAGATAATGGATAAAGGTTCACGTAATAATTGGGTTTCACAATTTAGTTTATCAATAAATGATCTCGAAATTAAAGATCTCGTGGCTTCAGAATCAATTAATACTTTAGCACTAATGGTATTCACGGAAAGCGTACTCGACACCACATCTGGACTTTGAATTGCATCTTTCATATTCATGTTAAAAGTTCTGGCCTGAGCTGGATAAGTAAAACTGGGTAAGCCGAAGATGATGCCATCTGAGGTTGGTTGGAAGATATTGGAATTACTGGAGTTGACACGAGTGTTGCTTGATTCACAAGGTAGGGTGCAGCAATCAATTGCCATAGTTGGTTATTACTCGTTCATTTACATTCTCGTGAGAAATGTCCCACTTTTCCACACTTGAAACTAGTAATATTAGCCTTCTCATTCTTACACTCATGAGCGTAATGGCCTTTTGTGTGACACTTGAAATAGACTATATTTGCCTTGTTACAGGTTCCTGTATACCGCTTGCTATAAATCTTACATTTTGGTATTGATGCTTTCGGCGGTTTCTATCCACTAGTTGCCTGAGATCTATTTTCTTGTAACCTATCCCCAAATTCATTCTTCTTAAAGTTTCCAGGTCCAACCTGAGGTCTAAATCTCTGTTTACTTCTTTGATTCTGGCTCCTGTGACTTGAGCCTTCTTCTCCCATCTCAAATCTCCTTTTTCTTGTTGTTCTTCTCATTCTGGCTTTGCTCACTTTCGCCTTCAATCACCATAGCCTTTTGGACCACTTCACCTTAAGTAGTCAACTCAAAGGCTACTACAGGACTCCTAATCCAGGGCTTCAATCCTTGCTGAAACTTCTTTTCCCTCTTCTCTTTAGAATCGACATATTCACCAACAAATCTGGAAAGCTCCGTAAACTTCTTCTCGTATTCTCCAACTGTCATATTCTCATGCTTCAATTCAAAGAACTTCATCTCCATTAGAGTTTGTATGTATCGGGGAAAATACTGGTCCAAAAACATTCTCTTAAACCTATCCCAAGAGATAAATTCCGTAGCTTCTTAAGTCCTAGCCGTCCCCCACCAATAATTCGACTCTCCCTTGAGAAAATAGGTGGCATATTCGACCTTCTGATTATCTCCGATATTTACTAAGGCAAAAGCCTTTTCCATCTCCTTAAGCCAAGCATGGGCCGGGTCCTGCACTCCTCGAAATTCAGGTGGTTTTACAGATTGAATGGTTTTAAAGGTAGTGATTGTTGATGGGGGTGGTTGAGGTGGTTGCATTTGTTGAATAAGTTGTTGTTGTTGTGTTATAGTGGTTGTTTATTGGCATACTAGTTCTAATAGTTGTGCTATATCAGGGTTTGGATTTTCTTCTTCATTCCCTGGGTTGGTAGTGGTTCTTTCACGGGCTCTCCTAGGTGCCATTTACTGAAATAAGGGTTATACAATTTAATAATTTAAGTGATTCAAGGTTAGGGGGTTATTATGGTATACAGGTTTCGATATAAGCAATAAAGGCGATGCATGGTTGCAGTTATGAAATTTAAAAGTGCAATCAAGGAATTAAACGGTTCTAAAAAGGTGCATAATCAAAATGAACACAAATTTAATGTTTAAAAGGGTACAAATATCAGAATACAAATTCAAGTTTTAAATGGTTCAAGAGTCTAGAAAACAGAGTCAACTAGCATGACACCAAGGCTGGCCTAAAAAAGCAATAAAGGGTCAAATCTCCTAGAACTAATCCCTGGTTTCCTCCTCGGTCTCCTCCTCAACAGGACGATCTTCACAGAATCAGGGGTATTATCCTCTCCAAGCATCCTTACCACACTCGTCAGGTCATCCGCTATCATCTGGATAGTGAGGCTAATCCGGTCTCGCTGCACGGGCATCTCTCCAAGTCTGGTAGTAGCCACCTAGATCAGTGACTCAAGCCTCAAAATGGTCTTTTCCTTAGGTCCCTCATCCATCAGCTGCACACTCCTATGTGCCTCATTGAGTCGCTCCATCAGCCTATCATACTTCCCCTGGAGAGATCATGCTCTAACCTTAAGTCAGCGTCTACCGATAAAGCAATGGTGTCGGCCGGCGGAATCAAAGAAGATGAGTGCACAAGTTGCTGCCAAGAAATTTATTTATATATTTATATAAGGTGTTATATACAATTAACTCGAATAATGCATACTCATATTCTCAATACTATTCTTTATAACTATATTTCCTATAACCTAATTGGGCTGTCCAAGGACTCTAAACCTCGGCTCTGATATCAAACATGTCACGCCCCCAACTCACACACACACAAAAACTAGATATAACCCATAAATAGAACTACATATTCATAAAATACAAAAGATAATCGTATTTACATTACAATCCCAACAAAATAGAAATAATCCCAGAATCGCTACATGTTTGGAGTATGAAACAGCCCTTCTATCTATTACATAGTATATGATGGCCGCTCTCGTCCTTCTAGGTTGTCAAAACTACCTGAGCCCTCACATAGTCTTCAGCTTGCGTACTGGTTGACTTACGGGCGGTCTGCTTGGTACGAACCATATTTTCTAGTTGTAGATTAGGATTAAATACAAGAAAATGAGCTAAAGTGCTCAGCAAGTACTAAACAATTCCAATATCACATAGTATTATCACATATTCAGGAGAGCATAATGTAAAGAGACGGATGGATGGTATCAATGGCATTAATAATAAGAAATCATATCATAAAGGTATAATAACAACAGAGAACATGGTATATAGCATAATGGAATCATGGAAATATGTTATAAACATTTATAATCAAAACAAATTCAAAATTCATTTTAGGACACTACGAATTACAGCCGGTGATCAGCCGCGAAGTAATCCCGAACCGTGCTAGGTTCTCAAATATAATGGGATCTCTAGGAAAAATTTAAGCCTATCAATAAGTGTGGAAGGAACCTGCGTCTAAGACCAATCCACTAAATCAAGAAAACAATTATTTTGTTTTTAAATAATCATTCGTTTTATAACATGGATGCCAGGGAGTATTTTGTAATAACAATTATCGGTAATGCTGAAAAGGGTGCTGAATTATCACTTGTCAAGGGTAGGTCAAAGGTCTAATGGAATCAATGGAATGAGGAATATATCAAGGGTAAAGCACTAGAAAGGTTATAATTTGATAATAAAAGCAATTGCAATATTTATAAGTTATGGGTAAAAGCATGGCAATCATCATAAGATACAAACGAAAGCATTTGTAGTAATTTATGAATCGAGGATATGAATATTTGCGATACAATAAAAGGGTTTGAAGTACTTGCCTTCTTATTCGATTTTGAAATTACTCTATTTTAATAGTACGAGTCTTCCCTTTCTCAGATCCAGAACCTACACATAATATTAGACCTCATTACTAATTATATCTTAACTCTTTGCTAATTATAAGCTTCTAATATACAAATGCCTACCCTATTAACTAGTATATATATATACATAAACTTAATTATTAACAAGTAATATATGCATCAATATTCCACATAAACACATAAACACGAAATGGCATGGCAATTATTTTTTAGTTAACAGTGCATACTTATAATATATTCGCTATTCTAGATTCTTATGCAATTAACCAAGTAACACACAAGCATTATGACCAAAACTCCTACTTTACTTCTACAGACCTCAAGTCAACTTAGAAATTATAAGGCACACTTAGGCCTCACTCAAATGTCACACAAAACCAATGCAAATACTAAACTTTCCCGAATGATCACTTTAGCACCCCTTGTGTGCCTTGGCAGAAATATTCACTTCCACCTTATGCCTCCATTTAATTCTGACTCCCATAAACTTTTATGACATAAAACTAACTCCAAAACTTGGTTTGACATCAAGGCCTCACATAAAAGACACACAAATGCAATGCATTCCTCTCAAGTTTCTGAATACAACTCTAATGATGACTCTCAGATATTTTGGTGGAAATGGGGTTTTACACCTTGGAAATTCACTCCAAACCAACTCTCAAAGGTTACTAAGACTCTAAAATGACTCTCAAAGTTGGAATGACTCAAAGACCCCACTCAGGCCTCCTTAGGCCTTAAGTGGAAGTTGACACAAAACTGCCTCCCCTGATTTCCAAACTGCCCTGTTTTTACAAACTTAATGCTCACTTATCTTGTTCATTTATCAATTTTAATGGCTTGATAGGCTTCCTAAGACTTAAATATACTCATATAAACCAAGTACCAATGAATTCCTAACTTAAAACATGATTATAATGGCTCAAATGTGGACTTACACAAAATTTGCCATGTTCTGGGCTCCTCTCGATTTTGTGCTTGTGCACCTACCCAAAATACATATTTTTATTTAATATAAAGCTACTGGACTCAAGTATATTCCAAGTCCTAACTATACTGAGTTTGGTCCTATCAAGGCCTCATCAATGCATACCTAAAACATCCTAAACTTTTGGTGTAAAATCTTCCACTAAGTGTTTAATGCATCATCCTCCACCTTAACTCCCTTCTTATCAACCAAAACCATACAACAATTCAACAACCAAGTACTAAAATATACTAATACCTATTGATTTCTAGTATACAAGATCTAATCATATTTTATTTAATACAAAAATTGATTATCAAGAGGTTAAAAGAACAACTACAATAACAATTTCATATCTTTGAGTTTTAAGAAAAAATTTGAACTATATATTAATAATAATCACTTGATATCTACTGAATATAATCACTTATCATCCTAGCATACTTAATCTAGAATTTTTTTTAACATAAACCATAGCATGCACCATATAAAAATCAAGTACTAAGGCACAAAATCATCAAGTATGGTTTTCACTTCAAAAATCACTTATAAACCGACATGCAAGTGCTAAATCCAACATGCAAGTGCTAGAACTTAATATATCTTGAAGAAAACATGGCATGTAAGATTTTAAACTTTATAAAACAATATTTTAAGGAGCAAGACTTTCGAAAACAACATGCATGGTCCTTTTTTTTATAAAAATTCTCAAGATCAACACTCTAAACATTCGGCTCTCAAGAAATCATTGCCAAATATTTATGGACAAGATTATGGCTTGGTAAATAGAAGTAAAACATTTCCCCAAGACCATATCAAGTTCATATTTATAAGCCACCATGGTTTTAGACCTTAGATTCATGAGAATCAAAGTCTAAAACTTTGGTTCCAAGAACACAACATGCACTTAATAGGCTTACCTCAAATTTGAAAGAATTTCCAAATATCAAAGAGATATTACAAGGTGAACAAAATTTTTAGCTTGGTTTGGTTTGAGAAATGAAAGAAAATGAGATGGGGGGGGAGGTTTGCTCTCGGCCGAATGGAACAAGGAGGGATGGGTGAAGTGAAAATGTGGTGATGGGTGGAAATGATAGCACTCACTTGATCTTTAGTCTTTTAAATGGTTAGATTGGTAGTGGAATTGAGAAAGGTCCATTGTATCCTTTTTCCAAGCTTGAGCAATAATTCATGCAAGGGTAGATAAGTCTTTTGGTTGGTAAAAATGAGTTAGTGGGGTGTGAAATGTCAATCATAGCCTTAGTCTCTTTTGTGTGAGAATTTGCATGTAAAGGTACTATAGTAATCCAATAACTCTTACAGAATCTAAGAGAACAAATGAGGATACCAGTTCCGCATCTCCGACTCTAGCTCCAATGTTAACTCCTCAACCTTGGGATTTCTCCACAATACTTTAACAAGACATACTAATTTCTTCCTAAGATTTCTCTCTTGTTGATCAAGTATCTGAACAGGTTGTTCTTCATATGACAAATCTGTCGGAATCTCTACTGGTTCATTTTCTATCCCATGGTTAGCGTCTAGGTTATACTTCTTAAGCAATGATACATGAAATATACTATGCACATGCTGATATCGCGGAGGCAAGGCTATTTCATAAGCAACTCTCCCTACATGATTCAAGATTTCAAATGGTCCGATATATCTCGGTGCTAATTTCCCTTTCTTTCCAAATCGGCTCAATCCTTTCTATAGTGACACCTTTAACAATACAGCTTCCCCTATTTCAAAGTTTACATCCTTTTGAGTGGGGTTCGCGTACTTTCGTTGTCTATCATGTGCCACAATCAATCTCTTCTTAATTACAGTGACCGTATCCTTCATTTGTTGTGTCAATTCGGGTCCTAGAATCTTCCCTTCTCCAACTTCATCCCAACTTGTTGGTGTTCACATTTTTGTCCATATAGAGCTTCGAACGGTGGCATGCGAATAATGGAGTGGTGACTATTATTATATGAAAATTTTACGAGTGGTAGGTGGTCGTCCCAACTTTCTACAAAATCAATCGCATAACTTTGCAACATATCTTCAATGGTTTGGATCATTCGTTCACTTTGGCCATCAGTTTACGGATGATATGCCGTACTCATATTCAGTTTTGTTCCAAGGCTTTCTTGAAATTGACTCCTGAATCTCGAGTTGAATCACGGATCTCGATCCGAAACTATCAATACAGGTATACCATGACGTAATTTAATTTCACGTACATATATGTGAACCAGTGTATCTAACGAAGACTTCTCATTGATTGGAAGGAAATGTGCCGACTTCGTAAGGTGATCAACTATTACCAAAATAGCGTCGTGTCAGATCGTGTTCGTGGTAAACCTTCTATGAAATCCATGGCAATATTTTCCCACTTCCATTCTAGAATCTTTAACGGCTGAATCAAACCGCTTGGCTTCAGATATTCCGCTTTCACTCTTTGGCATTTAACCAATTTCTCACTTTTATTGATAGAGAGAAAGAAGAATAGAGAGGAAGATAAAGAAAAAGAAAAAAGAAAGAGAGAAAGGGATAAATAGAGAGAGAAGTAAATAAACAGACTGACTTCATTATACGCCACTAATATTTTAATCGCATCCCAATCCACTGTCGCTCGTGGTAATTTCATCCAAAAGTCCTACTTTCCATTGACCAGGATAAGTCATCTCAACTTGATTGGCAAACCTTCGAATATTTGAGATAATAAAATCATGTTATTCCAATGAGAAAAGAATTTCATATCATAACGGGTGTCCCACCATTGTGGTTACCAAATTTAATTTTTTTTGAGAAAGTATTATTGAAATGAAAGAATAATTAAGAGATAAATATGATCAAACAAACTTGGTATTGCATGTCTAAATTAAGACACTATTAAAGGTTGTTAACCTTCTTGTAGTCACAACACACACAAGTGATGACGTCCCATCCAACTACTATCACACATACAGGTATACCATGTGTCCCCTATATTTAAGGTTGTTCATCTTAGTCAGAGTAAAAGAATATGAAAAGAATTCAAAATCAAATGAATAATCAAGGGTTTCTGATAAATGACTTGTTAATGAAATCCTTGGATCAAAACTAAAAGGGTTTTACAGATGATATTTTTGGAGAAAATGAAATCCAAAAAACAAGATTCGGGCATAAAATAGATAAGTGGTTGAAATTTCAATATTGCAACTTGACAGAGCTATCAAAACCGGAAAATAGGCTTCATGACAGCCTCTAACACATTAGGTGATTGAAAACGGGTGTTATGGAATATATATTCTAACATATACCTCTTTTTGAGACATGTCATAAGAAGTTATATGAAGAGAAGGTATTTCCAAAGTCTTAATACTTATCGTCTATTTCAACTCTTCTGTTGACTCGTCAACTTATTCAATTCTCTATAATCTATACAAAGTCTCATACTTCTATCTTTATTTTTCAGAAATAATACTGGTGCACCCCACGGCGAAACACTTGATCTTATTATTCTATTTTCCAATAATTCTTGTAATTTTTTGCCAATTCCTTCATCTCTATCGGTGCCATTCTATATGGTGCTTTTGATACGGGTTCTGTGCCGGGTGCAAGATCTATCGTGAAATCCATTTGACGGTCATGAGTTAAACTAGAAAGCTCTTCCGGAAAAACGTCTTGAAAATCTCTTACTACTGGAATGTCTTCTAGATTAGAAACTTCTTTACTTTTGTCAACTACATTAGCTAAATACACTTCACATCCTTTCTGAATCAATTTCTTTGCTTGCATCGAGGTGAGACATGTTCGCGCTTGCTTATGGCCGTTAAACGTCACTCTTTTACCTTCAGGCGTACTTAATACTACCTTCTTATTCCTACGATCTATCTGCGTATTGAAATTAGTCAACCAATCCATTCATAGGATTAAATTGAGTTTGCCTAATTGGAAAGATATTGTAACACCCCCAAATCCGGGGTTGGGGATCCGGGTTGTCACGAGTTCCATTTTCATTAATAACACCCAATCTTAATAAACAATCAACTACTCCGTACTGTGACCCCACAATATACACACACATGCCACAAGTTATAGTCTCAGAGATGAATACCAAAAATAACACAAGTCATTTTATTCCACATTATAAGCCATTACACCTCAAGAGGGTTTCTGAATAAATTTACATTTCTTTGCCATTATTATAATTCATATAGATACATAAGTCCGGTACAACAAAAGTTGAAAGCCTAGCCTACTGATAGTTCCTACCTCAGCTACAACGGCATCAATGCCTACAGGATACTGCGAAACGTTTCCTAACCGCTCACGAATTGGGAGCTTGATCCTGTTCATCATGTCTATCTGTTGTTGTGTGATGAAAGAAGAAAGCAAGGGTGAGCAACAAGCCCACCGAAATAATATGTATAATAATTAACAATATATGAGCATTCTCATAGTACTCATGAAAGTCTTGGTCAAGAAGAAATGAACCAAGTTTGATATCTTAACGCGACCAAGTCGCAAAATATTCAGTATATATGTACACATACTTTTCAAAATCTTGGAAGTCCTCTTCCATGCATAATAAACACAGAGTTCCAGTTTATAACTGTATAAAAATATCGTTGCAAGGTGATCTCATATATCTAACCTTATCTCAACGTTTTTGTGAAAATCTTTGTCATGCATAAGATAATCATTAACCAGATATAAGTTGAAAAGATGAAGTTACAAGATACTCCAATATACTTATATCTTTTCCGAATACTACTTGAACTACCACCGTTCAAGGTATAATCAGTTTCAAAAGTTCATCACATAGATGAGACTACAAGAAAAGACTTGGATAGATTCAATCTTTGAAATATCATTACAAATAATGAGGTTACGAGATACTTCATTAAGTCCCGATATATATATACACCTATATATATACATTTCATACACTCCTTGAAAACCTCTGTTATGAAAATTATAAACAGAGTTGCAATATCCAATGAATTTGGAAAGGAGAAAACCTTGGCATAAACCTGATATCTTGCTGATCAGGCAAAAATACCAATAAGTAACCTTTTCTACTAGTACATGGACGAATTCCCCACTGGTCATCACCCTGGCCGCAATAGGACCTTATGCTGGACTGCCACTCAGCCACTTACGCATTTGATGGACTCCCACTGAGCCACTTACACTTTCATGGACGCCCACTGAGCCCATGTTGCTTATGCCGACTTAATAGATGGACTTACTTCCCGAACATTGGGTAAGTAATCAATTCATTTATCAAAACAGCAACCTCGTTGCGAATATAAAATATACCACAGAGCCGGATCCCTCAGATTTTGAGCGAGTATTTAAATCTCCTTTGAAAGGAAGATCTTAAATATAAAAATGAGTTTTGGGATCCGCTCTAACTTTTAAAATCATTTTGAAGACTCGAAAACATTTTTAAGAATGTTTGGAGTAATGCTGATTTAATGAAATAAATCAGTCCCGATATATTAGAAAATATCTTAATATTATTATTAAATAATATTCCCATAAAGGATAATCTTTATAAATATAATTGAAAAAGAAGTTTTAAGACTCATACTTGTAATGAATAATATATAACCAAAGATATACTTATATGAAAGTACGATCTTTATTTGAATAATCGAAAATAAGTTTGATTATCGAAACATTATTCTTTAATAAAATAAAGAATAATATTTAATAAAAAGAGCGGAGTAATAATCCCTCAAATGAATATTCAAAATAATATTCATTAAATAAAGTAAGCGGAGTCATAAGTCCTCGAATGAATATTCAAAATACTATTCATTAAATAAAGTAAGCGGAGTCATAAGTCCTCGAATTAATATTCAAAATAATATTCATTAAATAAAATAAAGTTATCGAATAAACCTTATTCGATTAATAGTTTTGAAAACTATATCAATATATATATATAAATATATATATATATATATATATTATACTCGGAAACATCGACTCCCGGTTTAGAAAATGTTCGCCTTTGGGTCCCCTATACTAAGGGTATACGCAATTACTGTTTATCTCTAGCATATGTATTATGCAACTTATAAGCATTTGAATCAACAGTTAGATATCAATATTATGAAATAGGCATGCATATAAACCATATCAACATGCTCCAATATATCGCAAGATTTGCTAATAACAATCATGCATCTATCACAAGATAATGCATATACATATATACATCACCACAACAGTATAACGGGTAGAAAACTTGTCTGAGTGCTCCGGGGTAGACTTAAGCTTAGAGTGGATCCAGTAACCTATGAACAACAACATAAGCCAGAATTAAACCACAGTCGCTTAAGAAACTAGACTTTAACCAATTGAACCCTAACGTTTGCTTATGGTCATTTCTAAGCTTAACAAATCACATAAGTCGTTCGAGTACCCTCGGCTCCACCATTTTTAATAAAATAACCGTTACGAATTTTAAGGCGACACTTTTGCGAATACCCTATCAACTGCCTAGTCCACTTTACATAATTGTTTCATACTCCAATTAGTCATTTAAGGGCCTTAACCAAGGTTTCAAAGTAAGGCGAGGGGTAATGGTTCGTTCGTGAAATGCCGTTACTTAAGACGGTCGTTTCTCCTAAACCGTACATCGGATTCAAGCGAACCACATATCAAAACGAAGCTCGTAACATGAACTATCTAAACATGGCAAAGGTTAGAATCTTTCAGTGAGTTCACGGGTCCTAAAGTTAAGAACAGAACAGTTAAGGAAAATCGGGCATTATGACATTTATGTTTACGCGATTTCCAATTTTTAAACCACTCCAAACAACCACCATTCAACTCACAACCAACAATACAACCAACCCTCATCCAAACCTTACTACATCAGTCCCCAAAACTCAAGATTTTACAATTTAGACAACCCCACACATGAACTACTAGCTATACTTAAGTTTCATTAACTATAAACAAGATTTCAACATCCAAATCTCTACAAATCCAAACCAAACTCTAAACACACAAGCATCAGGCTTCTCATTTACTATAACCATCAAAACCATCTAATACTCAAAGTAAAGTTAGGGTTTGGAGGTGTTATACCTTCCTTGGAGTGATTAGAGTAGCTAGGAAGTCTTAGGGAGCCTCCTACAAGCTTGATCTTTCCAAAGAAATCAAGAATACAAAGTTAGGTTTTGAAGTTTCTAAAAGTCAGATTGAAAGAACTGTCAAAACGAGGGTCTTACCATACTTATTTGGACGAGACTTGTGAACAAGAGTTGTAGGCCATCTCAATACCTTTCCAAAGACCTATGGAACATACTATTTGAATGAGTATTGAAGTAGATATGGTAGTTTGAAGTTGCTGCTCTGGTTTTGGCCGAGAGCTTTTTGAAGGAAATGAGAGTCAACTTGTATTTTGTGTTTTTGATTTGTTTTGGCTTGGTTGCTTTGTTTTGTTTTGTTAATTATCCTTTTACCATGGTAAAAAATGAATGGCTTAAAATCAACCAACCAATCCCTCCATTTGTCATGCTTATGTCACCATGCCTAAGTCATCCATTTGCCACATGTCTCTTCCTTGTGGTTTGATGATGTCACAATCCTTGGCTTCTTGTACAAGCTTGTCTCTTGGTCGCTTATTTGTTTTACGATTCGCTTAACTTTCGTTCTCGTTCGTCGTTTGAGGGATCATATCCGGGATCTTATTACTTGGGTTCCCCTAAACCTTTCTCAATATTTTGTATTCCTTTTATGATCCTCTCTTATAATCCTTGAATTTAAATCCTTTTAATCATGTTACCTTATACTCAATTCTTTCGATATCTGGTGGATTTTTGGGAAAAATCAAAGTGTTCGAATTTGGATTCTGACGATCTTTACATACACTTATTTACTTTATGGAGTATTAATACGATCTTAGAATTTCCATAACAGTACTCCTATATAGCGTGTTCTGATAATTTTCCTTAATCAGCATCATCAACAAAAGTTACTATTCATCCGTGTTTCAAAAATTTCCAAAAATTGGGGTTATTACAGTCTCCCCTCCTTAAAAGGATTCCGTCCCGGAATCAGATAGAAAATAAATAGGGATGCTCTCTTTGCATTGCACTTTCTAAGTCTCAAGTTAATTTTCCCATATTGTGGTTCTACCACCAAATTCTGCCTAGTTTGATAACCCTTCTCCTAAGCACTTGTTCCTTTTCGATCTATAACCCTTTCTGGTTGCTCCATATAGGTTACGTCTGGTTGCATGCCTATGCGTTCATATGCCCCTATTTGTCTGGCATCCAAATTATACTTCCTTAACATTGATACGTGGAACACGTTATGAACTTGCTACATGTTCGGGGGTAGGGATATCTCATATGCTAACTTCCCAATACGTCTTAATACCTCAAAGGGTCCAACAATTCGTAGGCTTAGCTTTCCTTTCTTTTGGAACCTCATCCATCCTTTCCCAGGGAATACCTGTAACAACACTAGGTCCCCTACTACCTATTCTTTATCCTTTCGTGTCGAATCCACATACTTCTTATGTCCATCTCGGGTTACTACCAGTCGTCCTCTGATTAGATCTATTATATCCTTGGTTCTTTGGACTACTGTGGGTCCAAACATCTTGCGCTCTACAACTTCATTCTAACATAATGGAGATCGACATTGTCTTCCCTCAAAGATCTCATAAGGCGATACCTCGATACTGACATACGATCGATTATCATAAGAAAACTCAATCCGCGTTAAGTGATCATTCCAAATTTCTTTGAAGTCTATTGTACAGACTATCAGTATCTAATCTAGATCTACAGCTTTTATTTCTCAATACCCACTCTTTTCCAGTTCGTAATCGTTAGTACCTTCCGTACCAAATTTTATACTGATTACACTTTTGCTCGTTAGCGTTCTATAACCTTTTAATAATCGCGTCAACCTTAGTATCACGAACGCGTTAGAATCGGAATACCACCATACTTGGTACCACTTCATCTCTAGCTGCCTCCATCTTCGAAAGCTTGGTCCTTCATATAGAAGTAAAAGAATTTATTGAGAGATCACTATGATCATGAACATTTGTTACATTGCATAGTTAGTACAGAAGGTGGCCAGCCTTTAGTACTTGACAAGCAATTAAACAATAGATGGTATTCTACTAGGCTTCTATCACACAGATAGATAGTCATTCGGCAATACCTCCCCTTCTGGAAGGGTTGTTCTTCTCAGCTTATATGAAATGAAAAGGAGAGAAAATAACGAATTGAAGATAATTGTATATATATAAAATATACTGCCACAAAATATTTGGCTTGGAATCTACCTCTGAACTATAGAGGTTTTTCATAGGAGAATAAAACATATATGTATATATATCAACATCAAGTATTATAGCATCGTATTTCACGTGTCTGAATATTTACTATTCCGTCCATCATTCTATGGACCCATGCTCTTGATCGAGCTTATAAACAATCTCCGTTAAAACTCCCTCGACAGCGAAAATCGAATCTGGGATTTCATTCTAGACCTCCTCGTTACTAGAATTTTATGCTTGCACCACAACCTTCCTCGTATAGTAATACGACTCTCTATTGATAAGAAGAAATAAATATTCAATAGGTAGATAATCGACTTAATTAGTCTATCAATGATAACTTATACATCACCACGACCCAATTAGTGGTACTTAATCTCAACATTCATTACCATACAACTCTCACGGTTGTAATCGGCTCATTATTCAAAGAATCGTTGATGCATTACTATAGTCCACCACGGACCTACGGTAGTCATTCGTTTTCCTTGGAATCTTAATAGCTAACCATACAGAGTCCATACCTGTCGTATCGAATTCTTCTAATGAGGTAACATGATCACCGCTCATGATTCATGAGGAACTCTCCTGAACTTGACGCACATATGACATGAAGCAGATAAAATTTCAGAAGAGTTTCAATGAAAGCAATGATAACAGGTTAATACCATTATTAACCATATGTCTTTATTAGTAGACATGAAGCTCAAAGGTTCATTTAGTCCTCTTGTAACATGGTCCTGGCTTATCTCAAGATAGGACCTTCTAAAATAGATAGCCCGCTCACAGTGCTAACATGAATTAAATCTTTACCAAACTACTATTACGGTTGAGTATCGTACAATCATCAGAAGAAATGTCAATCTTTCAAACCGTAATACAACCTTCACGGCTTTAACCATCGTCACTGTATTCCTCTGGCACGTGTACTTATAATTGTCCTCTTACACTTAAAGTGTCAGCAACCTCTTTGACCTACCCTGATAGTAAAATTTCCTTACAATCAATGTCATTTTTTTAACCACCTCCAAATAAATTTTCTACCTCATTTCAATCACTGCTTATGTGAAAATGCTTTTCTTAAGTCCTGGTGCAAAGAAAAAAAATCACCATTTTTTTTTCCATAAGTCATTGCCTTAGTCTTTAGATGTGAACATTGCCATGACTGACTCTCGATCATACTTAGGACGTCTCTTATCTTGGGTCCTTCTTATTTTCACCAATCTCGACCCTCATTGGGTCGATCTATACTTTCTTATGGTTCAACACGTGCCCCACCTGACATTATTATAATTACGTCATATTTCCTTTATCAAAATTTCTATTCTTGAGAACTTTGAATATTACCTTTTCTCCTTGTAAGACATCTAAGGTTATCCTTAAATCCTTCATCAGGTACACCCTAGGCACAGGGCATATCAAGATACCATTTACTAATACCAGAATCATTGTCTATATACTTCTGAAAAATTTCTCCACTGATCCTTAAAGGTTGTTGTTACCTTAATCCTTTCCAATTCATACTATCAAAACTCATGTTTTCCCTATTAAGGGTGAAATTCCAACCTTTATGCATTCCCCTAGGATTCATTTCAAGTTATCGGGGTTTTATCCTTAATTCCACCTTTACAAGATACTTACACTCTTCCATGGATAAATCAAGTCATATATACTTGATAGATTACCTTATTCAATCATTCTCACTTTGATAGTCTATACTTAATTTCACAATAGCATCCTTATTCAAACTGAGGTCAATCCATATAGCCTCCAAAAGATAACAACGGTTTTTTTTTTGCTTTGCTTGCCTAATTTGGTAATGACAACAGGGATGTTCTGGAAGATATTGGTCGTGTTCAACGTGAACTTCTTCTTAATAATTCCTTATTTACTTTTGTTGTTTATCTCAACAATCATCTCAATGTTGGGATATCTTTCATACCTGGCGTCTCCCTTTCTGGGTATCAAGCCACCGGTCTTACACTTCACATTCTTGAAGATCACTTCCTTCATCCAATTTTCCTAATTTCTTACTTCCTTTTCTCCTCAGTCTATCTGCGTCTCATTATTTATCCTTCGAACTATCTCAAGGTTTCCTCGAATCCTCCCAACTTACAGGGGATAAAATATATGTATCTCTTATGCCTTCAACCATCAATTTTAACTCATGGTGAATCACCCTCATCCTGACGATTACATACTTTTCTATTTCTATTGCTACGAGTCTTTAGGTTTTCCTCATACCCAACTCCCTTATCATTCCTCAAACTCTATTGCCTTTATATTCCTTTCCACTTTAGTTTCTTTTTATTTTCCTTTCTCTTATCATTATTTCATGAACCAACAAAACATAAGCATTGATTTCAAACATCCCGTCATTCTGGATTCGTGTCCTCAGAACGAATCTTGACAACTTTTACAACTTAGATTCATAATTCATCATACTCGTCTGCCTTTGTTATGGCTCTAAAGCTTTTACACTATCTCCATAACCTTGGGAAGTACTTTCCTGAAAAAAATTGACTGAACTTAAATCAGTTTATTATAATCTCTTGCTCCGTACCTTCCTTGGCCTTTCACTAGCGGGTGGCCTCTCTCTTAGGAGGGTAAGTGACAAAACAGTATTTTGTGATTCGTCAATCATTTAGAATCTCAAATGATTCCTATATTTCCTTTAGCCAGGCTCTTGCCTCGACTGGGTCAGCTTGTTCCTTGGAACTCTGAGAGCTTAGCGACTTAAAGGTCCTGAAAGAATTTCTCACCGCATTGTTTCCTCAAGGTGGTGGTTGGGGATAATAGTCTAAGTTCTGTCTAGAAAGGTCCATAAATTATCGTATAGGAGTACCGTCTCGGGTCTCCTTTCCTTACTCGACTTCTGTTTCCTTAGTCTGAACATTCCCTCCTCCTGCCCATAATCGGGGTCATCCTACATGTTTTAAATCCTCATTTTCCACTTCATTATGTTATGGGTTCCTTCTATCTTGATGGCGACCTCCCTGACTATCACGTTCAGGGTTTGCTCTAAATCTTATTCCTCAAGCTAGCTTTCATCTAAGATCTCATCTTTAAGCTCTTGAACATTTGGAACCCATATTCTGTAGGGATACCTCATTATTCCCTCATCATCTTTCTAGGTATTAATCTCTTCTCCGGTCATTGGTTCTCTGCCTCTATTCATCACCTTTTTTTTTCTTGGAGCAATATGATCTTCTCCAATAATTTAGGCTGTATTGCAATCTCAAACAGCTTTTCGATACCGGCTCCGGTTACCTTCACTTCTATTTCCATTTTCTCAAAATCTCTTATAAACTTTCCCAAAGACATTATCATCTTGAGTCTCTCCTTTTTACTAAGAGCATCAGCCACCACATTGGCTTTTCCCGAATGATAAAGAATCTCCCAATCATAATTCTTGATTAGCTCTAACCGCCTCCTCTGGCATATGTTGAGCTCTTTCTACATAAAAATGTACTAGAGCTCCTATGGTTTGTGTAAATCTTGCACTTCTCTCCATACAAGTAGTGCCTCCAATCTTTAGGGAAAAACTATTGCCATGAGCCCAAGCTCATGGGTGGGGATATCGAATTTTATATTCCCTTAATTGTCTTGACGCGTACGCGATTACCTTGTTGTGATGTATAAGAAGCACCCTAATTCCTTATGCAAAGCGTCACTACACATCACAAAATCTCCTTTTCCATCCGACAACGTCATCATAGGGGCCGTCACCAATCTTTGGTTCAGTTCTTAAAAGCTGATCTCGTATTTTTCTGTCTATTCGAACTTCTCTGTCTTACGAGTAAGCTGCGTTAAAGGGGCTACTATCTTTACAAACTTGAACGAACCTCTGGTAGTGACCGGCCAATCCTACCTCTGGTAGTCGCCCTAACCATGGTTATCAATTCCTCAGTGGTCCTTTATTCATTCTTGTCAGGATCCTCCACGGGATCCTTCTCAGCAATAATCCCTTCTAGGACAACATCCTTAACCGCTACATCCTCAATATGAACATCATCCGGTCTCGTGTTAGGACGCTCTATCGAATCCACGATCTGATCTCCAATAATTAATAAAACATCATCGCGTTATTGCTCCTCGACCTCAGGGTTCGGAGTCCCGCTACCATATACGATAATGAACTACGCTTCTATCACGATATTTATAAGGGTTCCCATAAGGGTTTTAACTGTCAGTACTACGTTAGGTAGTCCGACTATGAACTTGGCAAGAGTTCTTATTATCTTATTGAACTTATTATTTTAACGTCATATCATCTCTGAGGTTTATAACGCTTAGCTCTGATACGATTTCTGTAACACCCCCAAATCCGGGGTCGGGGATCCGGGTTGTCACGAGTTCCATTTTACTTAATAACACCCAATCTTAATAAACAATCAACTACTCCGTACTGTGACCCCACAATATACACACACACGCCACAAGTTATAGTCTCAGAGATCAATACCAAAAATAACACAAGTCATTTTATTCCACATTATAAGCCATTACACCTCAAGAGGGTTTCTGAATAAATTTACATTTCTTTGCCATTATTACAATTCATATAGATACATAAGTCCGGTACAACAAAAGTTGAAAGCCTAGCCTACTGGTAGTTCCTACCTCAACTACAACGGCATCAATGCCTACAGGATACTGCGAAACGTTTCCTAACCGCTCACGAATTGGGAGCTTGATCCTGTTCATCATGTCTATCTGTTATTGTGTGATGAAAGAAGAAAGCAAGGGTGAGCAACAAGCCCACCGAAATAATATGTATAATAATTAACAATATATGAGCATTCTCATAGTACTCATGAAAGTCTTGGTCAAGAAGAAATGAACCAAGTTTGATATCTTAACGCGACCAAGTCGCACAATATTCAGTATATATGTACATATACTTTTCAAAATCTTGGAAGTCCTCTTCCATGCATAATAAACACAGAGTTCCAGTTTATAACTGTATAAAAATATCGTTGTAAGGTGATCTCATATATCTAACCTTGTCTCAACGTTTTTGTGAAAATCTTTGTCATGCATAAGATAATCATTAACCAGATATAAGTTGAAAAGATGAAGTTACAAGATACTCCAATATACTTATATCTTTTCCGAATACTACTTGAACTACCACCGTTCAAGGTATAATCAGTTTCAAAAGTTCATCACATAGATGAGACTACAAGAAAAGACTTGGATAGATTCAATCTTTGAAATATCATTATAAATAATGAGGTTACGAGATACTTCATTAAGTCCCGATATATATATACACCTATATATATACATTTCATACACTCCTTGAAAACCTCTGTTATGAAAATTATAAACAGAGTTGCAATATCCAATGAATTTGGAAAGGAGAAAACCTTGGCATAAACCTGATATCTTGCTGATCAGGCAAAGATACCAATAAGTAACCTTTTCTACTAGTAGATGGATGAATTCCCCACTGGTCATCACCTTGGCCGTAATAGGACCTTATGCTGGACTGCCACTCAGCCACTTACGCATTTGATGGACTCCCACTGAGCCACTTACACTTTCATGGACGCCCACTGAGTCCATGTTGCTTATGCCGACCTAATAGATGGACTTACTTCCCGAACGTTGGGTAAGTAATCAATTCATTTATCAAAACAGCAACCTCGTTGCAAATATAAAATACACCACAAAGCAGGATCCCTCAGGTTTTGAGCGAGTATTTAAATCTCCTTTGAAAGGAAGATCTTAAATATAAAATGAGTTTTGGGATCCGCTCTAACTTTTAAAATCATTTTGAAGACTCGAAAACATTTTTAAGAATGTTTGGAGTAATGCTGATTTAATGAAATAAATCAGTCCCGATATATTAGAAAATATCTTAATATTATTATTAAATAATATTCCCATAAAGGATAATCTTTATAAAAATAATTGAAGTAGAAGTTTTAAGACTCATACTTGAAATGAATAATAAATAACGAAAGATATACTTATATGAAAGTACGATCTTTATTTGAATAATCGAAAATAAGTTTGATTATCGAAACATTATTCTTTAATAAAATAAAGAATAATATTTAATAAAAAGAGCGGAGTAATAATCCCTCAAATGAATATTCAAAATAATATTCATTAAATAAAGTAAGCGGAGTCATAAGTCCTCGAATGAATATTCAAAATACTATTCATTAAATAAAGTAAGCGGAGTCATAAGTCCTCGAATGAATATTCAAAATAATATTCATTAAATAAAATAAAGTTATCGAATAAACCTTATTCGATTAATAGTTTTGAAAACTATATCAATATATATATATATATATATATATATTATACTCGGGAACATCGACTCCCGGTTTAGAAAATGTTCGCCTTTGGGTCCCCTATACTAAGGGTATACGCAATTACTGTTTATCTCTAGCATATGTATTATGCAACTTATAAGCATTTGAATCAACAGTTAGATATCAATATTATGAAACAGGCATGCATATAAACCATATCAACATGCTCCAATATATCGCAAGATTTGCTAATAACAATCATGCATCTATCACAAGATAATGCATATAAATATATACATCACCACAACAGTATAACGGGTAGAAAACTTGCCTGAGTGCTCCGGGGTAGACTTATGTTTAGAGTGGATCCGGTAACCTATGAACAACAACATAAGCCGGAATTAAACCACGGTCGCTTAAGAAACTAGACTTTAACCAATTGAACCCTAACGTTTGCTTATGGTCATTTCTAAGCTTAACAAATCACATAAGTCGTTCGAATACCCTCGACTCCACCATTATTAATAAATTAACCGTTACGAATTTTAAGGCGACACTTTTGCGAATACCCTACCAACTGCCTAGTCCACTTTACATAATTGTTTCATACTCCAATTAGTCATTTAAGGGCCTTAACCAAGGTTTCAAAGTAAGGCGAGGGGTAATGGTTCGTTCACGAAATGCCGTTACTTAAGACGGTCGTTTCTCCTAAACCGTACATCGGATTCAAGCGAACCACATATCAAAACGAAGCTCGTAACATGAACTATCTAAAAATGGCAAAGGTTAGAATCTTTCAGTGAGTTCACGGGTCCTAAATTTAAGAACAGAACAGTTAAGGAAAATCGGGCATTATAACGTTTATGTTTACGCGATTTCCAATTTTTAAACCACTCCAAACAACCACCATTAAACTCACAACCAACAATACAACCAACCCTCATCCAAACCTTACTACATCAGTCCCCAAACCTCAAGATTTTCCAATTTAGACAACCCCACACATGAACTACTAGCTATACTTAAGTTTCATTAACTATAAACAAGATTTCAACATCCAAATCACTACAAATCCAATCCAAACTCTAAACACACAAGCATCATGCTTCTCATTTACTATAACCATCAAAACCATCATAATACTCAAAGTAAAGTTAGGGTTTGGAGGTGTTATACCTTCCTTGGAGTGATTAGAGTAGCTAGGAAGTCTTAGGGAGCCTCCTACAAGCTTGATCTTTCCAAAGAAATCAAGAATACAAAGTTAGGTTTTGAAGTTTCTAAAAGTCAGATTGAAAGAACTGTCAAAACGAGGGTCTTACCATAATTATTTGGACGAGACTTGTGAACAAGAGTTGTAGGCCATCTCAATACCTTTCCAAAGAGCTATGGAACATACTATTTGAATGAGTATTGAAGGAGATATGGTAGTTTGAAGTTGCTGCTCTGGTTTTGGACGAGAGCTTTTTGAAGGAAATGAGAGTCAACTTGTATTTTGTGTTTTTGATTTGTTTTGGCTTGGTTGCTTTGTTTTGTTTTGTTAATTATCCTTTTACCATGGTAAAAAATGAATGGCTTAAAATCAACCAACCAATCCCTCCATTTGTCATGCTTATGTCACCATGCCTAAGTCATCCATTTGCCACATGTCTCTTCCTTGTGGTTTGATGATGTCACAATCCTTGGCTTCTTGTACAAGCTTGTCTCTTAGTCGCTTATTTGTTTTACGGTTCGCTTAACTTTCGTCTCGTTCGTCGTTTGAGGGATCATATCCGGGATCTTATTACTTGGGTTCCCCTAAACCTTTCTCAATATTTTGTATTCCTTTTATGATCCTTTCTTATAATCCTTGAATTTAAATCCTTTTAATCATGTTACCTTATACTCAATTCTTTCGGTATCTGGTGGATTTTCGGGAAAAATCAAAGTGTTCGAATTTGGATTCTGACGATCTTTACATACACTTATTTACTTTATGGAGTACTAATACGATCTTAGAATTTCCATAACAGTACTCCTATATAGCGTGTTCTGATAATTTTCCTTAATCAGCATCATCAACAAAAGTTACTATTCATACGTGTTTCAAAAATTTCCAAAAATTGGGGTTATTACAGATATAAGGTTCGCAAGGAAAACATTCCCGCCTATCTATATTCTACAATGAGGACAAACTTTATTGACAGACACTCCAACCTGATTAGCTAAGATAATGAATAAAGGTTCACGCAACAATTAGGTTTCACAATTCAATTTATCAATAAATGATGTTGAAATAAAAGATCTCGTGGCTCCATAATCAATTAATACTTTAACACTAATGGTATTCACGGAAAGCGTACCTGACACCACACCTGGGCTTTGAATTGCATCTTTCATATTCATGTTAAAAGTTTTGGCCTGAGCTGGATAAGTCAAAAATGGGTAAGGAAAAAATGATACCATTTGAGGTTGGTTGGAAGACATTGGAATTATTGGAGTTGACACGGGTGTTGCTTGATTCACAGGGTAGGGTGCAGGAGGCAATTGCAATAGTTGGTTGTTACCCGTTCCTTTACGTTCTCGTGACACATGTCCTACTTTTCCACACTTGAAATAAGTGATATTAGCCTTCTGATTCTTATAGTCATGAGCGTAATGGCCTTTTGTGTGACACTTGAAACAGACTATATTTTCCGTATTGCAGGTTCTTGTATGCCGCTTGCTACAAATCTTACATTCCAGTACTGATCCTTGCGGTGGTTTCTGTCCACTAGTTGCCTGAGATCTATTTTCTTGTGACCTATCCCCAAATTCCTTCTTCTTAAAGTTTCCAGGTCCAACCTGAGGTCTAAATCTCTTTGTACTTCTTTGATTCTGGATCCTGTGACTTGAGCCTTCTTCTCCCGTCTCAAATCTCCTTTTCTTGTTGTTCTTCTCCTTCTGGCTTTGCTCACTTTCGCCTTCAATCACCATAGCCTTTTGGACCACTTCAGCTTAAGTAATCAACTCAAAGGCAGCTACAAGACTCCTAATCCAGGGCTTCAATCCTTGCTGAAACTTCTTTTCCCTCTTCTCATCAGAATCGACATATTCACCAACAAATCTGGAAAGCTCTGTAAACTTCTTCTCGTATTCTCCAACTGTCAGATTCTCCTGCTTCAATTCAAAGAACTTCATCTCCATTTGAGTTTGCATGTAGCAGGGAAAATACTGGTCCAGAAACATTCTCTTAAACCTATCCCAGGAGATAACTTCCGTAGCTTCTAAAGTCCTATCCGTCTCCCACCAATACTTCGACTCTCCCTTGAGAAAATAGGTGGCATATTCTTGTTGTTGTTGTTGTGCTATAGTGGCTGTTTATTGGCATACTAGTTCTAATAGTTGTGCTATATCAAGGTTTGGATTTTCTTCTTTATTCCCTGGGTTGGTAGTGGTTCTTTCACGGCTCTCCTAGGTGCCATTTACTGAAATAAGAGTTATACAATTTAATAATTCAAGTGATTCAAGGTTAGGGGTTATCATCGTATACAGGTTTTGGTATAAGCAATAATGGCGATACATGGTTGTAGTTATGAAATTTAAAAGTGCAATCAAGGAATTAAGCGGTTCTAAAAAGGTGCATAATCAAAATGAACACAAATTTAAGGTTTAAGAGGGTACAAATATCAGAAAACGAATTCAAGTTTTAAATGGTTTAAGAGTCTAGAAAATATAGTCAACTAGCATGACATCAAGGTTGGCCTAAAAAAGCAATATAGGGTCAAATCTCCTAGAACTAATCCCAGGTTTCCTCTTCAGTCTCCTCCTCAACAGTCCGATCCTCACATAATCAGGGGTATTATCCTCTCGAAGCATCCTTACCACACTCGTCAGCTCATCCGCTATCATCTGGATAGTGAGGCTAATCCGGTCTCGGTGCACGGGCATCTCTCCAAGTCTGTAGTAGCCACCTGGATCAATGACTCAAGCCTCGAAATGGTCTTTGCCTCAGGTCCCTTGCCCATCAGCTGCTCACTCCTATATGCCTCATTGAGTCGCTCCATCAGCCTATCATACTTCCCCTGGAGTCGATCATGCTCTAGCCTTAAGTCAGCATATACCGAAAAAACAATGGTGTCGGGCGGCGGAATCGAAGAATATGAGTGCGCAAGTTGCTTTCAAGAAATATATTTATATATATAAGGGGTTAGATACAATTAACTCGAATAATGCATACTCTTACTCTCAATACTATCCTTTATACCTATACTTCCTATAACCTAATCGGGCTGTCCAGGGACTCTAAACCTGGGCTCTGATACCAAACCTGTCACGCCCCCAACTCATACATACACACACATAAACAAGATATAACCCATAAATAAAACTACATATTCATAAAATATAAAAGATAATCGTAATTAGACTACAATCCCAACAAAATAAAAACAATCCCAGAATCGCTACAGATTTGGAGTATGGAATAGCCCTTTTATCTATTACAAAATATATGATGGCCGCTCTCATCCTTCTAGGTTGTCAAAACTACCTAAGCTCTCACATAGTCTTCAGCTTGCCAACCGGTTGACTTACGAGCAGTCTTCTTGGTACGAACCATATTTTCTAGCTGTATATCAGGATTAAATATAAGAAAATGAGCTAACGTGCTCATCAAGTACTAAACAGTTCCAACAACATATAGTATAATCTCATAATCAGGAGAGCATAATGTGAAGAGACGGATGGATGGTATCAATGGCATTAATAGCAAAAAATCATATCATAAAGGCATAATAGCAATAGGGAACATGGTATAAAGCATAATGGCAATATGTTATAAACATTTATAATCAAAATGACTTCAAAATTCATTTTAAGACGCTACGAATTACAGCCGGTGATCAGCCGTGAAGTAATCCTGAACTGTGCTGGGTTCTCAAATATAATGGGATCCCTAGGCAACATTTAAGCTTATCAATAAGTGTGGAAGGGACCTGCGTCTAAGCCCAATCCACTAAATCAAGAAAACTTTTATTTTGTTTTTAAACAATCATTCATTTTATAACATGGATGTCGGGGATGGTTTTGTAACAACAACCATCGGTAATGATCAAAAGGGTTCTGAATTATCACTAGTCAAGCGTAGGTCAAAGGTCTAATGGAATCAATGGAATGAGGAATATATCAAGGGTAAAGCACTAGCAAGGTTACAAGTTGAAAATAAAAGCAGTTGCAATATTTATAAGTTGCGGGTAAAAGCATGGTAATCATCATAAGATACGAACGAAAGCATTTGTAGTAATTTACGGATCGAGGATAGGAATATTTGTGATACAATAAATAGGCCAACAGTACTAATATTAGACCTATTTTAATAGCACGAGTCTTCCCATTCTCAGATCCGGAACCTACACATAATATTAGACCTCATTACTAATTATACCTTAACTCTTTGCTAATTATAAGCTTCTAATATACAAATGCCTACCCTATTAACTAGTATATATATATATATACACACATAAAATTAATTATTTACAAGTAATATATGCATCAACATTCCACATAAACACATAAACACGAAATTGCATGGCAATTATTATCTAGTTAACAGTGCATACTTATACTATATTCGCTATTCTAGATCCTTATGCAATTAACCAAGTAATACACAAGAATTATGACCAACACTCCTACTTTACTTCTACAGACCTCAACTCAACTTAGAAATTATAAGGCACACTTAGGCCTCACTCAAATAACTCACAAAACCAATGCACATACTAAACTTTCCCGAATGCTCACTTTGGCACCCCTTATGTGCCTTGGCAGAAATATTCACTTCTACCTTATGCCCCTACTCATTTCTGACTCCCACAAACTATTATGACATAAAATGAACTCCTATACTTGGTTTGACATCAAGGCCTTACATAAAAGACACACAAATGCAATGCACTCCTCTCAAGTTTTCGAATGCAACTCTAATGATGACTCTCCGGTGTTTTGGTGGAAATGGGGTATCTCCACCTTGGGCCTTCACTCCAAACCAACTTTCAAAGGTTACGAAGACTCTAAACTGACTCTCAAAGTTGGAATGACTCAAAGACCTCACTCAGGCCTCCTTAGGCCTTAAGTGGAAGTTAACACAAAACTGCATCCCCTGATTTCCAAACTGCCCTATTTTTACCAACTTAATACTCACTTCTCTTGTTTATTTATTGATTTTAATGGCTGGATAAGCTTCCTAAGACTTTATTATACTCAGATAACCCAAGGACCAATAAATTCCTAACTTAAAGCATGATTATAATGGCTCAAATTTGGACTTACACCAAATCTGCCCTGTTCTGTGCTCCTCTCGGTTTGGTGCTTGTGCACCTACCCAAATGCATGTTTTTTGTCACGCCCCGACTTAACAATATATACAATACAAATTATTACAATAGTTACAAAAGAATGTAAATACAACCGAATCCAAGATATTACAGTTTAGGGTTTGGAATAGCCCAACACTATCAACTATTACAACCTGATTTCTAATATCGAGTCCTCACACAAAACGATTACTAATATACCTGAGCTCGGACATATGCATCGGCATCACAAGTTTTATGTACTGTCTGCTTGAATCTAACTATATCTGCTAGCTGAAATGTCAGGGAGAAAGCAAGTAGTGAGCCAAATGCTCAACAAGTGCTATACAATACAAAACAAAAATCAAGATATAAGAATAACAATGTGAAGGTAGAGCTAATAATAGCAATAGATAACTTTTGGGTGATGGCATCATTTATTTGTAACAAAACAATTTGAATCCATTTCTTTATCAAAATCATTTTATGACGCTACGGATTACAGCCGGTGATCAGCCGCGAAGTAATCCCGAACCTCGCTGGGTTCTAGAACATTAATGGGATCACTAGGCAACTTTTAAGCCTACAAATTAAGAGCGGAAATGACTTGTGTCTCAGTCCAGATCCACTAATTTAAGAAAATATTTGTCCACCTTTGGGACTGGAAAACAAATTTTAACCTTTTTATTTTAAAAATTGATGCCAATGCTAATTAACTACTTAAGCAGTAAACATCTTAAACAAGGTTTTAGATTAACTTTGAAGTACTGGAAATAGATCCACTAAACTATACTTTATCAATAGAATTTGCAAGGTTTCTATTTAAAAGGATTTTGACAGTGAAATTTAGCAGGATTATTGGATAGTATGAAGGAACAAGGTCAAACTAGGTTCTAGGTAATGTTTCCAGATTAGACATAGGTATTTAAAAACATAGAGAAGGTGAGCATCAATGGTTCCAAATGAAGTATAGGTATTTAAATATAGAGAAGGTGAGCATTATTGGTTCCATATGAGATATAGGTATATAGAGAAAGTGAACATCAACTCAAGGTATATCAGAGTGTCATGCTTTAGGGTAAAGATAGAGTTATCAAACAATCATGGATAATCGTTAAGGAATAAATGACTTTTAGGTATTAAGATAAGGTTACTGAGTATAACTTTGCACCTGGTTCAACATCACAATTACTTGGGTATACTAGCATGATAGGACTTTTGATTTACTTGCATATCAATCTTCAAGTAAAGTTAAAATACTTGAAATAAATACTTGAGGGTTCATGTCATTTTCATATACTACGGATATAGATTCGAAACCACTTGGTTCATGTATAGCAAGGTGAATTAAAATACTCACATCATATATATAAACTAGTTATCACACACTTGTAGTGTAATCGAAAAAGGCAAGTTGAATCACTTGCCTTGAGAAAGGCTGGACTTGACTGGCAGGTAGAAGCAACTGGAAGCTTTACTCGACCTTAATGGCAAGTTTACCCTCGTCTTGAGTTCCTACACAAATAATATTAACCTCATTATAATATATTCTTACCAACTCAACCTATTTGTAAACCAAAATTTAACACAATTGCAGTTAGGCCTAAATACACACAATTTACAATTACCTTCTAATCATAATAGTACACCTAGCCACATATGCTCACATACCATTTATAAGTACCAAATAATATCACACAAACTATATTACTTCACTAGGCTTGGATGATCTTAATCCACTTACTTAAGTCACTTGGTCGCTAAACTAGACAAAATCTCCAAATTTTGGCCTCCTAACTCGATGTGCCTTTACTAAACCATCCAATTACTATTGACCCTTACTTGGGCCTTTCACTATACTAACTTTATACTATCTTGCAACTATGGTGGTCAACCAAAAATTCACTCTTAAGTGCTCTAAAACTATGTGGTAAGTGAATGTGCTCATTATGGTAAATTTCAGAATGACATCTATGGTTTCTTGGGTGCATTTGACACTCTTACACTTCAAGTTTACCTTCAAAACTTTTACACTAGACTCTCCTGATCATAATCCAACTCCCAAACCTGATGTGGCTCAAGGGCCTAGCTTGGGCCTCCCTAGGCCTAAGCATAAAGTCTACGCTTCCCCTATTTTTTCTGGGCAGAAAAGGGTCCTGATTTGAACTAACTTATGATTTGAACTAACTTATGACACATGATTCTAACTCAAATCCTATGAAATATGGCTGGAAAAACTCCTCTGACACTTCCTCTAACTAAGGCTGAACTTGACATAGCAAAATATGGCTGAACTAACTCTCCTACACTCAATATTGACTTAGGGGAGATCATCCTTACCTTAGGTGCAACATAGCAAAACAAAAGTTAACATACTACACTAATTACAAGTCATCAAGTTTTTAAAAACAACAAGTTATATCTTCTTTATAAATATATACGAATTAACATCACATATCAAGGAGCACAAATCAAGATTAATATCTTAACCCTATTAAAATTAAAGCCTATTAACAATTATTAATCCAAATGGTCAAGAACTTCTGAAAATCATGAGTTGATTTCATGCATGCATGCTTTCGAATTTTACAAGTCAAAACCATATGATTTCCACAATAATTTTTATCATAAAATCAACATTCAATCCTAACATAGACTAATACTAAATGGTCACTTAGCATGCAAAGGGTTTCATCAAGTTTTCACTACAAAATTCATGCCATTATCACAAAAACATACAAGAGTTGAACAAGGCAACAAGACACCACTAAGAACCATTCATTCGGCTCCCTTATGGTCATGGCCGAATGAAATGGAAGGGAAATGGACATTAAAAACAAGAGATTCACTCTATTGACTTGGAATTTCACCATTCCTTGTAGTTCCCTCAACAATACAACCTTAAATCCATGAGAATCAAGATTGTATTTTGAGTTCTAGTTAAACTATGACATGCAAGATTAAAATTCAAACTTTTCACTCTAAACTTTTTGAAATATTTATGAACAACATGTAGGGAGTAAGATTACTTAAATATAAGATGAATGTTTAAGTGAAAGAATGAAGAAAATAAGGGGATGGGGGGCCTCGACTATGGAAATTGCCGAGAGGGAGGAGGAGCCGAGAGGGGAGGGAAGAGAAAAAGGGAGGGTGAGTGTGCAGTGAGGTGAATGATCACAACACCTTGCATTTTGGTTTTTATGATTTAGATTGACTAAAAGAAGTGAGTGGAAATGAGAATTGACAAGAATATCCTTCCAACATACTTAGGTCATTTTGCATGCAAGGACAAAGAGGTAATTTTGCTAGCAAAATGAGAGTTAGTGGGGTTGGCAAGTTAAAAAGAAAGAAGAAGTAAGGATTTGAATATGAATGAGACAACCACATTGATACTTAAGATGGTCAGTCATTCGTACCATATGGTATACAGCACATGATTAGGTGGCGTCCCACCCGACTCTTCGTCATCCCGACAAAGCGTCTCATCATAACACTGTATGTCCCAATCAGAAAGCAAAACTTGAGGGGAACAATTAAATTTGAAAGGAATGGAATCTCCTCCTTTTTGATATCATCATAAGGAGTTTATTAAGAAAAGAAGTTCATACATTTTGAGGAATTAAAAAGGAATATACGCTGTAATATTGAAGACAAGAACGATACCATTGGTCACCATCCACATTTCACTTACATTCATCTTTCGAGCTTGTTCGATCATATCCCAATTGTGTCATATAACAACTTTAGAAGGTACGCTGAAATGCCTTTTCAAATTAAGCATTAAGGTAGATTCTTACTTTCTAAGTCTTGCGTCTGTAACGTCACGCCTACACGTATAATGTTTTAACAATTCGATCATAATGGCGTTCGTACCAGATAACCTCGAGTTTTCTCTTTTCAATTTAGAATAATCCTAAATCATTCAACATAACGATCCTTTTGTTAATAATATTCTTCTTTGGGAAAGGCCTGGAAATTTTTCCCAATCTTCTTCGGTCATGCCCAAGCTTCTGTTAAATTAATGAATTCTTTAAACTCTGATAGTCCTAGTAATTGGATAAGTAGTTGCTCCGTACGTTGATTCTGTTGTGAATCTTAGCAAACAATATTTGTACCGTTCTGTTAGGAATAATCAACTTCTTCATAGTCGTGGATCACTTTATTCTCTGAATTAACAATACTAAGTCTATAATAAGTACCCGTCCAGGTAATCCGGGTTTTTAAAAAAATAAGAAACTCAAGTAGTAACTTGACAATTGCTTCAAAATCAGAGTTGCATCTTCATCAAATTTTGCTTCCAGATCCATAGTTGGCATATATATCTTTACAGGTTCATCAACTTTTGCCTTACCCTTGAATCTATGATCAACTTCCACCTGTGATTTGGACTTGGCCTTAGATGCCTCAGAATTTGTCCTCTATTTGATCACAATGCCCTTAGGCTTAGGTGGTTTCTTTACTATGACTTGAGCTTTAGACTTTGACTTAGATTTGTCATTTTCAGCTTTCAGTCTAATCTCTTCTTCCTTCAGACTTTCAATATACATGCCTGGATTGTCCTTTAGGAATATCCTTTTGGATATCTCTTCATCAAGTTTCAGAGTTTGTTCATTAGAACTTATCCTTTTACCAGTATCAGAACTTGTTCTTTGACTTGTAGTTCTGGCTTTGCTTGATAAAGAACCCCTGCCTTGACTTAGACCTCTACTCCTTTCAGAGTTTCCCTGGTCTTCATTATCATCATCCTTACCCTTCAGTGGTTGATCAGTTTTGTATTTGGACTTAATCACTTTCTCCCCCTTTTTGGCATCATTTGATAGAAGCAGGGAGACAAGCAATTCCACAAAGTTTTGAATTTCATTGAGTTGGATTTGGTGAGCAGCTTGATTTTTTAAAATATCAGATATTTGAGCTTGTTGTTGTTCTTGAGTCTTTTCTATATACCCAATGAGGTCAAAGGCTGATTTAAAAAACCTTTTCTTGTCCAATTTGACATTCATGTCTTGCTGAATTAGTGTTTCTTGAATTTTGTTCACCTTGGCTTGAGTTATTGAGTGTTGACCTTGAAGGTTCCGGTACTCAATGCAGTAACTCTGAACTATGCTTTGAAGTCATCATTCATCAGCATCTCATCAGCTTTAGCCAGGTGCTCATCAAGAATATTTATAATACGAACAAAATCAACTTTGTTCCACACCTTGATCCATTCTCTTCCTCTAGAGGTTTCACTCCAAGGTACTGGTGCATCCTCTCTCACAACCTTTTTAATCAAATCAGCTTTATCAAATGTTTGTAGAGGTGCATGTCTTAAGGACCAGCTACATCAGCATTTTCATTTGTAGCAGCTTCACTAGTATTTTCAGCATTTATTTCAACAGAACTTGCAGAATCTTCAGTATCAGCATCTTGTGATAGAATAATTGTATGTGAAGCAATAGAAGATTCATCTGCATTGACATCAGCATCTAGCAGTGGAGTTGTTGGTGGAGTTTGCTGAGGAATGGTTGGAGCTTCCAAGTACAGAACCTCAGGCACATTCAAGTTATGAATATCTATTTCAGCACTTGTACCTGGATTATCAGCATGTACTTGATCAATGATAGGAGACATAAGAGGTGTAGGCATGTGTTCTTGAGTATTTTCTGGTTGTTGAATAGGAGATTTGTGAGCTTCAGTAAAGTCTGGTTCAGTAGTGGGAAGAGATTCAATCATAATTGGGTCTTTTGATATCAGAGATTCCTGACCTCCTTCCTTAGCTGCTGCTTCCATTCCTTCTTCAGAGATTGATGATTCTACAACCCTCCTTGCTTTTTGCTTTTTAAGTCTCTTAGCTGATGGAGAGACTCTGGGAGCTTGATCATCAGAGTTTAGCTTTCTAAGCCTTTTTAGGGGCCTAGAACTCCCAGTTTCTTGAGCTGTCTGAGAAGAAACTTTCTCAGCTACTTCAGCAACAGGTTCTGATGGTTGAACCTGTAACTCATCATCAGACTCATCTCTTAAAATCATCTTCCTTATTTTCTGCTGTGACTGAGGTACTGTCTTAGTCCTCTTGGCTCGAGAAGGAGAAGGCTTCACTTGATTATATGCTGATGGCTGTGGTTGATGTGTTTGATTAATGGTTGGTTCTTGTAACGCCCCCAAATCCGGGGTCAAGGGATTTGGTCGTCACTATGAAACCTCAATCCAAATCAACCTGTTTAATTAATAAACAAATGTCAGTGGAAGATAAAATATTTATCATTTATGACCCCAAACTAATCCAAGATCTTTTAAGGTTACAGTTCTAGAAACAAGAAATCCAAATTCCACAAATAAATTTTTCACTTTCTTTTAAAACTCTTTTCAACAAAATTCCAATTCAAAACTAACCCGCTAGTATAACTTCGAAAAGAAGTATACTAGGCCCAACTATAAAATATCACAAATATAATATAATATAATATAATATAAACAACTTTACACAATAAAACTTATACTAGTGCGCAAACCCTGGACCAACCACCTTCCAAAAGCTTTTTCTTTGCTTCCTCGAATTACGCGGCTAAACAGTGCAAGCTAATCCTCACTGGAGGTTAAATTTAAAACAGGCAAGTATGAGTGGAAGAAATGCTCAGCAAGATCATTATAGCGAATATATGGTCATTTTGATATAAAACTGACATCTGCATTAGAGCAGAACATTTAAAATTATAATTGATGAATCATAAAATTTTAGTTGAGGAATCCCAGAATTGATTCCTTAATTGTATTCAAAACCATTTTGATATTTTTGAGCGAAATGCTTCAGCAATACTTTGAATCTTGACGAGAATCAAACTCGTAAAACAGTGTTTACGGAAATATCGTAAACAATAATAACAAGACACAATGATTATGGATTGAATCATAAACTTTACTCAAAACTGAACTCTCCAAATTAATACTTATTTTGCTGTCATATCAAATTAGATATCAATACGAACTTTGATGCTCACAATACCCATACTGAAGTCAACATCAATCATCTATACTAATACCACCTTTGATATTTAACAACGTAAGTATCAGCATAAATCAGAATCTGAATCAAAACTGCATTTTACCATTATTCCAAAACAGAAACGGTTGATAAATCATTTATTCTATGATTATCAAAACAATAAAGAAATTTAGATATCAATTTAGATTGGAACCAATTATATTTCATGTTGTTCCCGATGATCAGTCGCGAAACAACACTGGTATCCCGCAGCCATACCGTAAGTATAGGTACTACCCGTATCCCGAAGACATACGGTACCTATAGGGCGCCAGAAAGGCATAAGTAGCCTTGAAAGATATTACAGCTGGACCGATATCTCGATCACCTACGCTGTAACCAGTAACCATTAACCATTCCAATCTTAAAAACCTTTTTATTGAAAAAGAAGCTGAATCAATCGACATCCTAAATAATTTTTATTCCCCCATTCACTTGGGCAGGAATACTCGCAACAAAATCATCTTTATCAAAATCCAAAATATTTATAAATCCAGTAATTTGATAAGTAAAATCACTTAGCTATTCTGAACATAAAATAGCAGAAGAATACTTGCATAAACAGAATCATTTAATTCAGCGATATGTAAAACATTTATCTATTACGAACTGAATAGGGAAAGCAATACTTGCATGAAAAGATTTAAAATAACTATCACTTGAACAATAAGTGATGATAGGGATACTTGCCTTTGGGTTTTTAGCAGTTAGTCACACTCGTATAAACACAATTATCTCAGTCTGGCATCTCAATGCATCACCGCTTTTACTTCGCTAAATTTCTGATCTGCTGCTCATGTAGTGCTGCAACCCATTATTCCATAAAATTCAACTCTATCCTACATCCATTCCATCTGGTCCTGATCGTCTTGAAAGATTCACATATATGATTAAAAGATCACACTTTAATCATCTAATCGATAATTACTCAACGAACTGCGCGTCAACACCCTATCGTCTACCCATACGATAGCCCACACATAACTATAACAGACAAACATAGGACTCTTGACTCACATATGCACATAATTCACATAGCATGTAAACACATAATTCACGTATCACATAATTCATATAACACATGCCTCGGTTCGTAAAAAGGGTCGACTCGGTGTGTTTAAAACTCAAATCGGGTCAAAAATATGATTTATCGATCAATAATCGACTCAGAATGATTCGTAAAACAAGGGACCTTTCGAAACAAAAGGATTTGGGTCTCGAAACTATTTTTATTGAAAGCGGAATATTTTTCTGAGTCTGTACGCGTTCATTTCGTATTAAACGGACGAACGGTTGATTTATTATGAATTTTTGAACATTTTTCGGAATTAAAACGGGTCTCCGAATCATTTTATAATTAAATAATAGGGCTTGTACACCCGAAGATAATTTTATAAGAATTATCGAGGCTGGAAAATAATTTAAAATAATATTTTAAAACTCGAAACTATTTTTCGGAATTTTTAAATCAAAATAAATAATTAAATCTAATTAAATAATTAATTAAAATTAATTAATAACTAAATAAATTAATTAATCAATTAATATTTAAATTAATTGACTAATCAAATAATTAATTATCAACTAAAATTAATTAATTAAATAATTTAGATTTATTTTAGAATTAAAAATAATTTTCAGAATAATTAAATAATAAATTTTGGAAATTAAAAATAATTAAAAATAATTTTTAAAATTAAAATAATGAATTTTGAAATACTTTTAAATCAGAAAAGGCAGAAACAGAATTGGGAATGGGGGTTAGGGTTTTGAAGAATCAAAACCGGGTCGGGTTTTAAAATGAAATCGGGTCGTTATGAACACCAACCGGATTCTGGGGAACAAGCCTAGTTTCTGGCGGGGGTTCACCGACTCCGGTGACCTCCGTTCAACGCCCAAACACAATCGAAATCAACAGGTTTTGGTACGTTTTTGCTCCTTGCAATTCAACAGCACGACTGCAAACATCAGCCGCCCGAATCAACGATCCAATCGTCGATTCCGACGATCTGCAGCCCGCTGCCAGCAACAAGTCCGGACAAACTCCATTACTACCCATTTCTGAACCAAATTCAAAGGTTAAATAATCGAATTAAAGTTGAGAAGACCTATAATCAATTCCAATCATTCAAACCATCAATCAAACAAGAATCACTTCATAAAAATTGAAATTAAATTCGACTAAAACCATGAACTCGAGATATATACTCATGTAATCAAAACATACAAATTTATGCATAAATCGATTCCAAAAGTCAAGGAAAAGCTGTGTATATGCTCAGAATCAATCACAAATCATCACAAATTAAGAACACAATTCGAACTAAAACCAAGAAAAACGAATTTGTAAAGGAGTAAACCTCTGTTGATGAAATCGGTATCAAAAGGAAGGGCTCTTCAAAAGCTTCGTTTCGGTTATTCATACATCAAAAACGGATTACTGAGGCTCCTGGAATCATCAATCAAAGATCAAGAACAAAATGTCACCCCCACTTTTGTTCTTGAATCTTAGGATTTTTTCTGAAATTTTTTATAAAAATTCTGAATAAATAAATAAATGGTTAGTATTTATATTTTTACAGAAATTATATCCCAAAATGAATTAAGGGTGTTTTTATCACCTAATTAAAATAAATAGGCCCCAAAATAATAATTACGGGGAATAATTTTAAAAACAGTAAAATATAAAGTTCGCATCAAAATTCCCCAAAAATAGCGAATAATTCAAAAATACAGAAATACTGGGTATTTTAAATACGAATGATTTTATAAAAATAAAAATATGTATTTTGTGGGGTTTGACATCCCGGTGGGGTCCTGGTCCATTTATTTTCGAAAAACAAAAACGATACTTAAATTAACCGAAAAACCCGAACACGTATAACATACATTCACCCACATACAACGAGTAACGCAAGTAAACACGCGTCCAAATTACGGATCGATTCACTAATACATCTTAAACACGTAACAAGTATCCTATTGGATCATATCGGATCCAAAAATAGATTACTTAGCTGCTAAGTAACTATAAAAATGATACAATTAATACCAAAATTGGATAATTATCAAAACCAAACTTCTTATAGAACATCCTATGAGAAAATAATGTAAAATATCCCGTCTTTCGAGAATACGAGTTTTATTGATATACAGAAATGATTATCTTATCGAAAATTTTACGCCGAGACGCGCACGGGTCAAACCGTAGTCCGGATCGATAAAGTCAAAACACGGAAAATGTCCGGAATTATCAGATTAGGTTAGGAAGGAGTTTTCAGAAGAGTTTCGGGTTATAAAAACGCAAAAACAGTTGAAGTTGAACGATTCCCGACTTTATAAAACAGTTTTGTAATTACTCAGAAAATAATTAATAAATCCATAAATCATTGTAAAATCATATAACAGTCCAAAAATTACCAGAAAAATACCTTAATTATCTATATTTTATTCTGGACATATAAAAAATTCAAATACTTAAATAATATCATATATAAACATCCAAATCATCAACTCCAATTAACATATAATTTCCTAAAATTCACATAAAATCACATAAACAATTCCAAATAATAATAATAATAAGATTTGAAAATATGGGATATTATAGTCCTGATGGCTGTTGTGTGTTGGTGGGTTGGACATCAGGAAATAGCAATGAATAGGTATCATAATCAGCATTTACCAGAGCTTGCTTTACTGATAAAGGAATTCTAAGGGGTCTCAAAACTCCCTTCTTGTTGTCAGCAGTTAAGAGATCAGTAAAAGCCCTATTTGCTAACCTAAAAGGTTCTATGAGTTCACTTTCTAGTTGTGGTTCATCTGATGTACAGTAATTGTAAATTAACTGACAGAACCTAGCAAAGTAAACTACATTCATGTCCTCTTTCATTCTATCTCCTATAAAACATAACACAGTCTTGGCATAATCAAAATGAGACTGGTTTAAGAGTGCATACCCAATTTGTTGTGTCAGAATAAGAATGGCATCAAAATTTGAGCACTTGTTGGCAAACGTCTTCGTGATGCAATCGAAGAAGAAGCTCTATTCCTTTCGAATATATGGGCGTTTAAATTGACCCAACTTAGCCAAACTCTGTTCATACCCAAGATTAGCCATCATTTGTTGTAGCAATGGCTCCTCAACAGCAGAACTGAATTGACAATTTTCAGGTAGGTGTAGAGCTTTTCGAACTGTTGCCGGAGTAACAACATACTCAACCTCCTTTTCTGTAAACACGATGCTTGGAGTCCCATTCTTACCACCATCATCATAAAGTCCTGTACGCCAAAATGTCAGAACTTGAGTTCCAGATAAATAGGATGGCTGCGTCAAAGCGAACCCAATTTCACTATGAGATAAGAAATCCTGAATAAAATGAAGTTCAGAAGGAGCTTCACTCTTAGTGAGAATGGCAGCATAGTTGTTGGGGACGAACTTTGCTCCATTAAAGATTATATCCTTGGGTGCTATTAAAAATGAGTGAGAATTTAGAGTGCCTAAAAGGTGTTTGATAAAATGTCTGTATAGAAAACCGTCAGAGAATGTGAGAAAATAAGAAAAAGAGAGAGAGTATAGAATACAAAAGTAGATAAAAGATTTAAAATCTTTTCTCTCTTTTACTTATACACGCCACTTGACAGCAGTTATTGAGAAGTGGAACGGACTGTACACCTGTCAGCCATGCAGTAGTTAAGACAAAAGTTAATGGGCACGGGAAATAAGTAATGATTACTATCCACATGTAGTTTTTCAAAAAAAACTGTTCCCACTAAATAAATGATTATTACTGTCTTTATCTCACATAAACCAATATTCTGATAAAATATAACCGTTCAAGTATTGACCTAAAAATAAATCAAGGAAATAAATACTGCCACGTCAGCATCAGAACTTGATTATTATCAGAATTTAAAAGTCATCAGAATATTTCTCCTTTACTCAAAAAGTGAATGTTTATTCCTGTAATTCTTCACATAAATACTGATATGGTTTCAACAGAACTTAATCATCAGAACTTCCATCAGAATTTATCCTCAGAATTTATGCAACTTACACTTAAACTGTTCATTCAAAACAACATTGATCACCACAGTAATTTTCATCATTCATATGGAGTGTAAGTGTGTGCGTTAAGCTAAATATCAGACAAAGAGTTAAGTCTGATTCACTTCAATACATCTTAGAAATAAGGCATAACTAAGAACTTTGCTCAAAATTTATCATTAGTCTGAAGTCTACTATAGAATGAGTTCATGCATGAGTCCACCTCAACTGTTTTGTGCTCATTTTATGCATCTTTTGAAATTCCTTTTTACAGTAGCTTCTCAGTGTAAGTGAGTCACGACTGCTTATCGGAACTTATACTATTATCAGAGTATTTCTCCAGTAATCAGAGAATGTGAAAAGTCACCAAGAAAAATTTATTTTGCTTTTCTAATGCATATTACTTAATACCAGCAATGCATTTGGGTCTTCCCTTCCACATACATTTTTCTCTAGATCTCAAAGGAGTACCTGATATTTATTTCTTTTCTTTACTTTTTCTATTGATAAGTGAGGCTTATCAGCACTTAGTACATCCATGAGATTTACCAACATCAGAATTTAACAGATAAGAGGCATTATTCTAGTTTTTGACTTAGTAATAAGATACACAAAGTAAACCTAACCAAGCTCAATAGCAGAATTTGCTTGTGTTTAAAGATTTCCACATAAACAATTACTTCAAACTTGGGATCTTTAGTATATTATAGACTACTAGGTCAGCATCTAACACAATTATCTTCATTGGATTGAATAGTCACAGAAACATTCATATCTCTATCAGAGTTTAGAAATTCATATCAGAGAACAATCAACACTTAGATAAATTTCAATTTAAGCACAGATTACATAAAGAGAGTAATATCTGTAAATATTGATCATAAAGTCTGATGTATCAGAACATAAACTAAACAGATTTAGAGAAAGAACCTGAAACCATTCCAAGTTCATTTACCAATCTTGTAAAAGTAGCTTCACACAGTGGTTTTGTGAAGATATCTGCTAGTTGTTGATCTTTTGGAACAAAATGCAATTCCACTGTACCTTCCATCACATGTTCCCTTATGAAGTGGTACCTAATGCTGATGTGCTTTGTCATTGAGTGCTGAACTGGATTACCTATCACAGCAATAGCACTTTGATTATCACAGTAAATGGGTATTTTAGAAAATTCTAACCCATAATCCAGTAATTGATTCTTCATCCAAAGAATTTGTGCACAACAGCTTCCTGCAGCAATGTACTCTGCCTCTGTAGTTGATGTGGAAATTGACTTTTGTTTCTTGCTAAACCAAGAAACTAATTTGCCTCCAAGAAATTGGCAGCTTCCACTTGTGCTTTTCCTGTCAATTTTGCACTCTGCAAAATCTGCATCTGAGTAACCTATTAACTTAAAGTCTGATTCCCTAGGATACCATAATCCTAGATCAGCTATACCCTTAAGGTACTTAAAAATTCTTTTCATAGTTGTTAAGTGAGGTTCTCTTGGATCTGCTTGAAATCTTGCACAAAGACAGGTAGCATACATAATATCAGGTCTACTTGTAGTTAGATAGAGTAGTGAGCCAATCATACCTCTATAATCAGTAATATCTACTGATGTACCAATATCCTTATCCAATTTTGTTGCAGTGGCCATAAGATTGGATGCAATTTAACAATCTTGCATTCCAAATTTCTTCAACAGATTTCTGGTGTACTTAGATTGACAAATAAAAGTTCCTTCTTCATTCTGCTTGACTTGAAGGCCCAGAAAATAGCTAAGTTCTCCCATCATACTCATTAAAATCTTGACTGCATTAGTTTGGCAAACCTTTTACAAAGTCTGTCATTTGTAGAACCAAAAATGATATCATCAACATATATCTGCACCAAAATTAAGTCCTTTCCATGGTTGAGATAAAATAAAGTTTTATTAATAGTCCCTCTGTTAAATCCACTTTCCAGAAGAAACTGAGCTAATGTCTCATACCATGCTCTTGGAGCTTGCTTATGGCCATAAAGTCCTTTATCAAGTCTGTAGACATGATTATGAAATTTTGAATCTACAGAACCTGGAGGTTGTTCAACATATACTTCTTCTTCCAATTCTCCATTAAGAAAAGCACTTTTTACATCCATTTGAAAGACTTTGAACTTTTTGTGAGCAACATAAGCCAAAAATATCCTTATGGTTTCCAATCTAGCAACTGGTGCAAATGTTTCATCATAATCAATTCTCTCCTGTTGAGAGTATCCTTTTGCAACCAGCCTTGCTTTATTTCTTGTAATTATGCCATTACTGTCAGTTTTGTTTCTGAACACCCATTTTGTACCAACAACATATCTATTATTTGGATTTGGCACAAGGGTCCAAACTTTATTTCTTTCAAATTCATTTAACTCTTCCTGTATTGCTTGCACCCAATCAGTATCTTGAAGAGCTTCTTCCACTTTCTTTGGTTCAGAATGAGAAAGAAAAGAATGGTAGAGACATTCATTTGATGTTGATGTTCTAGTTCTAATACCTGCTTCAGGATCTCCAATAATCAAGTCAGGTGTATGTGCTTTAGTCCACTTCCTTGTAGATGGAAGGTTATCTCTAGAACTGGATGCTCCCCCATGATCCATGCTGTCTCCATCAACATTTTTTGATGCTCCCCCTGAAATTATGCTCTCTGAGTTGGATTCTTCAGAATTTGAGTTTCCAGAATTATCAGAACTTGGCCCATCAGAACTTGATGAATCAGAACTTGAAGAGCATGTTCTAGGTTCTGATGCTTCTTGAGATGCGGTTGGATCTTCAATATGCTCCCCCTGCACATGTGCATTTTCCTTTTGCGTAGTCACCACAGTTTCAATAACATCAGAGTTTAACCCATCAGAGTTTGCAGTATCAGGATTTAGACTATCAGAAGTTACAGAATCAAAATTTAAAACTTCATTCTCAAATCTCAGCTGATCATGATCATTGAAATCTTCAAGTCCAGTAATCTTCTTATCATCAAAAGAGACATTGATAGATTCCATGACAACCCTTGTTCTTAAATTATAGACTCTGAAGGCTTTTGTGGAGAGTGGATATCCAAAAAAATTTCTTCATCAGCTTTTAGATCAAATTTGGATAGCTGTTCAGGATGAGTCTTAAGAACAAAACACTTGCATCCAAATACATAAAGATTTGGCTCCTTTTTTTTCACCATCTCATATGGTGTCTTTCCATGCTTGTTGATAAGTGTTGCATTCTGAGTAAAACAAGCAGTCTGCACAACTTCAGCCCAAAAGTAGGTTGGTAACTTTGCTTCATCAAGCATAGTTCGTGCAGCTTCAATAAGAGTTCTATTCTTTCTTTCAACAACTCCATTTTACTGTGGAGTTCCAGGAGCAGAGAATTCCTGCTTTATTCCATGGTCTTTGCAGAACTCTTCCATAATCAAATTCTTGAACTTAGTGTCATTATCACTTCTTATGATTTTCACAGAGTCTTTGACCAATTTATCCAATTGTTTGACATGATCAATCAAGATAGATGCAGTTTCACTTTTTGTGTGCAAGAAATACACCCATGTGTATCTGGTAAACTCATCTACTATGATCATAGCATATTTCTTCTTTGCAATAGACATGACATTCACTGGACCAAATAGATCAACATGTAGTAGGTGATAAGGCTCAATAACTGAAGATTCAGTCTTGCGCTTGAATGAAGATTTTTTTTGTTTTGCCATTTGACATGAATCACAGAGGCCATCAGGAGAAAATACTGATTTTGGAAGTCCTCTCACAAGATCTTTCTTGACAAGTTCATTTATATTGTTAAAATTTAAATGAGAGAGTTTATTGTGCCAATCCCAACTTTCTTCAATTGATGCTCTGCTTAACAGACAGATTGTAGAACAATCAGAACTTGTTGAAAGCTTGGCTTCATAAATGTTACCATGCCTGTATCCCTTCAGAACAACTTTTTCTGTAGATTTGCTTACAACTTCACAGTGTTCTTTAAAGAAATCCACATGATAACCTCTGTCACATATTTGACTAACACTTAGCTGATTGTGTTTAAGTCCTGAGACTAGAGCTACTTTTTCAATGATGACATTCCCAAGATTGATATTGCCATATCCCAGAGTTTTTCCCATATTGCCATCTCCATAAGAAACTCCTGGGCCAACTTTCTCCATAAAGTCTGATAGTAGGGCTTTATTTCCAGTCATATGTCCTGAACATCCACTGTCCAGAACTAGGATGTTTTTCATGTTGCCTTGCAATCACAAAGACCACTAATGATTAGTTTTAAGGACCCAGACTTGCTTGGATCCTTTGGCCTTATTAGGTTTGTTAACATTTGCAGCGGATTTAACATCAGAGTTTATGTTAACATTTTTCTCATCAGAATTTACAGTATCAGACTTTGCATCAGAACTTACACTAGAAGGAATAATGCTAACTTTCTTCAAAGAAGGTTTTATTTGATAATAATCATAGTACAAACTATGATATTCTTTACAAGTATAAATGGAATGCCATAAACTACCACAATGAAAACAAGGATTTTGTGGTTTAAACCTAACATTCTGACTCTTAACTCCTGATTTAGGAGGTAAAGAATTTATATCCTTATTCTTCGTGCAAAAAAAAGCAATATAGTTAGTGTTTCCACAGTTATTGCATTTCTTTCTAGGAGCATTAGGAACAGACTTATAATTATTGCTTTTATTCACACCTTCCTTTCCATTCCTATTTTTCCTAGGTGGCTTTACCTTGTTTACATTCTTAATCTCTTTCAGCTTATACATAAGCTGCTTCTTTGTTATTAAGCCTATGTTAACTTCAGCTGGTTTATCCTGTTTTAATTTGTCAGAAGTTGACTCTGCCTTAACTTCTGTATCAATATCTTTCATCTTTTCAGAATCAGACTTTACAGTTTTAGTTACAAACTTAACAGGATTTACCTTTGGCTTAGTAGTCTGTTTAACAATAATTGGCTTAATTTGTTCAGTTCTTTTTTCACTTTTATCATCTCCATAACCTAAGCCTTCTTTCCAGTTTCCACTACTTAACAAATTCTGAGTTGTTCTGCCAGTCTAAGTCCTGATAATCTCTCTTTCCTTTTCTAACTCAGTTTTCAGAGATTGATTCAATTTTAACACTTCATCTCTAACATAAAAAGTATCATCTCTTTCTTTCTGAGTTTGATGTAACATAACTAACTCTTTTTCTAAATAGTCATTCCTTTTCTTAAAAGCCAGATTTTCAGAAGTTAAACTATCAAATGTTAAGGTCTGATCTCTATAGATAATGAATATGGTTTTAAGATAAGATCTCAACTCAGTAATATCATCAGTATGAAAAGCATAAGTTGTTTGAGGTACCTTTAACTCAGCAGCTTCAGAACTGCTATCAACATTTGCCATCAAGACATAGTTCACCTCATGTTCAGAATCTGAAGTGTCTGTCCAGCTTTTCTTCTTTGTGACAAGTGCCTTGACTTTGTCACCTTTTCCTTTCTTGCAATCAGGAGATATGTGGCCTTTCTCACCATAATTGTAGCATTTAACATTTGAGTAATCTCCTCTGTCAGACTTTCCTTCTCTGCCTTCAGATTTTCTGAATCCTTTCTTATCAGAACTTCCACTTTTCCTGGAAAACTTCTTTCCCTTTCTAAATTTCTTGTAGGCTATCTTTGTGATACCCTTCACCATAAGAGCACACAATCTCATCATATCTTCATCAGCATCCATCTCAGATAGACTTTCAGTTTCTGAATCCTCATCATCATCATCAGAACTTGATGAATCTGAATCAGACTTTTTGATGAGAGCCTTTCCTTTGCCTTTCTTTGAGGCAGCAACTTTGGGGGATTCCTCCTCAGCCTTAAGAGCAACTGTTCTTGACTTTATCCCATTCCTCTTGCTTCTTTAATCCATCTCAAGTTCATGAGTTTTGAGCATACCATAAATTTTATCAAGAGTTGTTTCATCAAGAGCATAGTAGTCTCTTATAGTAGTTGCCTTCAAATCCCAACTTTCAGGAAGAGCTAAAAGGAATTTAAGATTAGTATCTTCAAGATCATATTCCTTATCCACCAGTGACAAATCATTCAAGAGTTTGACAAATCTGTCATATAAACCAGTTAACGACTCATCAGGTTTTGAGTCAAAGTGCTCATACTCTTGAGTGAGTATAGTCTTCATGTTCTTCTTAATTGCATCAGTTCCCTGGCATCCCATATCTCCTTTGCAGTCTTATAGTTAATTACCCTGTTTGATATGACATTATCAATGGCACTATGCAGCAAATGCCTTACCTTTGCATCCTTGGCAATAGATCATATATCTTCAGCTGTATACTCACTTTTCTCCTTTGGTACAGTCTTTGCTGGCTGATCTGCAACTACAACAGAGAGCTTGGTTGGTTTATGTGGTCCTTCATTAATTCTGTCAAGGTATTCTGGATCTGTAGCTTCCAGAAACATAGCCATCCTCACTTTCCATATGGGATACTCAGAAGGTCTCAGCATGGGAACCCTAATAGTCTCATATCGACTATAATTCCCAACTAATTTATGTTTAATAAATTAATAAACTTTAATATTTAATCAAGATTGAAGTAAATATTTACTGGAGAATACTTCTACCTGATAATTGAATAGTAAGTAAATATTTCTTGTCCAAACGATAAAGTATAGTTGAGGGAATACGATCTTTGGAAATCATTTTAATAAAAGCTCGGGGTGTTTAATATTTGTAAGTGGACGTTGAGTCTCTTGAAACGTAACTACAATGGTCCTTAATCGTCCTATAAATATCACCGGAATGATTTTCGGGTTTTTATTTCATAAAAACAAAACTGACCGACTCTCGGTCTAAAATATATACATGCCACGCTACTCGCTAACGTTAACGTTCTCCATTATAAACTCCCCTGGGATACTTCCAGGTTTTTATAAGCTTACACCGACCGACTCTCGGTCTAAATATAACATTTCAAACTTGGTATGAACATATACTAGAAATTATCAACAATATAGTAATGTAATACATCTCAAACTTCGTAAAATAGTTTAAAGCAATCTCATGCATATATCACAGTTTTGTAAATTATTCACAACACAACAGTTCTTAAAAGGTAGGGTTTGAAAACTTTCCTGGGTATCTCGAGGTGGAGGATGCTCTAGGTTCCGCTCGAAAATCTATAATCATAACATAATTCACTTCGTTAGGTCCCGTTCTAATTTACGGCTACACGCACTCATGCACTAATTATTATGCACTCTCTCAACTTATTTTATCCTTATTATTCCTTTAAGTCCTTATTCACATCATGGTCGCTTCATTTTTCAAAGAATCTTAAGTTCATTTTCATTTTCGCCGTCGGCTCCGCTTATGAATTCTACGGTTTCTAATCGCGCGGTCTCGGCTCCGATATTTTTATAAAACTGAAAAATCATTATTTTCATTTGAAATTTTATGGAAGTTAGGAAACTCAATATGCTACTCTCTGTAAAAATTTCATGATTTTTGAACACTTTTAAGTCGATCCTTTATATTTTCAAAGTTCGTGATTCGTAGCAGTTTTTGTCACGTAAATCACTTTTAGTAAAACGGTCATAACTTTTGATCCATAAATCGGAATCAAGCGATTAAAGCGCATAAAAGATCCTTATAACATTTTCTATCATAATCAAGGGTTATTTTTGAAGAAACTACAGTTTACATCCTCGGGACTTTCTGCAGAAACTTGAGGTTACGTTTTGTTCATTTTAACATGATTACGTTTATGATTGGAGTTTTGTTTACGCCTTAAATCTTCATACTACCACCAACAATCACCATTTCATCATCAACACACTAACTTATCTCAATAACATCATGTTATTGAGGCAACAACAATTAACCTTAAATCTACTTAACTAAACATTAAGATCTTAACAATATCACCACTAAAACTAGGTTTATAACTACATACTAAAAGGATCTTGAATTTGAATCTTAAATAAGTTTGGGTCAAAGATCTTTACCTTTCTTGAAAGCTTGAGATGTTTCCTTAATGATGGTGGAGTCTTGGGAGTGCTTGGTATGGTTTTTGGAACCTAAAACCACCATTGAAATCAAGAAACCAAAGAAGAGTTACTATTCATACTATTCACTAGCAACTTTCTTGATTTTATTTCACCCATCAAATCTTGATAAAAAGGGATCAAAGATTTATCTTACGTTACTTTGGTTGTTAGGAAGCTTGAGAATTAATGGGAGGATTTAATCATGGCTAGAACTTGAGGTTTTGAATTTGATTTCTTGGTGAAGAAGAAGAAGCCGAATGGAAGAAATGGGGAGAGAAGAAGTGTTTTTCTGTTTGCTTCCTTGGTTGCTTCTTGGAAATAATTCAAGTGGTAGCTTGTAATTGATCTTTATTCTCTAGTATATATCCTAGGATTTATTCTTGTTGCCAAATCCTTGGACAAATCTAGCTAGGCTTCCTAGTTTACAAGCTAACCTAATTAGCTTAGCCATTTAGCTTACTATTCTCTAGCCCTTGGTTGTCATCCTATACCTTAGCTCACTATTTGATAAAGTAACCATGGTTACTTTCCTACCATGGTTAGTTAGTGCGCTACGTTTATTTAAGTGTTTACGCGTTCGCTCGGTCGCTTAAACGTGTTCGTAATACTTTCTTGAAAATGGTTCGCGACGTCATTCCTTTCATATTTATTCCTTATGTTTTGAATTATCATACTTGGATATAAATCCGTAGGGTTTTAAATTTGTAATTATATTATGATTCCCGTAATCCTCGATGATTCGTAAATATGGTCGTTTTTCAAATTTCATTTTCTTCGAAAACTAATAGCGTTTACATACACTCATTTGGTACGTATAATCATGTTATCAATTCCGAAACTCATTTTCTCATGCACAACATAGTGTGGGCTAAAAAGTTTTTCCCCGTCCGTCAGGGTTACTATTCATTAAACGTTTTAAAAGGTCTCAAAAATTCAAGTTATTATATTATTATTCATACAGGTCCTTTACCGATGTCAAAAATTTGGGTTCTTATAGAGACTTTCATCAGGCTTGGCCTCAAAGTGTTCATATTCTTGAATCAGAACAACCCTTCTGTTCTTCTTGATGGTCATGGTTCCTTGATATTGAGTTTTAAGAGCATCCCAGGTCTCTTTGGCAGTCATGTAGGCTATAACCCTGTTTGACATCACGGAATCAAGACTGTTATGCAAAATGTTTCTTACCTTTGCATCTTTCAGCACAACTACTTTCTTTTCTGGTGTCCACTCACTCTTCTCCTTTAGCTGATAGTGTTCCGCAACAGTAGGAGTTGCAGGCACCAGTTTTGTTGGCATGTATAGTCCATCATTAATCACGTCGAGATAATCTGGATCTTTAGCTTCGAGGTGCATGAGCATCTTCACCTTCCATGTAGGATATTCAGTCTTTTTCAGAATGGGAATTTTAATACTTTCATACTTGTTCAGAGACATGTTTAGATCATTTCTGATTCTAAGTTTATCAGTGAGCTCTGATACCAATTGTTGCCCAGTGAAGATACAATTATTTAAGGGGGTTGGATACAATTGTATAAATGTTTTGAACAAGTAACAAAATATAACAGCTTTTTCTATATCTGATAAAAACTGTTTAAAACTCTCTCAAGAAATACTGATGTTCTTGAGAGCTGCTAGGTCGAATGATACTCGAGATCGATTCACTAAGTGATGACCTAAATTGTGTTTATATACTACACAACTACAACAAATCAATCTAAGATATACATCATCAAAAGCTAACTGAAACTGATACATATCTTTAACTGAATAGATAAAGTCCTATAACTCAGACGTAAAAGATATCTCTTCCACAATACAAGGAACAGAACAAATCTTCTAAGCTGAATATCTCCAAATACTGATGACATCCAAATACTGATGATATGTCAAATCCTGACGACACATCAAGTACTGATGACACCAAACAGCCAGATCTTGAGCTTCTTCTGATCATTGACATTTCAATATGTAACAAATACCTCTCTAAACCCTTCATGTTCTACAATCCTAAAAGGTTGATTGTCTTTAATACAAATTAGGGAAACTTTTTTTTGTTAATCTCTATTGATTAAAGGTGTGAGCTTTAACGGTGCCAAATTTTTCTTCCTTTGAAATTTTTTTAAATTGCAAAGTCTTTTGCAATTTATCAAGATTCTTCCGAAGTGGTGATTTAGGACATGTATTTTTCAAGTGATTCATCATTGCGGACGTGCCATTTCGAGAATAACATCCAATCATTACACCACATAATCTACATTTAGCTTTCTCTTTACCAACCGCACACCCTGTAATCCTATCAAAAAAATCCCATGCTTCTGAACCCTTTTTACCCTCATATATTTCATCTGGTTTATCATTATGTTTGAGTTCTTCATCTTGTAAGTTCACATTTATCTACAAATTAAGCAAATATATCTAAAGTTTGTAAAACTTATAAAATTAGTAGAAATAGAAATTACAAATAGGGAAGAACAAAGTATAAAGTGGATTGGTAATTGAAATATTTACCGGTTCAGCCTGAGGCTCAGCTTGTATTGGAGTTTGATTCTTCGATGGTCCATCTCCATCTCCATCCATTACTGCTCAACTTGGATGTATTGTGTTGTATAGCCGATTCCCGATTTACTCTTGTCTAGTTGAGCAGCCTTACTTACAGGATTGTAATTAGATTAGGTCTTGATTTTTCAGTGAACTTTAGCGAAATTGAAAAGTGAAAAGGGCCACCAGCCCACTGCTACTTTGTAATTTGAGCCCGCCAGCCTACTGCAGTTGTGTTCAGTACTTCAGTAACAGTATATAATATATATATATTAGAAATTTATATTATATAAATATATTATTTATTTAATTTATTTTAATAATCACATCGGTTTCGAATTTTTACGGTTCGGTTATAACATAAAACCGAAACCGCAAATCGGTTTCGGTTTTTAATTTTTCGGTTTCAGTTTCGGTTCAGATTTAATCGGTTCGGTTTTAATTGGTTTTTAGCGGTTTCTATTTCGGTTTCAGTTTTTTTCGGTTTTCCGCTCATCCCTAGCTGCTATTGAATACCAGAACCCAACTCAGAGATTACCTCAGGGCAAGGTAGCAGGAATTCTGGAGGTGGATGCAGCTACAACTATAGCTGCTCAGCTTAAGGCTTTGAAGATGAAGGTGGATTCTTTGGCTAATTATGGAGTAAATCAAATCACTAGTGTTTGTGAGCTTTGTGCTGGAGCGCATGAGACGGAGCACTGTGCTATTTCTAGTGAATCGGCTCAGTTCGTGAGCATCTTTCAGAGGTTGTAGCAACCAGCTCCAATCACCTATCATCCCAACAACCGCAATCATCCTAACTTCAGCTGGAGCAATACTCAGAATGCGGTACAACAGCCTTATCAGTAGTATGCTGCAAAGCAATACAACTTTCCTGTTTTTCAGCAACCGCAATATACACCAAGACAACAACTCCAGGTGCAACAATCTAATAAAAAATCTGAATTGGAGGAGTTGAGGCTCATGTACAAGAGCCAAGCGGTTTCTATTAAGACCTTGGAGAATCAAATTGGGCAGATTGCCAATGCCTTGATGAATTGACAACCTGGTACACTCCTTAGTGACACTAAAGTGCCAGGAAAGAAGGAAGCAAAAGAGCAGGTTAAGGCAATTACATTGAGGTCTGGGAAGGTTGCAAATCTCAAAAAATCTCAAGTTTCGGAAGATGAAGCTGGGGTTGAGAAAGATGTGCAGAAGGAAGCAGAAGTGGAACCAAGGAAGACTACACACTCCCCCTGAGGGTAATACAGGGGAGAAACATATCTATCCTCCACCTCCTTTTCCTCAGAGGCTGCAGAAGAAAAAGTTGGATAAGCAGTTTGAGAAGTTTCTGGAGGTGTTTAAGAAACTTCATATCAACATACCTTTTGCTGAAGCTCTTGAACAGATGCCTAGCTATGCGAAGTTTATGAAAGGTTTTCTCTCTCGGAAAGTGAAGCTCGATGAAATAGAGATAGTTGCTCTCACGGAGGAATGCAGTGATGTGCTGCAACAGAAGTTGCCTTCGAAACTTAAAGATCCTGGAAGCTTCACTATTCCTTGTACCATTGGAAAAGTGTCATTTGACAAATGCTTATGTGACTTGGGATCTAGCATCAATCTGATGCCTTTGTCTATCTTCAAGAAGTTGGACTTACCTGATCCAAAGCCTACTTATATGACCTTGCAGTTGGCCGATCACTCTATTACATATTCACGAGGCATTGTGGTGGATGTCTTGGTCAAGGTGGACAAACTCATCTTTCCTGCTGATTTTGTAATTCTTGATTTCAAGGAGGATAAGAAGATTCCCATAATCTTGGGAAGACCATTCTTGGCTACTGGCCGAACCTTGATAGATGTGCAGAAGGGTGAGCTCACTATGCGAGTACTGGATCAGGATGTGACTTCTAATATTTTCGATGCCATGAAATTCCCTACTGATAATGAGGAGTTCTTAAAGGTGGAATTGGTCGATTCTGTAGTAACTTCAGAACTTGATCAAATGCTAAGGTCTGATTCCTTAGAGAAAGCCTTGTTGGGAAATTCAGATAGTGAAGATGATGAAGGTGATGAGCAGTTGCAATATTTGAATGATTCTCCTTGGAAGTGAAGACTGGATATGCCATTTGAATCTCTTAGATTGGAGGAGCTGAAAAAGTCTCCAAAGCGCCTCAAGCTATCTATTGAGGAAGCTCCTTCACTCGAACTTTAACCATTGCCTGAACACTTGAGGTATACGTTTTTAGGTGGTGCATCTACTTTGCCTATTATTATTGCATCTGACCTTTCAGGTAGTGATGAGGAAAATCTATTGAGAATTTTAAGAGAGTTCAAATCGGCAATTGGATTGACTATAATAGATATCAAGAGAATCAACCCTTCTTATTACATGCATAAAATTCTGCTAGAGGAAGTTAGCAAGCCTACTGTTGAGCAACAGAGAAGGCTGAATCCGATAATGAAAGAGGTTGTGAAGATGGAAATTCTCAAGTGGCTAGATGCAGGGATCATCTATCATGTTTCTAACAGTTCTTGGGTGAGTCCAGTTCAGTGTGTGTCGAAGAAAGGAGGCATCACAGTTGTTGCTAATGAGAAGAATGAGCTCATTCCTACTCGAACAGTCACGGGATGGAGAGTTTGCATGGATTACATAAAGCTAAACAAAGCCACAAGGAAGGATCACTTCCCTCTTCCATTTATTGATCAAATGCTTGACAGGTTGGTTGGGCATGAATACTATTCTCTTTTGGATGGCTATTCGGGTTATAATCAGATTTGTATCGCTTCAAAAGATCAAGAGAAGACTACTTTCACTTGTCCATTTGGTACTTTTGCCTTCAGAAGAGTTTCTTTTGGTTTGTGTGGTGTACCTTCCACATTTCAGAGATGTATGATGGCCATTTTCTCTGACATGATTGGTCAGAATGTGGAGGTGTTTATGGAAGATTTCTCTGTGTTCGGTGATTCTTTTGTCGAGTGATTGTAAAATCTTGGCACCATTCTTAGAAGGTGTGTTGAGACCAATCTGGTTCTCAATTGGGAGAAATGTCACTTCATAGTGCAACAAGGCATCATTCTTGGGCACAAGGTCTCTAGTAAGGGTCTTGAGGTGGACAAAGCCAAGGTAGGGATCATTGAAAATCTTCCCCTACTAAAATCTGTAAAGGGAGTCCGTAGCTTTCTTGGTCATGCGGGTTTCTATTGGGATTTTATCAAGGACTTCTCTAAAATCTCTAAACCCTTATGCAATATTTTAGAGAAAGATGTCACTTTCAAGTTTGATGACGAGTGTCTAGCTGCTTTTGAGAGCTTAAAGAAGAGTTTAATCACGACACCTGTCATAACTGCACCTGATTGGAATGAACCTTTTAAAATGATGTGCGATGCCAGTGACTATGCAGTTAGAGCAGTTCTTGGGCAGAGGAAGAACAACATATTTCACGTGGTCTACTATGCTAGTAACACCCTCAATGATGCTCAACTAAACTATACTACTACTGAGAATGAGTTATTGGTTATTGTCTATACTTTTGAGAAGTTTCGATCTTATTTATTTGGGACGAAGGTGATAGTTTTCACTGATAATGCTATTATTTTCTATCTCGTCTCAAAGAAGGACTCGAAGCCTAGACTGATTCGATGGGTTCTTTTACTTCAAGAGTTTGAGTTGGAGATCATAGGAAAGGCACTGAGAATCAAGTCGCTGATCATCTCTCTCATTTAGAATATCCAAGTGCAACTTCACAGAATAAGACATTGATCAATGAGTCTTTTCCCGATGAGTAGTTGTTTGGGGTGCAAGAGGAAGAACCGTGGTTTGCAGACATTGTGAACCACCTTGTGAGCAATATTATGCCTGTAGACCTGTCTTCTGCTTAAAGGAAGAAGTTTCTTCATGAGGTGAAGTGGTACATGTGGGATGAGCCATTCTTGTTTCAACAAGGAGCTGACCAAATCATCAGGAGATGTATTCCGTACAGCGAAACGGGGGATCTTGCGAGATTGCCATTCGACTGCTTATAGAGGACACTATGGTGGAGAAAACACAACAGCTTGTATCCTTCAAGTGGGATTCTTTTGGCCTATATTATTTAAGGATGCGCATCAGTTTGTTTTGAAGTGTGATCGATGCCAGCTTGTTGGTAATATGTCCAAGAGGGATGAAATGCCTCTTAATGTGCTTCTCGAGGTTGAGGTCTTTGATGTTTGGGGAATTGACTTCATGGGGCCATTTGTCTCATCTTGCAATAATCAGTATATCTTGTTGGCGATTGATTATGTCTCAAAATGGGTTAAAGTCAAGGCTTTGCCGACGAATGATGCTAAGGTAGTGCTTAATTTTCTTCATAAGCAGATATTCACAAGATTTGGGACTCCAATAGTCATAATCAGTGATGAGGGATCGCATTTCTGCAATCGCAAGTTCACTGCTATGATACAGCGATATAATGTGAATCATCACATTGCTACAGCCTACCATCCTCAGACTAATGGTCAAGCTGAGGTATCTAAGAGAGAGATCAAGTGTAATATCCGGGATATATCGTGTAAATATTTTTGCTATTATATAATTATTATGTGTGTTCAATATCTATTCTGTGAGCTAATTGTTAAGTGTTATCTGTACTTGAATATTCAAAAATAATATTAATTGAGTATTTTAATTTTTATATGTCCAAAATAAAATATAGATAATTGTCATATTTTCCTAATTATTTTTATGTTGGTTTATGGATTTATAAGAATCATATGAAATTTCTAAAATCTTTTTCCGGGTAATTAAAATCTATTTTATAAAAACCGGGAACCAACCGACGCCAACCGTTGTTACGTTTTTGGAACCCGAAACTCTTTCGAGAACTCCTTCCTAACCTAATTGTAATATTCCGAGCATATTCCATGTTTCGACTTTTTCGATCCGGCGTACGGTTTGTCCTGCGCGGGTCCCGGCGCAACATTTTCAATACAATATTCGTTTCGGTAAATCAATAAAACCCGTATTTTCGATAAACGGGAGCTTTTTATTAAACTATCACAATTATCACTTCGTAATACGTGTAACCAGGCGCTGAGACCAAGACCGCAGTACAAATTGTACTGATTTGGATAATTATCCCGAAAACCGATACCGTTTGGATCAGTTTTTACAAATAAACGTACCGTTTTATATCCGGAATGATCCAACGGGATACAAATTTTCCGTAATTATAAATAGCCTTTTACAGTATTTTATTTCGTATCAAAATCATTTGCAGATAGTTAATTATATAATTTTCAGAGAAAAGCCCTAATTACATAAACTGTTCTAAGAATCAAACAACAAAACGAAGGCGTTGCCGATATCAGTTTTCAAAGCTTGAGTAACCAAAACGAAGGATTTGAGGTGTTCTATCAGATTCTGAGCTTTGTTTCACTGCAGAAATCAAGGTTATTTTTCTAAAAATTTATTTATTTTCGAATTTATTTTATTAAAAATATGATTTTTTGTTCGGATGATTGTTTGTATGATTTGATGATTGCATGTTGTAGAGCTTGTTTTCCTGATGATTTTCATATGTCATAGGTCTGATTTGGAGTTCAATAACATGCTCAAAAGTGAGTTTAATTTTCGAATTTCAAAATTAGGGTTTATAACCCGTATGAATGTTCTTAATTGAAATTTGGGGATTTCTTATTCTGTGATAGATTGATGTTGTGTTATAGTGGGTTGTGTTCTCTGTAAAATTTGCAATCTAGTCGTATAAGTTTCATGAACCAACGAGGTCTGTAGAGAAGGGAGTTGTGTTTTGAAGTTTTCCGATGTTCGCCGGAAACTGGAAAATTTCACGGCCAAATTCTGGCCAACTCAGGGATTGTTAGGATGAATTGATTGCATGGTTGTGTTCTGATGTTGTGTAGATGTGATCTGGAGGTGTTGGTGGGGTGAGGACGCCGGGAACGTGTTCTCTGGCGAACCCGACTGTTTTCCGGCGAAGGGCTGGAAAATTACAGTTTAGTACCCCAACTTTTGAAAACGATGCAGTTAGGTCCCTGAAGTTTCCAGACTTTGCAAATTTAGGATTCCTGTTTATAAAATGTTTAAAAATCATATTTTCTATTTATTTTTATTATAAAAATTCATTTTTAAATTCTGAAAATTCTAAAAATTATTATTTTAATTCTGAAAATTATTTTTAATTCACAAATAAATCTAAATTAATTAGTTAATTAATTTCAGTTAATTTATAATTGATTAATTGGTCAATTAATTTGAAAATTAATTGATTAATTGATTTAATTAATTATTAATTGATTTTAGTTAATTATTTAATTAGATTTAATTATTTAAAAATGATTTAAAAATTCTGAAAAATAGTTTCGAGCTTTAAAATATTATTCTAAATTATTTCCAAGGCTCGAGAATTATTTTAAAATTATTTCGGAGCCAGAATGGGCCAACCGAACCCTGTTTATTAACCCGAAATTGATCCAACGACCCGTTTTAATTTCGAAAAATGTTTTAAAAATCATTTTAAATACCAGAAAGCCTATTTATGACCCGAGACTTCTTTATAAATAATATATCATTGATTACGTGATGTATTATGTGCTATATGTGACTTGTTAATTGACTATCGGTCTATATATTCGGTGTTTACTTGATTATTGCATAACTTTCAATCCGTTAATCGAATTTGGGTAAACCGAAGGGTAGATAGAAGTATGTGTTGAATAGAATTCCATGAGTAAATTATTGATAGATGCTTATGATATGTGAGCAGAAGAGGCAAGACGTAAGAAAGGGAAACAGATAGTTGAAGAGTAAGACGGTTGTGATTGGAAACGAGTGCAGTGTAGTAAGCTAATATCAGGCAAATGTTCTGAACTTTCTCGAGATATTGTAGTACTTGATAATCCTGTGATATTACAAGTGCTTTGAAGCACAGAAACCTAAATCCTGATTTCAGTTATTGTTCTTGAGCCATGAATCATATTCTTTCTAATCCATTGATTATTGTATACCCAAACAAGAACCACAAATCTAAGATACTACTCCACAGATACATACAAACTAAATACCAGACACTAAAATGAACTATTATATACTCAACCCATGGTATCTTATACTTTGAAAGACTAAATCCTTGAAACCTTGAAACGTTGATTCCTTTGTTATCCAATTCTTTCATTACCCAGCATCCAAGCTTTTAAATTGCCTTATTGATCCTTACAAGGATTGAAACCCTTTCATTGTTAAACATTTATTGTTGTTAATGATTTCGGTTATTGTTTATTATTGCATATTCTGTTATTATGTTAGAATTGGATTGTTTTTATAAAATTGTGGACCAGATTCGTGGTCAGACCATATAATGGTCAAGTTAGGCCAATGTGTGCCTTGGATCCAGTAGTTAGAGCAATGTTGTGTGCCTTGCTCGGGGTTAGTGCGTGACTGATCAGCAGCCTAACCTTGGTTTTTAAATTAAAAGTATAATATCCAATTCTAAATCATAATCCATTGTTCACTTGATATCATAACCATATTCACCTGATGATCATTATTCTCAGTTTTATCGTTGTGACTTGCTGAGCTAGTTAGCTCATTTGTGCGATGTTGTTTATATTCTTTCCAGTTAAAAATGAACCAGTTGGTAAAGAGGATCCCCAGTCCAGCGCGAGAGCTAGGGGTTCAGGTTGAGAAAGCGGAGCTAGTAGGCTTCTTTTGGAATAATTTAAGTTTGTAAAAGTTTGTAATAATGTTTAATACTCAGTTTGAATTTGAAATAGTTGGGATTTGAATGGTTTGTAATATATTAGTGTGTTTGGCTTGTGTGCATACTTTAACCTGTTGCGGTCCGTGGTGGTTGGTAAGTAGGGTCATTGCATATATTATTATTATCTTTACTATTGTTATAAGTAGGTTATAATTAAGGTGTGTGTGTGGACCCCAAACTTCTGACCCGGGTTTGGAGGGCGCCACAGGTTTGGTATCAGAGCTACAAGTTATAAGTCACTGACACAAGTTTAGGTTGACGGGAATGGGTAGAGGGATAGGATTAGAAGTAAGGTATAGGATGATAGAACGTCGAGAGGTTGAGTGTTATGGTATAACCAGTATTAGTATAGTTTGCGTCGTGGTACGAGATTCTTATATTACGATATAATTTCAGATAGCAGAGATGGCCGACTCTTTTATTCCCGTATCAGCTGATCACTCAGAGCTTTCAGTTGGAGCACCAGCATCGGATCCACGTCCTGTTATTCCACCAGCATTGGCTATTCTACCTCCACCGGTGTTGCAGCCCGTACCATTGCAGGCTATTCCACCTCCAGGCATGAGGCCACCTATTAGAGGACCCCCACCTGCTGACTCAAGCTTTACTAGTCATTCAGTCATAGGAGTACCTTTCCAGTTCTCTTCCTATCCTGTCCCATATCATCAGTTTGAGGCTTGCCTTATGGAGCAGCGATTCCTACAGGGTCAGATCCAGGAGTTATTGCATATCATGCGTACCAGAGAGATGGGGAGTGGTGAAAGGCGACTTAGGGAGAGGCTCCAGGCGTTTCGTAGAGCAGCTGCTGTAAGGATTGCTGAGGCTACACATGAGGACATCACCCCTGATTTCCTAGTGGAGTGGGCTAAGTGGGTTCTAGAGGAGCTTGAGGAGATAGGAGGTCCAGATTTGCCATGAGTTAGAGATTTTGAGATGGAGATGCTGAGCAGTGTTGTTATGGTTATGTAGTATGGACAGTAGTGTGTAGTGTGTATCAGTAGACTTTTGAGTTGTATTTATAGACTAGTGATGCTGACTAGTGAGTAGGTTGTTGTACCCTTTTTGCTTTTACTTTCGAAGCATCTTTACGCTTGTACTACCTAAAACTTTTGATCTATATATCAGTACCTTTTCCTTTCCAACACTGTCATTTACTTTATTGCACCTGTTTTACTTTACCTTATTTATTGCACCAGTATACCCTGTGATACCATGTACCCTATTTTCCATAACTGTTTATATTCTGTAAAGAAGCATGCAATTTACTTAGTTACAACTGTTTTCAAAAAGAGATATTTCTATTTTACAAAACTTTTCTTTTATACAAAGATTTGATTCAAAAGCTAAATAAATTGATTGATTCTTTACAGAAAATGCCTCCCAGAAGAAATACCCGCACCAACACCCAAAATGAAGAAACCAACAACAACAACAATAACAACCAAAATGATACAAACCAGAATGTGAACCCAGGACCCATGGACCCAGCAATAGCCCAGATTCTTCAAATCTTGGCCCAACAAACAGTTCACCTGGCACAACAACAGCAGAGACAGACCAATCCCCAGGTAACTTTCAAAACTTTTCAGGCAGTAAACCTACCAGAATTCAAGGGTTCCTTAGAGCCAATTGAAGCAAATATGTGGTTAAAGGAAATAGAGAAGGCTTTTGCCTTGGTAAAAGTGAAAGAGGAGCAGAAGGTTGAATTTGCAAGTTACTATCTGAAGAATGAGGCCACCTATTGGTGGGAGATGGTGAAGACATTGGAAAGTACAGGTGTTATTACTTGGGAAAGGTTTAAGGAATTGTTTTTAGAAAAGTATTTTCCTCAGTTTGTTCAGGATCAAATGGAGCTGAAGTTTTTAGAATTAAAGCAAGGGAACATGTTGGTAACAGATTATGAGGGGAAGTTTGAGGAATTGTCAAGGTATGTGCCGTCGTATGTTGATACTGATAGAAAGAAAGCTAAGAGATTCCAGCAAGGCTTGAAGCCATGGATCAGAGGGAAGGTAGCTATTTTTGAATTGGATACCTATGTCGGGGTTGTACAGAAAGCTATGATCGCAGAGACAGAGAGTGAGATGTTCCAGCAAGAAAAGGAAAGTTGAGGGAAGTGAGGGTCAGTCACAAACAGGGAAGTTTCCAAATTTTAAGAAGGGCAATTTTCAGCCAGGGAGAAATTTTAATTTCAGGAGACAAAATGCAGGAGACGGAGGCCAGGGCAATCGTTCAGCTAATGTGAATCAGCCGAATCAGTTGAGATTAACTTTTCCAGATTGTCAAGTATGTGGAAAGAAGCATGGAGGAGTTTGTAACAAGTTGAATGTGGTATGTTTTAAATGCAACCAGAAAGGGCACTACTCGAGGGAGTGCCGAAATCAGCCAGCAAGAGAGCCAGCAAATAAGGATCAGCCTACCCGGAATCCAGCAGTGAAAGTTCTAGTCATTGGATTTACATGCTTTAAATGTGGGAAGCCAGGACATATGGCCAGGGATTGCAAGACACCAACCCCAGTCAGTAATGCATTAAGGATTATGGGATCTACCCCAACAGTGAATGAGACTCTGAGGGCTAGAGTTTTTGACATGTCGGTGAAGGATGCGATCCAGGATACGGATGTCGTGGCAGGTACGCTTAATGTGAATTCTTTATGTGCCAAAGTGTTAATAGATTCGGGAGTAACTCGCTCATTTGTATCACAAGATTTTGTTAGTAAGTTAAATTGTCCAGTTGGGTATTTAAATGAAATAATGACTGTGGAATTAGCAAATCAAGAACGTGTAACTGTTAACCAAGTTTGTGGGAATTGTGAGATTGAGATTTCTGGTAGTAAGTTTTGTGTAGATTTGATACCGTTTAAGTTAGGAGAATTTGACGTTATATTAGGGATGGATTGGTTATCTAAGCATGATGCTCAGATAGATTGTCGAAATAAGAAAGTAATGGCGAAAATGCCAGATGAAAGAATAGTATCGTTCAAGGGACAGAAGCAGGTAAAGAAGTTCTTAACGATGATTCAAGCCAAGAAGTTACTACGATAAGGATGTGAGCATTTCGTAGCATATGTGATCGACAGAAGTCAGGAGCCAGCAAAACTTGAAGATATTCCAGTTATAAATGAATTTCCAGACGTATTTCCCGATGAGTTACCAGGACTTCCTCCAAATAGAGAAATTGAATTTGCAATCGACTTAGCACCTGGAATCGAACCAGTATCCAAGGCCCCGTATAGAATGGCGCCTGTTGAGATAAAAGAGTTAGCAAAGCAATTGCAAGAGTTGTTAGAGAAAGGAGTAATTAGATCCAGCGTATCCCCGTGGGGTGCACCGGTATTATTTGTCAAGAAGAAGGATGGAAGCATGAGACTGTGCATCGACTATAGGGAGCTCAACAAGTTGACGATCAAGAATAAGTATCCGTTACCCATAATTGATGATTTGTTTGACCAATTGAAGGGAGCCAAGTATTTCTCCAAAATTGATTTAAGATCGGGATATCATCAACTGAAGATCAAACCAGAAGATATACCAAAGACAGCTTTCAGAACAAGGTATGGACATTACGAGTTTTTAGTGATGTCTTTTGGATTGACCAACGCCCCAGCAGCGTTTATGGACCTAATGAATAGAATTTTCAAGGAATATTTGGACAAGTTCGTTATAGTATTTATAGACAATATTTTGATCTATTCAAAGACGAAGGAGGATCATGCGGAACATTTAAGGACAACTTTGGAGATTTTAAGGAAAAAGAAGTTATATGCTAAATTGTCGAAGTGTGAGTTTTGGCTACAGGAAGTTCAGTTCTTAGGACACATAGTCAGTAACGAAGGGATCAAAGTGGACCCGGCAAAGATCGAGGCAATTACGAATTGGGAAAGACCGAGAACACCCACTGAGGTAAGAAGTTTCTTGGGATTGGCAGGATATTATCGACGATTCGTTCAGAATTTCTCAAAAATTGCAACACCATTGACAAAGCTTACACGAAAGAATGAAAAGTTTATATGGAATGACAAGTGCGAAGGAGGTTTTCAGGAATTGAAGCGAAGATTAATCACAGCACTTGTTTTGTCACTTCCAGACGATCAAGGGAATTTCGTAATTTATAGCGATGCTTCTTACAAAGGATTAGGATGTGTTCTTATGCAGCAGGACAAGGTGATTGCGTATGCGTCAAGGCAATTGAAACCACACGAACAGAAGTACCCTACTCATGATTTGGAGTTAGCAGCTATAGTTTTCGCTTTGAAGATTTGGAGACATTATTTTTATGGAGAAAAGTATGAGATTTTCACGGATCACAAAATTTTGAAATATATATTTACCCAGAAGGAACTTAATATGAGACAAAGGAGATGGTTAGAATTGATCAAAGATTATGACTGCTCGATTAATTATCATCCCGGTAAGGCGAACGTTGTAGCAGATGCGTTAAGTCGGAAGGAAAAATTAAATGTACTATCCGTACCTGAAGAGATATATAAAGAATTTCAAAAATTGGAATTGGAGATTAGAATTTGCAAGCCTGAGGAAGCAAAAGTGTACGGTATGATTTTCCAACCGGAGTTATTGGAGAAAATAAAGAAATGCCAGAAAGAGGTAATGGATCAAGATATAAATAGTTTGGTAGGTGAGGAATTATGCACGCAATAAGATGATCAAGGTATTCTTAGGTTTTCTTCAAGAATTTGGATTCCACCAGTGACGGAGCTGAAAAATGAAATTTTACAAGAGGCACATAGTTCAAGATATTCCATCCATCCAGGGAGTACCAAAATGTACAGAGATTTAAAGAAGAATTATTGGTGGCCAAATATGAAGAGGGAAATTGCGGAATGGGTTAGCAAATGCTATACCTGTTAGAAAGTTAAAGTAGAGCATCAGAGACCAAGTGGATTGCTACAGCCATTGGAGATTCCAGAGTGGAAGTGGGAACATATTGCCATGGATTTCATAGTTGGATTACCAAGGACAAGGGCTAATCATGATGCCATTTGGGTTATAGTAGATAGACTTACCAAGTCAGCTCATTTTCTGCCTATAAATGAAAGATTTTTGCTCGACAAGTTAATTCATATGTACTTGAAAGAGATCGTAGTTCATCATGGAGTTCCAGTGTCTATTGTATCTGATCGAGACCCAAGATTTAATTCAAGATTTTGGAAGAGTTTTCAAGAATGTTTGGGAACAAGACTGAATATGAGTACAACTTATCACCCCCAAACGGATGGCCAAAGTGAAAGAACGATCCAGACAATTGAGGACATGCTACGTGTTTGTGCTATTGATTTCAAAGGAAGTTGGGACGAGCATTTACCCCTGGTAGAGTTTGCTTATAACAACAGTTATCACGCCAGTATTGGGATGCCACCTTATGAAGCCCTTTATGGATGCAAGTGTAGATCTCCAATATATTAGGACGAAGTAGGAGAACGCAAAATACTCGGACCTGAATTAGTGCAGCCGACAAAGGAAGTTGTTGAAATTATCCAGAAAAGATTAATAGCCGCATAAGATCGTCAAAGGAAATATGCAGACCAGTCAAGAAAAGACATGGAATTTGAAGAAGGAAGCTTGGTATTATTGAAAGTATCACCATGGAAAGGACTAACGAGGTTTGGGAAGAAAGGGAAGCTAAACCCAAGATATGTCGGACCTTTTGAAATCCTAAAGTGTATTGGCAAGGTAGTTTACGAATTGGCGTTACCTCCGCACATGGAGCACCTTCACAATGTTTTTCACATATCAATGCTTAAGAAATATAATCCAGACTCCAGTCATGTAATAGAATATGAGCCAATAGAACTTCAAGCAGATTTATCTTATGTAGAGAATCCGATAGAGATTCTAGAGGAAAGAGAGAAAGTATTGAGAAATAAAGTGGTAAAGTTAGTAAGAGTATTGTGGAGAAACTCAAAGGTTGAAGAGTCAACCTGGGAGTTAGAAAGTGATATGAGAGAAAAGTACCCTCATTTGCTTTTTTAGAGATTCTGAGGACAGAATCCTTTTAAGGGGGGAAGAATGTAATATCCGGGATATATCGTGTAATTATTTTTGCTATTATATAATTATTATGTGTGTTCAATATCTATTCTGTGAGCTAATTGTTAAGTGTTATCTGTACTTGAATATTCAAAAATAATATTAATTGAGTATTTTAATTTTTATATGTCCAAAATAAAATATAGATAATTGTCATATCTTCCTAATTATTTTTATGTTGGTTTATGGATTTATAAGAATCATATGAAATTTCTAAAATCTTTTTCCGGGTAATTAAAATCTATTTTATAAAAACCGGGAACCAACCGACGTCAACCGTTGTTACGTTTTTGGAACCCGAAACTCTTTCGAGAACTCCTTTCTAACCTAATTGTAATATTCCGAGCATATTCCATGTTTCAACTTTTTCGATCCGGCGTACGGTTTATCCTGCGCGGGTCCCGGCGCAACATTTTCGATACAATATTCGTTTCGGTAAATCAATAAAACCCGTATTTTCGATAAACGGGAGCTTTTTATTAAACTATCACAATTATCACTTCGTAATACGTGTAACCAGGCGCTGAGACCAAGACCGCAGTACAAATTGTACAGATTTGGATAATTATCCCGAAAACCGATACCGTTTGAATCAGTTTTTACAAATAAATGTACCGTTTTATATCCGGAATGATCCAACGGGATACAAATTTTCCGTAATTATAAATAGCCTTTTACCGTATTTTATTTCGTATCAAAATCATTTGCAGATAGTTAATTATATAATTTTCAGAGAAAAGCCCTAATTACATAAACTGTTCTAAGAATCAAACAGCAAAACGAAGGCGTTACCGATCTCTGTTTTTAAAGCTTGAGTAACCAAAACGAAGGATTTGAGGTATTCTATCAGATTCTGAGCTTTGTTTCACTGCAGAAATCAAGGTTATTTTTCTAAAAATTTATTTATTTTCGAATTTATTTTATTAAAAATATGAATTTTTGTTCGGATGATTGTTTGTATGATTTGATGATTGCATGTTGTAGAGCTTGTTTTCCTGATGATTTTCATATGTCATACGTATGATTTGGAGTTCAATAACATGCTCAAAAGTGGGTTTAATTTTCGAATTTCAAAATTAGGGTTTATAACCCGTATGAATGTTCTTAATTGAAATTTGGGGGTTTCTTATTCTGTGATAAATTGATGTTGTGTTATAGTGCATTGTGTTCTCTGTGAAATTTGCAATCTAGTCGTATAAGTTTCATGAACCAACGAGGTCTGTAGAGAAGGGAGTTGTGTTTTGAAGTTTTCTGATGTTCGCCGGAAACTGGAAAACTTCACGGCCAAATTCCGGCCAACTCAGGGATTGTTATGATGAATTGATTGCATGGTTGTGTTCCTGGTATTGTGTAGATGTAATCTGGAGGTGTTGGTGGGGTGAGGACGCCGGGAACGTGTTCTCCGGCGAACCCGACTGTTTTCCGGCGAAGGGCTGGAAAATTACAGTTTAGTACCCCAACTTTTGAAAACGATGCAGTTAGGTCCCTGAAGTTTCCAGACTTTGCAAATTTAGGATTCCTGTTTATAAAATGTTTAAAAATCATATTTCCTATTTATTTTTATTATAAAAATTCATTTTTAAATTCTGAAAATTCTAAAAATTATTATTTTAATTCTGAAAATTATTTTTAATTCACAAATAAATCTAAATTAATTAGTTAATTAATTTCAGTTAATTTATAATTGATTAATTGGTCAATTAATTCGAAAATTAATTGATTAATTGATTTAATTAATTATTAATTGATTTTAATTAATTATTTAATTAGATTTAATTATTTAAAAATGATTTAAAAATTCTGAAAAATAGTTTCGAGCTTTAAAATACTATTCTAAATTATTTCCAAGGCTCGTGAATTATTCTAAAATTATTTCGGAGCCAGAATGGGCCAACCGAACCCTGTTTATTAACCCGAAATTGATCCAACGACCCGTTTTAATTCCGAAAAATGTTTTAAAAATCATTTTAAATACCAGAAAGCCTATTTATGACCCGAGACTTCTTTATAAATAATATATCATTGATTACGTGATGTATTATGTGCTATATGTGACTTGTTAATTGACTATCGGTCTATATATTCGGTGTTTACTTGATTATTGCATAACTTTCAATCCATTAATCGGATTTGGGTAAACCGAAGGGTAGATAGAAGTATGTGTTGAATAGAATTCCATGAGTAAATTATTGATAGATGCTTATGATATGTGAGCAGAAGAGGCAAGACGTAAGAAAGGGAAACAGATAGTTGAAGAGTAAGACGGTTTGATTGGAAACGAGTGCAGTGTAGTAAGCTAATATCAGGCAAGTGTTCTGAACTTTCTCGAGATATTGTAGTACTTGATAATCCTGTGATATTGCAAGTGCTTTGAAGCACAGAAACCTAAATCCTGATTTCAGTTATTGTTCTTGAGCCATGAATCATATTCTTTCTAATCCATTGATTATTGTATACCCAAACAAGAACCACAAATCTACGATACTACTCCACAAATACATACAAACTAAATACCAGACACTGAAATGAACTATTATATACTCAACCCATGGTATCTTATATTTTGAAAGACTAAATCCTTGAAACCTTGAAACGTTGATTCCTTTGTTATCCAATTCTTTCATTACCCAGCATCCAAGCTTTTAAATTGCCTTATTGATCCTTATAAGGATTGAAACCCTTTCATTGTTAAACATTTATTGTTGTTAATGATTTCGGTTATTGTTTATTATTGCATATTCTGTTATTATGTTAGAATTGGATTGTTTTTATAAAATTGTGGACCAGATTCGTGGTCAGACCATATAATGGTCAAGTTAGGCCAATGTGTGCCTTGGATCCAGTAGTTAGAGCAATGCTGTGTGCCTTGCTCGGGGTTAGTGCGTGACTGATCAGCAGCCTAACCTTGCTTTTTAAATTAAAAGTATAATATCCAAATCTAAATCATAATCCATTGTTCACTTGATATCATAACAATATTCACCTGATGATCATTATTCTCAGTTTTGTCATTGTGACTTGCTGAGCTAGTTAGCTCATTTGTACGATGTTGTTTATATTCTTTCCAGTTAAAAATGAACCAGTTGGTAAAGAGGATCCCCAGTCCAGCGCGAGAGCTAGGGGTTCAGGTTGAGAAAGCGGAGCTAGTAGGCTTCTTTTGGAATAATTTAAGTTTGTAAAAGTTTGTAATAATGTTTAATACTCAGTTTGAATTTGAAATAGTTGGGATTTGAACGGTTTGTAATATATTAGTGTGTTTGGCTTGTGTGCATACTTTAACCTGTTGCGGTCCGTGGTGGTTGATAAGTAGGGTCATTGCATATATTATTATTATCTTTACTATTATTATAAGCAGGTTATAATTAAGGTGTGTGTGTGGACCCCAAACTTCTGAACCGGGTTTGGAGGGCGCCACATCAAGCGTATTCTAGAGAAATTTGTGTGTACATCAAGGAAGGATTGGTCTTTAAAGTTGGATGGAACTGGTTGGGCGTATCAAACAGCGTACAAGACTCCGCTAGACATGTCACCATTTCAGTTGGTTTATGGTAAGGGATGTCATTTGCCTGTGGAGCTCGAGCATAAAACATATTGGGCTTTGAATACGTTAAACCTTGATATGGATGCATCTGAAAAGAAAATGATGCTTCATTTGAATGAACTCGACGAGTTTCGACTTGAAGCGTATGAGAACAAAAAGATGTATAAGGAGAAAGTCAAGAGGGGGCACGATAGAGGTCTAGTGCTCAAATCATTTGTGCCGAGGCCACAAGTTCTGTTGTTCAACTCTCGTCTCCATTTTTTTCCTGGAAAGTGGAAGTCGAGGTGGTCAGGGCCGTTTGTTGTCAAAACTGTATTTCCACATGGAGCGGTGGAAATTTTTGAGAATGATCCAGGCCAAGCATTCAAGGTGAATGGACAGAGGTTGAAGCATTATTATGGGGATATGGCGAACCGTGAGGTGGATAGTGCCGTTTTATTGTCAACTTAATCTCGGGGTTCTACGTCAAGCTAACGATGTAAAGCAAGTGCTTCTTGGGAGGCAAACCAAGCTTGTTGTACATTAGAAGGAGTTAGAAGGGAAAAACAAGGAGAAAAACATAAAAAAAACCTGAAAAAGAAAAAAATCAGTGTCAACTACAGATGCATGGCGCGTCCGCGCTGGGAAGCGGGGCGGCCGCGCTGAAAGTTAAGAGACTGCGCGCGGCCGCGCTGCCTGGCGGGGCGGCCGCGCTGGTTTTCCAGAAACACGGCGTGCCCGTGCTAGGATAGCGCGCGGCCGCGCTGGTCCCCCGAAGGTGGAAAAGAAAATAGAAAAATCAAAAAATCAAATACAAAATTAAATCACACCCGAATTTTTTCCTCCCACCTTCCATATTTCCCTCTCCAATTCAGTTTCAAATATTCCATTACTCTCATTATTTCCTTAATCAAATCCCACTTCTATTCTAAACCTAATTTTCCTTCTATATATACACACACACTTATACACAAATCTCTCCATAACTTTTTCAATTCTCAAAACTCTAAACTTCTCTTATACGCATCTCCTATTCTCTCTTTTTCTATTCAATGGCACCCAAAAGACAACGAACCCAAGTTAGCAACAGCACCATCGATTCTTCTAGTGTGGGGGGTGTGAGGCCCAAGTTTGCTACTCCAGAGGCTGAAGCGGAATATACGAGGCTGCTTTCGAAGCCCATATCCAAGGAGCGAGGTATTGTTGTTACGCTCTATGTTCTGAGTACTCACTGGAAGTTCAAGGAGGGCATGAACGAGTATACTACTTTCCCTGCCTCGTGCATGAAAAGGTTTGCACGTGCATGGAATTCTTTTATTTGTGCCAACATCATGCCATCTTTTCACGTGCATGATGTTAATATAGAGCGTGCATGGTTGTTATGGGGAATTCTTTAGGGAGATTACGTGGATCTCGGGTTGGTGATTTATCAGGGTATTTTACGGTTTCTGCGAGGCAGCACTACGGGTTCTATTCCCTATATGTCCATTGTGATGAAGTTGTGTGTGGCGGTTGGCGTTCATTGGCCCGCACACGAGAAGCTACAGCTTCCTAGTGCTCCTATTGACAGTTCTACACTTTTGAGCAAGCAGGAGTGGTATAGTGGGAAGCCTAATCCGAAGGGGCTCGGTTACTCATATGATCACTTGCCGGGTGGCCGGCCAGCACCTCAGGGATATGCTGGTGGCACGACTCAGGAGAGCAGAGCAGCTTGGAGAGCTGAGTTGGGTGAGGATGGTCCTTCATGGTCACAACAACAGCAACATGATGTTGAGGATAGTGCAGGTTTGGGTTCAGCGTAGTATAAGCTCTTGATGAGGAGGATGGATGCGATGCATGACATCCATAGTCGGTTTACACAGGACCTTACCCAAGCGATGGGGACTACATTCAGAGCCATAGGAGTTGACATCCAGTGGCCAGTGTTCGGTGAGGATTCTATGTACCCACCTCCAGACACTCCTGACACTCCACCCGTTGAGGGTGATGATCCTGGTTCCGAGTAGGTATGCCTGATTCCTTACTATTACCTTCAACGAGGACAGTGAATATTTTAAGTTTGGGGGTGGTAGTTAAGGAATATATGTTATCTGTGAGTCTCATATAGTTGCATAATCATGCTATTTTGTTTCATATAGCTGCATAATTATCATGTAGTTTTTTTTGTCATATTTATTGTAATGTTAGTATGTTGCATATAGTTTCATACATTTGCATTATAACATGATCCCTTAAGTATACTTTTCTGATTGATTTTTGATATTGATGCTAGTGTAGTGATATCGTATAGAGTGATTTTAAGTCTTATCGAGTTGATTTGCATGCTAGAAACAAGAAAATTTCACTAATCTTATAGGTTGCTTGAGTACTAGATCATGGTCATGGTTTGTTCGTTTTTCGAGGTTTAATCACTTGTTGAGATGTTGCTTGTTGGTTGGTGTAGTAATTCTGAGGGGGTCGTTGCATTCATGTAGGTTACATTCATGCATTTTTATTTCTTGTTCTTTGAGTCTATTTATGCTTGAGGACAAGCATCAGTTCAAGTTTGGGGGTGTGTTAAAAGGCATTTATGTCCACTTAGAATGCTCTATAAAGGCTTGGATTGATGTTTTGTACTCAAGTTATTTGTATTTTTAATGTGTTTTTAGTAGTGTTTTGCATTTCAGGCATATATACGGGATCGAGGTGATTTAGCATTGTTTTGATGCTAAAATGGTGTTAGAAAGGTGTCGTGAAGATTGCTCGTGGAAAGCCATCAAGAACCAGCAAAATAAAGGAAGCAATTCAGTTTTTCCAGGATGTTAGCGCACCCGCGCCGAATGAACAGAAGGACAGTGCGCCCACGCTGATGAAGCGCGTTGTCGCGCCCGGTTGGGATTTCAGATTCCTATTTTGAATAGAAGATTGATTTCTGGACTTCTCTTCTGATTTGGGCTGCTATATAAAGACAATTTAAAGGCGTTTTTCACAATGGAGACTAAGGAGAAGACAGCGAGAAGACCTAAGAGCACAAATTCAACCAAGGCGAAGAGGATCTAGTTTATTCTTGTGATTCTTTGTTTTAAGTTGTAATCTTGGATGCTAGTTTTCTTGTTTGTTAAACCTATTCTCTTGTTTAATGTACTTTGATTATTATTCAGTTTTATAAAGACCTAGTTTATTATATCATGCTTTTATCGGAACCCACGGTGATGATAAGTTCGGTTATGGGCTAATCATTATTGTGGGGTTCTAGTGGATTTAGTTATGGATTTCAATAGTTAATATATTTTGATACCTTAGTGTGTGGTGATTGTATGATATCCTAGTATTGGTTGTGCTTATTCATCTTATGAGCGTCGCGAACTTATAAGATATCGTGTTAATCTCTATTGAAGTGACAATGAATATAGGGGTTTAGAACTTGCCATGCTAAGATAGGTTCATGTATTTGATATGCATGATTCGTAGGTAATTTTAACCATCTTACTTGCCCTATATAATCACGATATATAACTAGTTCATTAAACTGTTATATTGTCAAATCTATAGACATATAGGGTCTCAATATAATTGATGTCTATTCAGCTTCTATCTCTTTTTATGGATGTCAGGTATTAGGGTATTCGTACAACGAAATTTGGCGTTTACTAGTTTCGTGTTATCTGATTAGTGTCATCACCATTACATGATAAGGTTAAGAACAGAAAGGCTATTGAATGAAGTATTAATGAAGTTAAAATCCCATGTTTGTGTCATATTAGTAAATCAACCTTTTAATATCTTAGTTAATATTCTTTAGCATAATCTCTTAGTAAATCATAGTTATAAACCATCTCATATTGTTATTCGTCTTAGCATTGAACAATAACCATAACATTGTTGCATGAGCGCATAAATTGAACTTAACTTAAAAGAGTCTCTGTGGGAACGAACTAGAATTCATTCTATATTACTTGCGAATGCGTATACTTGCGTGTATTATTAGCGCGTGTTAATGTCCTAACAATTATTGGCCTCTTATGTGAGCTAGACTATGAAATGCACGGTGCCGTGCTCAAATGTTGATTTGAAATGATAGTCTACTCATTGATCAAGGAAACCTGGATTAAGCCATGATGAGAATGACACGTAACATGCCTCGAGTTTAATCTATAATATACAGTTAAAGGGATTATATTACATTGTACATTACTCACGGAAGGTTTAATCGATCACTGCTTTAATTTTTATTACTTGGGTAGTAATGATGTATTACTAGATGCCGCTCATTGTTTATAATTTAAATATGAGATATTTAAATTATTGCCAACATAATAATAACCTATAGGGTCGCACAAAGAAAGCTTGGAGGAATATTTAATCCAAATTCGGATTTGAATTAAATAAGAAATTCAAATTATTTATTAATAATTAAGTTGAACTTAATTTATTGGATAAATGAATTTCAAATTTGTGTATTATTAAATTCAAAATTCAGTTATTAATTGATAATTGGGTTAGACTTAATTATTAAATAAATAGAATTTCATATTTTAATAAACTCTAACTTGGATTATGGTTATGACTGTTTTTGGCCTCTTTATATAAACATCCTCAAAGCTAAAATTAGGGTTACATTTTTATTAGATAAAAACATAAAACCCTAGCAGCTAAAGTTGAGAGAGAGAGGGGGAAAACAGGTTCGTTCTTGGTGCTAGTACAAGCCTCCTCCGTACTGGCTTTCGTGTGGATACCTCTACGGCGTAGATCGTTAAGGCGGGATACTTGATGCTCGCTTAAAGCTAGGATCTCCTTTTGACAACCATAATTGTAAAGCTCTTTAAGGTAAACATATCATCCATGAATTAAATATTATTTTTTGCATGGATCCTGCGGTGAGTTTCAGTTTTATTCTTTTTTTATGGTTTTATTTATTATTTCCGCTATGTTTTTATACCCCGAAACCTGACAGCCTCTGCATAAATATCTCACATTCTGAATAGAATTTAATTCGAGATGTCAATATCAATTTGATATCCTTACCATGATTTCAATGTCTGATGTACAATCTCATCTCAAATAGAAGAAAAGAATTCACGAGGATTCCTTAAATATTAAAATTTATGAGTTCAACCGAGGAGTGTAAGTATGAAAGCGAGAACCAAATGTAAATATTCTTTAAGGAATATTTATGGATTAATTAATGAAACATTTATCCTAACTTCCTTGGATAACTGAAAAATGTATAAATGGGTATGAGCCGATCCAGAAGATCATAATCTATGAATTGAAGTTCATGGATCAAGCAAAAGATTTTGGATAAGTCTTTATTCGGAGAAAATTATTTAAGTTGTTGGTCATATCAGATGTTCAAAGTAGAGAACTAAAAGAATTGCCTGATATGACTTATCAAGGCAATACGAATGATAACAGTTTGGAGGGAGTAGTGTGACGGTGAGTAGATTCCAAAATAATTCATTCATTATCCTAACTTTCGTCATTACCCGTCTAAGGATGATCTCATCTCTTAGTCTTCATAATTCCATATTCCATCTTACGCATCTCTCATCATCATTTCAACATCATTTATTAATTTGCTTTCGCAAATGTATCTATTATTTCGTGCCTTGAAGGTTTTACTCCACATAATTTCAGAAGAATCTGTTACGTCGATAGGATCCTCTGACATGCATTTGTTATAAATTATAAGTGGCCAGTTCCCCCTGAGAACAGATCAAAGAGATCTCTCAGGGATCTCAATGCAGTCCATAAGTTTAGTGGCATGTGTGTGCAAGTGGACATATGTTACCGAATATATATAGGTCTACGATTATATATGTAGTCTTTGAAATCATTTCTACCGAAGAATTCCGCTTTAGACTCATTGGTCTATCCTTTTAGAAGGTTCTAAGATCGAACCATTGCTCTTTGTAATCATACGCAATTTAATTGGAAACATGCCATCAATTCTCGACGCTCTTGATATGTAATAACCCCAATTTTTGTAAATTTTTAAACCCATTTGAATAGTAACTTTTGTCAATTTTTTGATGATTAAGGAAATTATCATACCATATTATATAGGAATTCTGTTATGGAAATTCTAGATCATATTAGTATTCCGTAATGTAAATGAGTGTATGTAAAGGTCGTCAGAATTCGAATTCGAACACTTTGATTTTTCCCGAAAATCCACCAGATACCGAAGGAATTAAGTATAAGGTAACATAATTAAAAGGAATTCAATTTAAGGATTATAACAGAGGATCATTAAACGAATATAATATATTAATAAAGGTTTAGGGAAACCCAAGTCATAAGATCCTGAATATGACCCTCAAGCAATCAACGAGAACGAGAGTTAAGCGAACCGTAAAATAAATAAGCGACCAAGGATAAAGCTTATGCAAATAACAAGGGGATTAACCAAGAAATTAAGTACTAATGAAAGAGATTAGAGGAGAATGACATCATCAGACCATAAGGAAATGACTAATGGCTTCGGAGGTGAGGTCATCCAAGTAAGGTCATCAGTTTATTAAAGTTAATCTAGATATTTATTCAAGCAAATCACTTGCTTAATCTCAACCAAGAAAATCAATTCATTTCCCAAGGCAACAAGCTAGCAAAGAACTTCATCTTCTCCCCCATTCCAAGCTTAAAGCTCTCGACCCCTTTTCTTAAAACTTGGAAGTCCAAGCTCCGCTTCTTATTAATTTTTAAGGTATTTATCCTAGCTTCTTCATGGTTAGTTACATGCATCCTAAGATTTTTAGCTTCAAATTTCATTCCTAACTATTTCAAATAATTGATCCAAGGAGATGATGAATAGTGAATTCAATAAACTAATTTTGATTTCTTGATTTTATTTGTAAGATCAAGGTTGTTTAAGCTTAGATCAAGGCTCACATAGGCATTTCAAGGCTCTTACATTGTTTAGAAGCTCCAAGGAAGGTATAACTCTTCAAACCCTTAGTATTAAGTTGATTGGTTTGAGTTTTTATGATTATTGGATTATGGATTAAGTGTAGTAGTTGATTAAGCATGTTTAGAGCTTTGTTTGTTAAGTGTTTTTGTTTATTTTGGAGTTAGGAATGATACTTGTTGATATTGGTGATTCTTGGCTTTTTTTGGCATAGATTAATGGTTGTTGAGTTGATCTTGTATGGTGGTTGTATTGTGGTTGAATTGTGGTGGATTGGTGTAGATTAGTGATGTTAACAATTTGGAAATCAAGTTTATAGCCGTCGTAATCCCCAATTTTCTTTAAACTGTTTTGTGCATATATTTTGGACCCGAAAACCTATGGCTATGAATTTATCACTGCCATGCTTAGATAGGTTATGATTTAAAATTTGTGTTGATATATGGATCTCTTCAATCCGATTTACGGTTTAGGAGAAACGATCATTTTAAGTAACGGCATTTTGCGAGCGAACCCCTACCCCTCGAGTAACTTTGAGACCATGTTTAAGGCCCCTAAAAGACTAATCGGAACACGAAAAAATTATGTAAAATTTCTAAGGCAGTTGCTTCTTCCTTCGCGCAAGCGTTTGGTTCGCCCCTTGTTGGGCTTTGAAATAAAGCTTCCATTCCTACGGACACCGAAACTTGGAAAAGGGTATTAAAGCCATCGCATAGGGGCTACCGTAGTTGCTCCTCGCAAAGGATTCTCCTTAAAATATTTAACGGTTAATTTTATAAAAATGGTGGAGCCAAGGGTACACGAGCGACTAATGTAAATCTTTGTGCGTAAAAGCGAGCGTTAGGGTGTGCATGAGTAAAGTCTAGTTTCTTCAGCGACTGAGGATTAATTCCGGCTTATTTATTGTTTATAGGTTACCGGACCCACCCTAAGCTCATTACCATCCCAGGACACTCAGGCAAGTTTTCAAAACCTATTACTGTTACTGTGATAACTATATGTATTATCTTGCGATATAAATGCATAAATGTTTTAAAAATGATATCTTGCGATATAATGCATGTATGATTTTAAAGTTAAAATCTTATGATATATGTTAGGAATATGTGTATTAGTTTGATGATAAGTTAAACAAAACACTTAAGTAGAAATCTAGTTTTGTAGCCTCAACGGATAAGACCATCTTGGCTATCCGTTGAAGGAGTAGCTTTACTTAGCAATAAGTTTAGTATTGTAGCACATTTCATTCTCTGGCTTCAAGTTGTGATTCTTAGATGTTGTAGGAAATTATCAGTCATGTTGACTACTAACGGATATACAAATAGGAGGGCTAATTGTAAATATTTCATGCCTTGTAATTTTGTATGAGTGAAGAAGTATCAACGGATATTGAAGACCTTCAACGGATAAGAAATAAAGCTTCAACGGATGTCTCTAATGCTTCAACGGATAATATCCATCAACGGATAAGTGCTTCAACGGATAAAGACTTCAACTGATAATGCATCAACGGATAAAGCTTCAACGGATAAAGCCTCAATGGATAAGGCATCAACGGATGAAAGCTTCAACGGATGTTTGGTTCATTAGCAGTTGATAGTGACAATTCACAAGCTGACAGAGGCACATGGGTTGACAGAGACAAACTGGAATATGGAAGCCTCTAGGAGGAATCAAGAAAATACAGCATTCCCATTCTGATGCAAACAAGGAAGTATTCAAAGATTCACAGATTATCCTAGATTACATTGGATAGAGAAATGAAGAAGAAACATGTGAAGAATCCTTTCAATTGTATTTTACAATTTTGTCTTCACTTGTAAACTTGGTGATATATAAACCAAGTAGCAGCTAGTAATTAGAAGAGAATTTTCATGAGCTGTTTAGAAATATCAAGAGAGAAAATCATCTAGTTTGTACTAGGAAGCAACTGTGATTTAATTCTTTGAATCACAGATTTTCTGAAATAACACATCTCTGATGGAACAACAAATCCACCAGAAAAGTTTTTAAGTTCTTTGTGTTCTTTATATTTGTGTTTGAATATATATATATCTGTCTGTATCAGCTTCAAGCAATTCACACACATTTGTTCACTTAAACACTTAGCCTTAGAAACTGCTCAAAACTTGAAAAAGTTTTGAGATTTACATTCAACCCCCCTTCTGTAAATCTCATTATTAGTCCATTGGGAATAACAATTGGTATCAGAGCGAGCTCTTAACGTACAAAGAGTTTAAAGATCTATTCTGCTAACATCATGAGTAAGAAGGATATTGGTGTAAAGATTCCAATCCTGGAAAGAGATAACTATCATCACTGGAAGGTGAAGATGCATTTACATCTTCTCTCTCAAGATGAAAGCTACATCAACTGCATTGAGAATGGTCCTCACATCCCACACAAGGTGGCCACAGCTGCTACTGCTATAATTGCTGTTGGACAGTCTATTCCCAAGCCAAAGGAAGAATGGATTGTTGAAGATATTGAAGAGGTCCACAAGGACAAGAAAGCCATGAACATTTTGTTTAATGGCCTGGATCAAGATATGTTTGACAATGTCATCAACAGCCAAACTGCTAAGGAAATTTGGGATACTGTGCAGCTTATCTGTGAAGGCACTGAGCAAGTTAGAGAAAACAAAATGCAACTTCTCATTCAACAATATGAATATTTTCATTTTGAAGAAGGAGAATCATTGAATGATACATTCAACAGATTTCAGAAACTATTGAATGGATTAAAGCTGTATGGGAGAGTGTACCAAGTCAAGGACTCCAATTTAAAATTTCTAAGGTCTCTACCAAAGGAATGGAAGCCTATGACTGTTTCTCTAAGAAATTCTCAAGATTATAAGGACTTCATACTTGAAAGATTATATGGAATTTTGAAGACTTATGAACTTGAGATGGAGCAAGATGAGCTGTTGGAAAAGGGAAAGAGAAAAGGAGGATAAGTTGCACTTGTAGCTGACAGTGAAAAAGTTGAAGCCAGAAATGAGGAAAAGACAATGCCAAGCCTCAAAATTGGCACAAGCAAATCAGAATCAAGCAAGGGTAAAGAGCAAGTTGCTGAGGATGAAGACAGTTCCAGTCAGGATGAATCTGATGATATTGATGAACATCTGGCCTTTCTGTCCAGGAGGTTTGCAAAGGTGAAGTTCAGAAAAAACACAAAGTTCACTAAGCCAAACAAAAACATGGTGGACAAATCAAAGTTCAATTGTTACAACTGTGGCATTAGTGGACACTTTGCAAGTGAGTGTAGGAAGCCAAATTCTGAGAAAAAGAAATTTGAGCAAGTTGATTACAAAAAGAAGTATTTTGATTTGCTCAAACAAAAGGAAAGAGCTTTTCTCACTCAAGATGATTGGGCAGCAGATGGGGTAAATGAAGATGATGATGTGGAATATGTCAACCTAGCCCTGATGGCTAATTCTGATGAAAATGAAACTAGTTCATCAAGCAACCAGGTAATTACTACTGATCTCTCTCAGCTTTCTAAACATGAATGCAATGAAGCCATAAATGATATGTCCAATGAATTATATCATTTGCGTGTTTCTCTTAAATCACTAGCTAAAGAAAACACTAAGATCAAAAAAAATAATGTGTTTTTAAGTGATAGGAATGCTGTGAAAGAGAGTCAGGTAATTGAACTTGAAAAGATTAAACTTAAATGCTTGACTGTTGAGAGTGAACTAGAAGAAGCTGTTAAGAAAGTAGAAATTCTTTCTAAATAGTTAGAAAGTGAGCAAGAGGTAATCAAGGCCTGGAAAACATCTAGGGATGTTGGTGTTCAAATTGCCAAGGTTCAGGGAATTGAATCATTCTGTGAGGATGCCTGGAAGAAAAACAAAAAGAAGTTAGAATTAATTGATGGATTGTCAACGGATGTGGAATCAATGGATGATGAAAGTTATCCATTGAAGGAAGAAAAAGAGCATCCGTTGAAGGCTCATCAATTAAAACAGGCAAGTAATAAAAATCTTAATAAGAAGAATGATTTAACTCTCAAGAACTTTGTCAAAGAAGGAGCCAGCACATCCAAAGATGTCAGTAAGGTGAATATAGGACACATGACTTTAGATCAGCTGAAAAATAGGCTTAAGTTGGTTGAGGATAAGAAGGAAACTAAAAGAAAATCTAAAAGAAATGGGAAGGTAGGGATTAATAAATATAACAATTACACACCTGATAGGTATGCTCCTAGAAAAAGCTGTGTGCATTGTAAAAGTGTTAATCACCTATCTGATAATTGCAAATCTGTTAAAAATGCTCCCATACCTTAAAATCCCTCCATGCCTAACATGTCTATGTCACCTCTGCATGCTATGCCTGTTATGTCTCATCAGAATCCTCATGCACATCTTGCAAACATGCCATATATTAATAATCCCTATTTTACTGCATTTAGTATGCCTCACATGCCATACAATATGCCTATGTGGAATAACATGTTTGCACAATCTATGCTTTATCGATCAAATGTGCTAAATGATTCTGTGACTAACCCTATACTTCAACCAACCACATCTGAGATCAAGGTTGACCCAAAGTTACCTAAATCAAAAGATGCAGGAGGAATGAAGTCTAGGAAAAAGACTAACAAGGCTGGACCCAAGAAAACTTGGGTACCAAAATCAACTTGATTGATTTTGTTGTGTGCAGGGACAAAGAAGGAATCTATGGTACTTGGACAGTGGTTGTTCAAGACACATGACAGGAGATTTCACCCTGCTCACAGAGTTTAAGGAGAGAGCTGGCCCTAGCATAACCTTTGGAGATGACAGCAAAGGATTCACTATGGGATATGGCTTGATTTCAAAAGGAAATGTCATCATTGATGAAGTTGCATTGGTTGATGGTCTCAAACACAACTTATTGAGCATCAGTCAACTTTGTGACAGAGGGAATACTGTCTCCTTCAATTCTGAAGCCTGTATTGTCACAAGTAAGAAGGACAATAAAGTGGTTCTAACTGGAGTTAGAAAAGGAAATGTGTACCTAGCTGACTTCAACTCTACAGATGCAGAATCCATTTCTTGTCTTTTCAGCAAAGCAAGTGCAGTTGAAAGTTGGCTATGGCACAAGAAGCTATCCAATTTGAATTTCAAGACAATGAATGATCTAGTCAAAAAGGACTTAGTTAGAGGAATGCCTCTGGTGGAATTCACAAGGGATGGACTGTGTGATGCTTGTCTGAAAGGAAAGCAAAAGAAAGTATCATTCAGTAAGAAGCTTGAATCTGCAATTGATGAACCATTACAACTGCTACACATGGATCTTTTTGGACCAGTCAATGTATTATCAATTTCAAGGAAAAGATATTGCCTAGTGATTGTTGATGATTTCTCTAAGTTTTCATGGGTCTATTTTCTTGGATCAAAGGATGAAGCTAGTGAAATCATTATCAATCATATCAAGCAAGTCAACAATCATCCTGATTTCAAAGTAAGGAATATTAGGAGTGACAATGGAACTGAGTTCAAGAATTCAACCATGAAGTTGTTCTGTGAAGAAAATGGGATCATGCATGAGTACTCAGCTCCAAGGACTCCACAAAAAAATGGTGTGGTGGAAAGGAAGAACAGATCACTAATTGAAGCTGTAAGGACAATGCTTGAAGAGTCAAAACTCCCAACTTACTTTTGGGCTGAGGCTGTTAACTGTGCATGTTACACTCAGAATATTTCTCTAATCAATCAGGCAAAAGGCATGACTCCCTATCAACTATTCAAGAGAAGAAAACCGACTTTAAACTTTCTGCATGTCTTTGGTTGCAAATGTTACATCTTAAGGAATCAATCTGATCACAAAGGGAAGTTTGATGCACAGGCTGATGAAGGAATATTTGTTGGTTATTCTGCTGGAAAATCTTATAGGGTCTACAATCTAAGAACAAACATTGTCATGGAATCTGTGCATATTGTGTTTGATGATAAAAAGATTGATGGACTAACAGATGAGGGACATCATGAAGGGCTCAAATTTGACAACATTGAGATATATTGTGATGATAGTGAAGATGAGAATGATGAAGAAGGCATCTCAAGAAGAATTCAGAATCTGCCTTTGGATAATGCACAGAATGCTGCATCCGTTGAAAGTCATAATTCAGCTTCCGTTGAAAGAAGCAATGCAGCATCTGTTGAAAGACAAAGTGCATCATCCGTTGAAGTTCATAATGAAGCATCCGTCGATCACAGTCTATCAACGGATAATCAATTCACTTCATCAGTTGATAGAGCTCCCAATTCCTTTAAGGATCAGCAACTCAGGGGGAGTTTCAACCAATCAACATTCTATCTCACATCATGACAATACTGAGGCAACCTCATCTAGAGCTAATCTACCACCTCAAAGGAAATGGACCAAGAATCACCCTTTTGAACTGATCATTGGTGATGCTACATCTAAAGTGCAAACTAGAATGGCTACTCAAGATGAATGTCTGTATAGTAGCTTTCTATCACAGGAGGAACCTAAGAGAGTGGAAGAAGCTCTATTGGATCCAGATTGGATTTTAGCAATGCAAGAAGAGCTAAACCAATTTGAGAGAAACAAAGTATGGAAGCTGGTACCCAAGCCAAAGAACAAGAGTTCTATTGACACAAAATGGGTATTCAGAAACAAGATGGATGAAAATGGCATTGTCATAAGGAATAAAGCCAGATTGGTTGCTAAAGGCTACTCTCAACAAGAGGGAATAGATTTTGATGAAACATTTGCTCCAGTTGCCAGACTTGAAGCCATCAGAATCTTTCTAGCCTATGCAGCTAATGCCAATTTCAAAGTCTATCAAATGGATGTCAAGAGTGCATTTCTAAATGGGGAATTAGAGGAAGAAGTTTATGTAAGCCAACCTCCAGGATTTGAAGATCCAAATTTTCCAGACTATGTGTATTATCTGTTGAAAGCACTCTATGGACTAAAGCAAGCACCTAGAGCCTGGTATGAGACTTTGTCAAAATTCCTTCTAGATAATCACTTCACAAGAGGTACTGTTGACAAAACTCTCTTCTTTAGAAATGTTAATGGCTCTAAAATACTTGTTCAAATTTATGTAGATGATATTATATTTGGATCTACAGATGATAAGCTTTGTAAAAAGTTTGCTAAGTTAATGCAAAGTAAATATGAAATGAGCATGATGGGAGAGCTAACTTATTTTCTTGGTTTACAAGTTAAACAAGTTAGTGATGGAATTTTCATTAGTCAAAATAAATACATTTATGATTATTTAAAGAAGTTTGACTTAATGGATTGTTCATCTGCAAAAACTCCCATAGCCACTGCCACCAAGCTTGAATTAAACAAGGCTGAAAAGTCTGTGGATATTTTAAGTTATAGAGGCATGGTTGGCTCACTTTTATATTTAACTGCTAGTAGACCTGATATAATGTTTTCTACATGTCTCTGTGCTAGATTTCAAGCTGACCCTAAAGAATCTCACTTAGTGGCTATTAAAAGAATTTTCAGATATCTCAAAGGGACTCCAAATCTAGGAATTTGGTACCCTAGAGAGTCTGGTTTTGATCTAATTGGCTACTCAGATGCAGATTATGCAGGCTGCAAAATAGACAGGAAAAGCACAACTGGTACCTGTCAATTTCTAGGGAACAAGCTTGTGTAATGGTTCAGCAAGAAGCAGAATTCTGTTTCCACATCAACAGCTGAAGCTGAGTACATTGCTGCTGGTAGTTGCTATGCACAGATACTATGGATGAGGAATCAACTATTTGACTATGGTCTGACTGTTGACAAAATTCCAATATTCTGTGACAACACAAGTGCCATTGCCATTACTGAAAATCCAGTACAGCACTCAAGAACCAAGCACATTGATTTCAAGTACCACTTCATTAGGGAACATGTGATGAAAGGTACAGTGGAACTTCATTTTGTTCCAAGTGAAAAGCAGATTGCAGACATATTTACCAAGCCACTTGATGAATCAACATTCACAAGATTAGTAAGTGAGTTAGGTATGCTTAATTATTCATAATTTAATGTCATCTATATAATCTGCCTTGAAGCCTAAAATGAATTTGCTGCAAGAACGAAGTTGGCTTTAAGTAAGACTTATCCTATCAACGGATATTCCCGATCCGTTGAAAGCCAAAATTGCTCTATCAACGGATGTTCATTATCCGTTGAAAGATAAATACATTTCTGGTAATTTTATCTTTCAACGGATAAAATGGTGTTGATCATCAACGGATAACTATTTACCTTATCCGTTGAAGTGTCACATCAGTTACTATAAGTGAGTCACAGCCGTTGATTCTTTTACTCAACCGTTGATACAGATTTACAGTGTTGTATATCTTTGTATTTAAGGTAGTTTTCAGAATTTCTACAGTTTTATTTATTCTTGAACGGCTGTAACCTACTTAAAAGTATCATTTAATCATTTTATTTACGTTTTAATTCAAGAAAGTATAAAAGCCCAATTGAACTCTAATTTTCACTTTACGCTTTCTTGCAATTCTTATTCTCCTTCTCTCCAAAAAAAAAATTCTCAAGTTTTTCTCTGCAACCTCTACTCACAACAATGGCACCAGTAGTCAAAATTATGTCTCAAACAGGATTTGTTTATGAAAAGAATAATTTCGTAGCCTTGGTTGAAAAGAATGAAGCCCATTTTGATTATCACAAGATGATGGACTTCATCAAAAACTGCAAACTAAGCTATGCAATGCTGGAAGCCCCAACCATCTACTGTGAGGTGATTGAGGAGATTTGGACAACTGCAGAGTTCAACTCCACAGATATGACTATTGCCTTCTCTCTCAAAGGTAAGGACTATTGCATTAACTATGATGATATACAATCTTGCTTTAAGTTGCCTGAGAATAATGCCATGACACCACACACTGATAAAGATGTATCTGCTATGTTAGATTCCATAGGCTATGCTTTTGATTCTGCTAGTTTAGGTAGTATTAGAAGGAAAGGCCTTAGGAAAGAATGGAGTTTTTTTGGAGATGCCTTCATTAAAGTTTTCTCTGGGAAGATTAGCAATTTTGATGCCATAACTTCATCTCTTGTTGATATGCTCTATATGCTAGTTTCTGATAGGTACTTTAATTTTAGCAACTGTGTTATGCTAGAATTAGGATCCAGATTAGGTAACAAAGCTAATAGACCACATAACATCTACTATGCTAGATTCTTTATATTATTGGCTAACCATGTTGCTGAAGGTTTGGTTATATCAAATGAGAATAATAAACTCAAATTCTGGGCACAAGAGAAAAGGGTCCTTGCAGACCTTTTGAGAATGAACCTCAACAGCCAGGTGCTATTGGTATATTTTCCAATCATGAATGCACCACAGGTAAGTGAGGTAAACACTTCTATAACTCCTACTATTTCCTACCCCATTGTTTCTTTGCCCTCTAGTGTGGCCATGGAATCTGTGTCTTTGTCCAAACAGGTTCCTGCCAAAGCCACCAAAACCAAAGTTTCAAAACTCAAGTCAAAGAAACCTACCTCTGTTGTTTCTCAAAAGACAACAGTTATAACAACTACCATAAACCCTGAAGGGAGTGAACAGGGTGTGAGTGGTGAGGGGAGGGGTGAACATCAAGAAACCCCCCAGGATAAGGTGGGAGAGGTGAGTGGTACCCAAGCCAGCCAAGCCACAGTCTCTCAAAAGACTGTGGTGGTTCAAAAGGAGTCCAACACATCTCTAGTTGCATCCTCCCAAAAGGATGTAACTATTGAAAATAGTCCCCAACCAGGGACACAGAACAAAAGAGGGAGGGACACTGAAGCCATACATTCACCAATTAAAGCCTTTTCAAGGAAGAAGAAGGCCAAGACCCTAGTTTCCACACAAGGGACACACACAGCACATATACATCCACCTGTATCTGAGCCTTCACAAATTCAGCTTGATGTGATTCCAGCAAATGTGGAATCACAGCCCCATTCTCTCATAATAAAAACACACCAATCATCAAACTCTCCATCACCCTCTCTTGATGTGGATATGATATTCACATCAATTCCTGATTCTCCCTCATTAAAACTCAGGGAGGAGCCCCACTCAAAACCTGATGATCATCATCTTTTAGATGATTTGTTAGATCATCAGCCAATTCTTTCAGATATAATTGAAGAATCTGTGTTACCTCACTTAAAATCAATTCCCACAGATTCAACAATTATGTCACTTTCTATATCTACATCTTTTCCTTCTTCAACGGATATCTCTCATCCGTTGACAAGTGGTTGTTCTTCAACGGATAAGCTTAACAGCAGTTATCCGTTGATACCATCAGTTTCCACTTCAACGGATACTCCCTATTCGTTGATGGTTTCTACACACATAACAGAAACAATACCAACTGTAGAGGACATGGCTACTGTACAATCACTTTTAGGTTTGAGGGAAGGGAGTGATCTTTTGAGTGAGAGGCTGGGTTGCTCCCAGGTAAAAGGAGAGGTTGAGAGTCACCATATGCATGCTATTTCTTCCAGCATGGCAAAAGTGAGTGAGGGGAGTGCCACCTTAGAAGGTGAGGGTGAGGGTGTGAGGGTGTGTGTGAGCCAGGGGGAGCCCCTGATGCAAAAACATAGAGAAAAAGAGAGAAAGGCAGGTACAGAAGCTATAAGGGTGGATCCAGCCATTGCTAGTGAGTCAATGAAAGTGGATGATGCAGAAAAGGAAAGACAATTTCAGCAACATTTCAAAGCTGCAATTGATAACATTTCCTTGGATGCTGACACTTTTACTCATCCTGTTTCAGCCTATCAATTATTGGCTGCTCAGGGCAATGTGGAGGCAGAACAGACATTACACATTGTACACACTTCAGAATCTCTTCTCAGAGACAAAGCTGCTGTTAACAGGCTGCCTTCTCAAGCTGGTGAGCCATCTGAAGAATTTGGAGTGAATTCTAATGATGATGATTCTAATTCTTTGGATGAGAGCATGAACTTAGGGGGAGTAGCAGGCCCAAGTTCTGTTCCTGATCTTCCTGAATGGGCATGGGCAAAAGCCTCAACACCAAGAGAGTTTAGTGTCACTTTGATTAGAAAAGTCATGACAATTCAGCAGGCCCTTCAAGAGACTACAGATGTTGGTACCAAGGCAATTCTTCAAGCTCATCTGGAATCTCTGCATCTCTTGCAGTTGCAGTATTTCCAACAAAATCTAAGTATGGATGAGCTCAAACAGGACATTGCTGAGCTGAAATCCTACAATGCTGAGAAGTTGGATTCAGTCATACCTTATGGTACTATGCAAGATTTGTTGGGGAGACTGAGGAAAGAATCTGATGCTGACAAGAGACTGGCCAGATTGGAAAACAGGGTTCAAATCATTGAAGATTCTATGGTCACAATTCTTCAGAATCAACAAACTCAAACAAATCTACTCATACAGCTGGCCAATGCACAAGGCTTGACTCCTACCCTTGATGATAACAAAAAGGGGGAGAATAAAGGGAAAGGGGAAGGAGAGCCATCAACAACAGTTCAAATTTCTCAAGTGCTAGTTCCTGTCATAACCACTTCTCCAATTATTCAAATCAAAGGAAAGCTTGATGGAATTGATCTAATCTAGATAGCAGCAGCTGAATTGCAAGTCAAAGAGCAAAGGAAGAAGATTGATGAAAAGATGCAACAAATATTTGGTTCTACAACTTCTCAATCACAATCTGTGAAGCACAGCACAAAAGTGGAATCAATTATTATGGAACTCAAGCCAGTAGGGAGGAATAAGGTTGGAGAGACTTCTTCCAAGGATTTGAAACCTATGGTCCTCAAGCCCAACAACAGATCCAATAAGGACTCTACAAAGAATCCTCTGAAAGAAGTGGATTATCCTCTTTCAAAGGCTGATGAGGACAAGCTTTTGGGTAAAAGTATCTCATATATCAAAGAGACCATGGATGTGGCTGTAAGGAGAAACATGGCTATTATCTTCAGAGAGGGAAAGAGCATATGTGTGATGCAAGGACATCCCAAATTCTCAATAGCCAAGAGGGAAGAAACCAGAAGGTTGAAGGAAGAAGCCAAACAGCTAAAGGCTGACAAAAGAGCACAAGCAAAGCTTGAAAAACAGCTAAAGTCAAGTCAGGTTGAAGAACAGAAAGAAATTGAAGACAAAAGTGAAGATGAAGCTATGGGGGACATGGTTGGTACTGAGATGGAGGAAAGAAGTAAGGGAAGAGAAGAATGGCAGAAAGGGAACAGAAAGAAGGTCAATGCAAAGAGAAAAATGGTAGATAAGACTGAAGAAACCCAATCAATATCCAAACCACTACCCTCTATTCCTGAACCCATTGTGCCTGACCCCTTCATGAACATTCATGGTGAAACAATCATTCCCAAAGAGGAACCAATTGATTGGGACACCATCAAATTGCCCACCTTCCTAACCTCATCTCCACCATCAAAGAAGCAGAAAAGAAAAATCAAATCAACACCCTCTAGAGCCTCAATCAAATTCACACAGAAGCCTAAGCCTAAACCTCAAGCCTCTAAAGATGATTATGTTCACATCTGTGACATAAAAGAATTTTCAGACATTGAACTCTATCTGGATGAGCTGGAGGAAGTAAGGGGAATAGCTGCCTACAGACAGCTACCAGAAAGACTAGTGTTCAAATACAAAGGAGATGGGGAAAGAACCTGGCCTCTTTACAGAATTCTGAATGAAGGCTAATCTACCTTGATTAGAGTCTACTCAGCCATACAAAGGGATTCTGGCCTTACCAGGACTGCCAAGACTGAGATTCTCAACAAGATTGCCAACATAAGGAAAACTTGGAGGGAGCCCAATGCTTTGCCTAGAACTTTACTCATTCAAGAAAGAGGAATTACAATTCACAAATCACCTCATTAGTTGATGGAGTTCAGAGACAACAAAGGAGTCAGAAGATTTTTCAGAATTGAAGATCAGCTCAAGATTGCCAGTAATGAAACTCTCAAGGATATGCAATCTAAGTTAGACATCAATGAAGAAGATGAAGCTGAATTCTATAGACAACTTCAACTTCAAATAGAGGAGAATGACAGGAGGCTAGGAAAGAAAACAAGGAATCAAAGGAAAAGAAACTAATCTGCTCAGGCTAAAGGAGCACCCTTGGAAACAATGTAATTCTTCAATACCATCTCAGCATATACATTTTTGTAGCACTTTTTGAATTTCTGCTTTATTACAGTTTATATATTTGTCAAGTGTTTTGTTATCATCAAGCTAAACCCAAATTTATGCCTACAGTTCTAGTAGACATAAATAGGGGGAGATTGTTAGGAATATGTGTATTAGTTTGATGATAAGTTAAACAAAACACTTAAGTAGAAATCTAGTGTTTGTAGCCTCAACGGATAAGACCATCTTGGCTATCCGTTGAAGGAGTAGCTTTACTTAGCAATAAGTTTAGTATTGTAGCACATTTCATTCTCTGGCTTCAAGTTGTAATTCTTAAATGTTGTAGGAAATTATCAGTCATGTTGACTACTAATGGATATACAAATAGGAGGGCTAATTGTAAATATTTCATGCCTTGTAATTTTGTATGAGTGAAGAAGTATCAACGGATATTGAAGACCTTCAACGGATAAGAAACAAAGCTTCAACGGATGTCTCTAATGCTTCAACGGATAATATCCATCAATGGATAAGTGCTTCAACGGATAAAGACTTCAACTGATAATGCATCAACGGATAAAGCTTCAACGGATAAAGCCTCAATGGATAAGGCATCAACGGATGAAAGCTTCAACGGATGCTTGGTTCATTAGCAGTTGATAGTGATAATTCACAAGCTGACAGAGGCACATGAGTTGACAGAGACAAACTGGAATGTGGAAGCCTCTAGGAGGAATCAAGAAAATGCAGCATTCCCATTCTGATGCAAACAAGGAAGTATTCAAAGATTCACAGATTATCCTAGATTGGATTGGATAGAGAAATGAAGAAGAAACATGTGAAGAATCCTTTCAATTGTATTTTACAGTTTTGTCTTCACTTGTAAATTTGGTGATATATAAACCAAGTAGCAGCTAGTAATTAGAAGAGAATTTTCCTGAGCTGTTTAGAAATATCAAGAGAGAAAATCATCTAGTTTGTACTAGGAAGCAGCTGTGATTTAATTCTTTGAATCACAGATTTTCTGAAATAACACATCTCTGGTGGAACAACAAATCCACCAGAAAATTTTTTAAGTTCTTTGTGTTCTTTACATTTGTGTTTGAATATATATCTGTCTGTATCAGCTTCAAGCAATTCACACACATTTGTTCACTTAAACACTTAGCCTTAGAAACTGCTCAAAACTTGAAAAAGTTTTGAGATTTACATTCAACCCCCCTTCTGTAAATCTCATTGTTAGTCCACTGGGAATAACAATATATATTCATGCATTCTTTGATATACTGATTTTTCGATAATAAATTTCAACTGTTTTAAAAGTAGAGCTTACGAGCTACCTATGCTAGTAATAAGCAGTATTTTTCGTATACCCTTAGTTTAGGGCACCCAAAGTTGAACATTGTACCTAAAGCGGGAGGCGATGTTCCCGAGTATATTTATATAGTTTTCAAAAACTATTAATCGAATGAGGATTATTCGATAGTTTTAAATAATAAACGAGTATTATTTTTGAATATTCAAATAAAGATTTTACTTACGTATAATATACCTTTTATTAATTAAATATCATTTTCAAGTATTAGTTTTACTTCGTTTATTTATAGAAATTATTCTTTATTAAATATTATTTAAAGAATAATATTCAGATATTCTTCTGATATTTTGAAACTGATTTATATTATTTAAATCATCATTACCTTAAAAGTTTTTGAAAATGTTTTCGAACTCTACAAATGGTTTTAAAAGTTAGAGCAGATCCCAAAACTCGTTTTCAAATTTAAATCTTACCTTACGAAGGAGATTTAAAAACTTGCTCAAAATGGGAGTCATGCTCAAAGTTGTGTTTAGTATTTGCAATGAAGTTGCTGAATAAATAAAGAGAATTTTATTACTTACCCAACATTCGGGAAGTAAGTCTTGAAACCAGTTTAATTACGGGAACGTTCCCAGTAATGAGTTTTGGGTGTGGCTTCAAGCCAACCCACATTCGTAAATGCTTCACAAATATCTGGAAGTAATTTTATAGAATTATTGTACCTATAAATGGGCTAATACATGCTCGGGGAACGACGATTAATTTTTGTTCCAGTTTTAAAAGATAGGTTTATTCAAGGAATTGGAATGGTCCGGCACCTTGTGTGCCGGAGTAAGTGTAATAGGCTGTGGGATAGTCCATCAAAGTGTAAGAGGCTGTGGATAGTCCATCAACGCGTAGGAGGCTGTGGCACAGTCCAACATAATGCCCTAATGCGGCCAGGCTGATGACCCAAAAGGAATTCATCCTTATACTAGTAGAGAATTATAGAGAGTGATACCTTGCCTTATCAGCAAATGTATCACATTTTTCCAGTGGTTTCCTTCTTCCAAATGTATTTGAATAAAACTATGTGTTTACTTTTCACACGGAGATTCTAAAGAGTTTTACAAAAATGTGTTAAACAAGTCTTACCTTGTAACTTCATCAATATGATGAACTTTTAAAAACTGATTATACTTTGAACACCAGTAGTTTTCAAGTTAGTTTTATGAGAAAGATATATAAGTATTTTTGAAGTATTTTTTAACTTCATCTTTAAAACTTATATCTAGTAAATGATTATCTTTTGCATGAAAAGATTTTCAGAAAGTTATCGATAAAGATACTTTGCATTATTAAACAAACTATACATATTTTAGTGAGTTGTGTCGCTCACTCTTGCTTCATTTCTTTATCACATAACAATAGTTAGGTAGGATGGCCAGAATCAAGCAGACCCATCGCAAGAGCGTGAGAAGCATCATGTGTCTACCCGCTAATATCTTAGCCGCCATTGCTGCAGAGGTATATCTATTTGTAATTTAGGCATTCAGCTTTTGGGAATCAATTTATGTATAGTTATGACTTATGTTGGATAATGGCAAAGAACTGTAAACCTATTAAGTAATCATTTTGGGTTTTAATAACTTATAACTTATGGATCTTAATGACTGTTACTTATTTCAATTTCACCTCTGAGATTATAACGTGTTGTGGAGTGAGTATTATTGTGGGGTCACAGTATGCAGTTGTTTATTTAATTAAAGTAAAGTGTTATGAATGGAAATAAAGACCGCATATCAACAGTGTTTCCAGAATCATCAATATATTTTGGAGTGTATTTTAACTTGTAATTCATTCCTCTCTGCTTCCTGTATACTAGGTCCTTCAGATAAGTAGACCATCTGGAAGTAGTAGAGTTGATTACCTTTAGTAATGTAATGACATATTCCAACTATTTCCATTCTTTATCTCTCATCTGCTCCTGTGAAATCTTCAACCTTTTTCCAGATTCCAGAAAATACAACATCTTCTCTTTAGGCTTGTTAGTATCAAACATATCAAGCACTATCTGAACAAATATGATCTTCTGTAAATCTTTAAGCTTTACATTCTCTCCTATTCTTGTCATATTTCCAGGCTCTCTTAGAATCAAAGCATTGCTAATATAAGTATCAACATTTGGAAGTCCCAAGCCACCTCTATAACGCCCTCCAAATCCGGGATCTAGATTTGGGGGTTACTTTCCAATCATAAACCTAAAACAACATGTATAATATATCTGAATAAAATGCATCTAACCCCATCTAACTATTAAGGATCGATCTCAGGTTATGGTATGAAATAAGTACATAGACATCACTATTATTACATTCCGACTTAAATTGTCAACACAACTGTGATAAGAAACACACTACAACCTAAAAGTTACAACTAGTTCAGTTTTAACATACACATATACTACATAAAATACAGCTGGGTAGGTAACTCAAAGCTATCTTCCGAGATCCATTTCCCTTAACAATACTTAATCTAAATGAACAACCAATTACTGTGTACTGTGACCCCACAAAATACACACACCACAAGTTATAATCTCAGAGATGAATACCAAAATAACAAAAGTCATTTTATTCCACAATTATAAGTCATTACACCTCAAAAGGGATTTATGAATAAATTTACATATTCCATGCCATTATTACAATTCATAATATACATAAGTCTGGTACATCAACAGTTGAAAGCCTAGCCTATTGGTAGTTCCTACCTCAGCTACAGCGGCATCAACGCCTCCAGGAAACTGCAGAACATTTCCTAACCGCTTGCGAATTGGGAGCTTGGTCCTGTTCATCTTGTCTATCTGTTGTGTGATGAAAGAAGAAAGCAAGGGTGAGAAACAAGCCCACCGAAATAATATGTATAATAATAAACAATATATGAGCATTCTCATAGTACTCATGAAAGTCTTGGTCAAGAAGAAATGAACCAAGTTGATATCTTAATGCGACGACGTCACAAAATATTTAGTATATATATACATATATAATTTTCAAAATCCTTGAAATCCTCTGACATGTATAATATACACAGAGTTCCAGTTTATAACTGTATAAAAATATCGTTGCAAGGCGATCTCATATATCTAACCTTGTTTCAACGTCTTTCTGAAAATCTTTGACATGCCTAAGATAATCCTTAACTAGATATAAGTTGAAAAGATGAAGTTACAAGATACTCTAATATACTTATATCTTTTCCGGATACTACTTAAACTACCACCATTCAAGGTATAATCAGTTTCAAAAGTTCATCACATAGATGAGACTACAAGATAAGACTTGAATAGATTCAATCTTTAAAATATCAATAAAAAGAAATGAAATTACGAGATACTTCATTAAGTCCCGATATATATATATTTACACCTATATATATATATCTCATACTTTCCTTGAAAACCTCTGTCATGAAAAGTATAAACAGAGTTGTAATATCCAATGAATTTGGAAAGAAGAAAATTTTGCCATAAACTCGATATCTTGCTGATCAGGCAAAGATACCAATAAGTAACCTTTTCTACTAGTAGATGGATGAATCCCCCACCGGTCATCACCCTGTCCGTATTAGGATCTTGTGCTGGACCGCCACCCCACCTCTTACGCGTTGATGGACTGCCACCCAGCCACTTACACTTTGATAGACCGTAGCCCGGCCTGTCGCTTATACCGAATCAATTCAATGGACTTACTTCCCAAATATTGGGCAAGTAATCAAACTCTTTTATCAAGTTAGCAACTTCGTTGCTCCAAAAATACACCACTGAGCTGGATCTCTAGGTTTTGAGCAAGTATTGAAATCCCCTTCGATAGAAAGATCTGAAATCTAAAAATGAGTTTTGGGATCCGCTCTAACTTTTAAAATCATTTTGATGACTCAAAAACATTATAAAGAATGTTTAGAGTAATGATGATTTGATAAAATAAATCATTCCCGATATGTTAGAAAATATCTGAATATTATTATTTAAATAATATTCCCATAAGGATAATCTTTATGAAAATAATTGAATTAGAAGTTTTAAAACTTATACTTGAAACGAATAATAAATAACAAAAGATATACTTATACGAAAGTACGATCTTTATTTGAATAATCGAAAATAAGTTTGATTATTATTCAAAACCATTGAATATACCTTATTCGATGAATAGTTATAGAAAACTATATATATAATATATATATATATTATACTCGGGAACACCGACTCCCGGTTTAGAAAAATGTTCACCTTCGGGTCCCCTATACTAAGGGTATACGCAACTACTGCTTATCTCTAGCATATGTATTATGCAGTTTATAATCATTTGAATCAACAATGAGATATCAAGATTACGAAACAGGCATGCATATATATCATATCAACATGCTCCAATATATCGCAAGATTTGCTAATAACAATCATGCACTTATCACAAGATAATGCATATACATATATACATCACAACAACAGTTATACGGGTAGAAAATTTGCCTGAGTGTTCCGGGGTAGACTTAAGCTTAGAGTGGGTCCGGTAACCTATGAACAACAACATAAGCCGGAATTAGGCCACGGTTGCTTAAGAAAATAGTCAAAACTCACTCATACCCTAACGGTCGCTTATACGCTTAACGATTTGCGTTAATCGCTTGCGTACCCTCGGCTCCACCAATTTTAATAAATTAACCGTTACGAATTTTAAAGCGACTCTTTCGCGAGTACTTTACCAACTTCCTAATCCACCTTACATAATTGTTTTGTGTTTCGATTAATTATTTAAGGGTCTCAATTATGGTCTCAAAGTTACTCGAGGTTTCGGGGTTCGCTCGTGAAACGCCATTACTTAAAATGGTCATTTCTCATCGCTCGTAACTCGGATTTAGGCGAACGACATATCAAACGAAGCTCGTAACATGAACTATCTAAACACGGAAAAGGTCAGAAGCTTTTAGTGAGTTCAAGGGTCCTAAAGTTTCATGCAAAATATTCTACAGAAAATGAGCATTACGACGACTATGTTTACGAGATTCCCAAAATAATTACCACTCTAAATCCTCATCAATTCACTCACAACCACCAACACAACAATATTCAACCATCATACTACAAAATTAGTCCCCAACTCCAAGTTTTACCAATTTATCCAACCAATCAAAGACACAAGATTCAAAATAATACAAATCCACCAAAACTACTTATAATCAAAGATTAAGCCTTAATACTAACAATGCTTCAATAAAACTTAATGAAATCATAAAATCAAAGCTAGGGTTTGAAGTTTATACCTTCCTTAGATCCTTAAACCACTTACAAGAGATTGTAATCCCTAATAGAGCCTTGATCTATGTTTATCATGTTCAAACTTGCAAAGGAGTTCAAGAAATAAGTTAGAACTTTTGGAGTTACAATTATTCCGATTTAACGAACTATAAATATGAGGGTCTTACCATGATTATTTTGACGAAACTTGTGAACAGGAGTTGTAGGCCATCTAAATACCTTTACAACGAGCTATAGAACACAACTTTTGAGTGAGTATTGAAGGAGATATGGCAGTTTGAAGTTGCTGGTATTATTTTGGCCGAGAGCAAGAAGCTTGGAAATGGGGGGAGAGAAATGAAATGTTGCTTGGTTGATTTTTTTTTGAATGAAATGAAATGATTGGTTGACAATTAACCTTTCAAAATATCTTTGCTTTTGCTTTAATAAAGTGATGATCTCACCTTGATTATATCATCACAAAGACACTTGTTCAATCCTTATGGTTGGATGATGTCATCCTCCCCTAATCCCTTTGATTAGTGCTTAATTACTTGGCTAATGATCGCTTATCTGTTATACGGTTCGCTTAACTTTCGTTTTCGTTTATCCTGTGAGGGATTATATACGGGATCTTATTACTTGGGTTCCCCTAAACCTTTCTCAATATTTTATATTCATTTTATGATCCTCTCTTATTATCCTTGAATTTAAATCCTTTTAATCATGTTACCTTATACTCAATTCTTTCGATATCTGGTGGATTTTTGGGAAAAATCAAAGTGTTCAGATTTGAATTCTAACGACTTTAACATACACTCATTTACTTTATGGAATACTAATACGATCTTAGAATTTCCATAACAGTACTCCTATATAGCGTGGTCTGATAATTTTCCTTAATCAGCATAGTCAGTAAAATTAATATTCATCAGGGTTTCAAAAATTTCCAAAAATTGGGGTTATTACAGTTTTCCCTCCTTAAAAGGATTCTGTCCCGGAATCATATAGAAAATAGTTGGGGATACTTTTCTAGCATTACACTTTCTAACTCCCAAGTCAATTTTCCCACATGGTGGTTCTAACACCAAACTCTAACTAGTTTGATAACCATGTTCCTACGCATTTGTTCCTTTTTGATTCATAACCCTCACTGGTTGCTCCACATAGGTTAAGTCTAGTCGCAGGTTTACGTGTTCATATTCCCCTATATGTCTCGCCTCTGGATCATACTTCCTTAACATTGATACTTCAAAGATCTATTTTTATAAAATAAAATAAAAGTTCAAAAATTATAAAATTTATACCATAAAATAACTTGGATTTTTAGAAATTTTATGAGATCACTTTTGAAATTTGTGAATGAAATAATTTTTAAAAGATAATTTTTTATGGTAAAGAATATTATTTATAAATAAAAAATAGGAGCAATTAATAAAACTATCGCTTTCAAAAATTCATATTCTGAGTAAAGCAATTTATAACGCAGCAAATTCCATTCACACATATGTACGATCAATAAGTATATTTATAATCGACTCAAATATTATACAGAGTTCACAAATAATATTACACAAAATGTCGGTCGTAACATCCTCTCCCCCTTAAAGGATTTTGTCCTCAGAATCTAAGAGAACAGATGAGGATACCGGGAACGCATATCAGACTCTAACTCCCATGTTGACTCTTCGACCTTGGGGTTCCTCCAAAGTACTTTTACTAACTTCACCGACTTATTTCTAAGACTCTTTGCTTGCCAGGTTCATATTCTATCATATGGTTGACATCAGGGTTGTACTTCTTAAGCAATGACACATGGAACACATTACGCACATGCTGATACTGAGGCGGTAAGGCTAACTCATAAGCCACTTTCCCCACCAGACTCAAAATTTCAAAAGGACCAATATATCTAGGCGCTAACTTCCCTTTCTTTCCAAATCTAGACAATCCTTTCTTCGGTGATACTTTTAGCAAAACGGATTCTCCCACCTGGAATCTGACATCCTTACACGCTGGATCCGCATACTTTCTTTGCCTATCTTGAGCAGCAAGTAACCTCTTCTGAATTAATTTGACTATCTCATGCAATTGTTGTACCAATTCTGGGCCTAGAATCTTTCCTTCTCCCACTTTATCCCAACTAGTTGGTGATCTGCATTTTCGTCCGTATAAAGCTTTATATGGTGGCATGCCAATACTGGAGTGATAGTTGTTGTTATAAGAGAATTCTACTAATGGCAAGTGGTCGTCCCAACTTCCCGCAAAATCAATTGCACAACTGCGCAACATGTCTTCAATAGTTTGAATTGTCCTTTCTCTTTGACCGTCAGTCTGCGGATGATACGCCGTACTCATGTTTAACTTTGTAACAAGACTTTCTTGAAATTGCTTCCAGAATCTCAAGTTAAATCGGGGATCTCTGTCTGAAACTATCGATATGGGTACGCCATGCCTTAATATAATTTCACGCACATATAGATGGACCAATCTGTCCACTGAAGACTTCTCATTAATTGGAAGAAAATGCGCCGACTTTGTAAGGCGATCAACTTAACCCATATAGCGTCATGTCCAGATTTCGTTCGCGGTAGTCCCACTATAAAGTCCATAGCAATGTTTTTCCATTTCCATTCTGGAATCTTTAGAGGCTGAATTAATCCGCTTGGTCTTTGATATTCTACCTTCACTTTCTGACAAGTATAACACTTCACAACCCATTCTGTCACTTCTCGCTTCATATTTGGCCACCAAAGGTTCTGCTTAAAGTCCTGATACATCTTGGTGCTTCCCGGATAGATTGAAAATCTTGAACTGTGGGCTTCTTGCAATATCTCATTCTTCAATTCAGGTACATGAGGGATCCAAATTCTTGAGGAGAACCTTAGTATACATTGTTCATCCCTTTGAGTACCAATCTATTCTCCGGTTAGCTGATTACTCCCCTGCTTCATTACTTCTTCCTGGCATTTCTTTATCTTCCTTAATAATGTTGGCTGGAAAGTCATAGTACGAAAAACTTCTTCAACTATTCCCCAATCACAAAGTTCCAATTCAAATCTCTTAATCTTTTCAGATAATTTCTTTGGTATTGCTATCATATTCAATCTTTCCTTCCTACTCAAAGCATCGGCTACCACGTTCGCCTTTCCCGGATGATAATTTATCGAACAATCATAGTCCTTAATAAATTCTAACCATCTCCTTTGCCTCATGTTGAGCTCCTTCTGAGTGAAAATATACTTTAAACTCTTGTGATCCGTGTAGATCTCACACTTTTCTCCGTAAATGTAATGTCTCCAAATCTTAAGTGTGAATACTATGGCTGCTAGTTCCAAGTCATGCATAAGATACTTTAATTCATGTGGTTTTAACTGTCTTGACGCATACGCAATCACCTTGTTGTGTTGCATTAGCACACAGCCCAGTCCTTTGTGTGAAGCATCACTGAAAATCACAAAGTTTCCTTGATCATCTGGTAGTACTTATACCAGAGCTGTAACCAACCTCTGCTTCAACTCTTGAAAGCTATCCTCGCATTCTGCATTCCATTCGGACTTTTGATTATTCCTAGTTAACTTAGTCAATGGCGTGGTGATTTTCAAGAAATCTTTGACAAATCTTCTATAATATCCCGCCAATCCTAGAAAACTTCGCACTTCCGTAGGTGTCTTTGGCCTCTCCCAACTCATAATCGCCTGGATCTACCTTAACTCCTTCACTTTCAATAACATGTCCCAAAAACTGAACCTCTTTTAAACAAAACTCACACTTAGAAAACTTGGCATACAACTTCTCTTGTCGGAGTATCTCTAATGCTATCCATAGATACTGCATGTGTTTTTCTTCCATCTTTGAATAGATAAGAATGTCATCAATGAATACCACTACGAACTTGTCCAAATACTTTTTAAATACCCGGTTCATCAGATCCATAAATGCTTTCGGAGCATTAGTCAAACCAAAAGGCATTACTAAGAATTCATAATGTCCGTATCTTGTCCTGAATGCTGTCTTCGGGATGTCTTCTTCTTTGATCTTTAGTTGATGGTATCTCGATCTTAAGTCAATCTTGGAAAAGCACTTTGCTCCCTTCAACTGATCAAATAGGTCATCTATTCTTGGTAGCGGGTACCGGTTCTTAATCGTCACCTTATTTAACTCCCGATAATCTATACATAACCTCATGCTTCCATCTTTCTTCTTTACGAACAGAACAGGTGCTCCCTATGGCGACGCACTTGGCCTTATCACTCCTTTGTCCAACAATTCTTGTAGCTGGCTTGCCAACTCTTTCATTTCTGCTGGTGCCATCCTATATGGGGCCTTCAAAACTGGTTCCGTTCCTGGAGCTAGGTTGATCTCAAACTTAATTTGTCGATCTGGCGGTAAACCTGGTAGTTCGTCTAGAAACACATCTGGAAATTCGTTGACTACGAGAATATCTTCTATGCCGAGGCTGTCTCTTTCTGAATCTACTACATAAGCTAGGAATGACTCGCAACCTTTCTTAAGCAATTTCTTAGCCTGGACGATTGTATAAAACAGTCGCTCTTGCCTCTGTCCCTTAAACACTACTTTCTCTCCACTCTCCGTCTTTAAGTACACCTTCTTGGACTAACAATTTATCTGAGCGTTATTCTTCCCTAACCAATCCATGCCTAAGATTATATCGAACTCCCCCAACTTGAAAAGTATCAAGTCGGCCGAAAATTTAAGCCCCGAAATATCAATCTCACAATTAGGACATAGTTGACTCACATGAATCTTCTCTTGATTCGCAATTACCACATTTACTACCTCGTTCATAGCCATTTTATCACATTGATGTTTATCAACAAAAGTTTCTAATATAAAAGATCTTGTCGCTCTAGAATAAATCAATATTTTAGCTTCGACATTATTTAATAAAAGTGTACCTGCTATCACCTTAGAATTCTGAACAACGTCCTTCATTTTTAAATCGAATGTCCTTGTCGTTGCTTGCGAAGTGGTTGTAGGTGGTGGACGTAATGCCAATACCTCAGTGGGCATGCTTGCACTTGTACTTGCCACGTTCATCAAAGCTTTGACTGGTCTGGTTGACTTGCACTCCCTAGCTATGTGTCCAGTCTTTCCACACTTGTAGCATGTGACTCCCGGCTTCGACATCTTACACTCGTTAGCCAAGTGTTCCTTCTGGTTACATCTATAGCATGTCATGTTCAACTTATTACACACTCCGGGGTGTGTTTTTCCACAATGCTTGCATTCTGATCTCTGAAATCTATTTTCTCCAACTTGCCCTTGGCTTGTCTGGTTGTTCCCCTTTGATTCTTGTCTTTTATTCAAATTTCCCTTCTTCTGAAAATTTCCGCCTTTGTGGAATCCAATCCTTTTTACACTCCTGTCTTGTGAGCTTCCAGCTTCAGACTTTTCTCCATAAAATGGAACCTTCCTCTTCTTGTTATCCCTTTCCTTCCTTGACTACATCCCATTACTCTCAATCAGAGCAGCTTTCTGTACTACTCCTGCATAAGTATCAAGCTCAAACATAGAAACTTTATCTCTGATCCAAGACTCTAACCCTTGTTGGAATCTCTTTGCTTTTTCCTCCTCACTGTTTGTATACTTTGTCACAAACCTTGACAGCTCTGTAAACTTCTTCTCATACTCCAGTATAGTCATACTCCCTTACTTCAATTCAAGAAATTTAAGCTCCATCTGATTCTGCATGTACCTAGGGTACTACTTTTCCAAAAATAACTTCTTAAACCTTTCCCAAGAAACTTGCTGATTTGCCTCCATAGCTTTCACTGAATCCCACCAATAAATGACTTCTCCCTTCAGGAAGTAAGTAGCATATGGTGTCTTCTGATCATCCTCTAACTATACCAATTCAAACGCTCTTTCCATTTCCTTAATCCATGTGTTAGCTAATACTGGGTCATTGGTATCATGAAATGCAGGTGGATTCACATTCTGAAAAGCCTTGAAAGTGACAATTTGTCGAGGTGGCACTGGTGGATCAGGTGGTTGGTGTGGATCATGGTTATCTTGGTTTTCAAATTATTGTTGAAGAGTTCTTTGTTGTTGAGCTATATCATTTGTTTGCTATTGTAAGGTTTCCATTAATCAAAGAATATTAGGATCTATGGTAGATGTGGTTGTTGGGTTCTTCTTTTTGGGTGGCATGATCCTGAAATAAAAGTTATATCAAAACAGGTATGAACAATAAGAAAATTCGAGGGTAGGGTGTCACATAACATTCTGTTCACATATGAGGTCGAGTTTTTTTTATTATTTAAACAATAAGGGTGATGCATATAAAGGCGTAAAAATAATTGAAAGCAAATATAACGATAGTGCATAATAATTGAAATTTTAAGGTCAAGGTACATCAAGATTAGAATAAAGTCTGAATTTAGGAATAACATGCTTATTTGAAGGAAACAACAAGGAATTCTACAAAGTCCGATGATACAACAACATGAAAGGTAGATAATGGAAAGAACTAAGGCTCCACTCCGTCAGAACGGGGTTTGGTAGTCTTCTCCTCTCGAAGTGTCTTCACAATACTCTTGAGCTCGTCCGTAATCATCTGGAGGGTATACTGGTTGGTACGGTCTCGGTGCGATGGCATCTCTTTAAGCTTAGTGTTGACGTACTGAACCAAAGTCTCAAGTTTCGTAGTCATCTGCTCCTTAGGTTTTCCTTCATAGTTTTGGCTGTCCGGATACACGTTCTTCAATCGGTCCAACAATCGGTCGTACTTTCCCTGATGCATGTCGAACTCGCGCCTCAACTCAGCATACACAGAGAAAGCAATTGTGTCATTCGACCCAGAGGATGATGAGGAATGCGCCCTTTACTGAAAGACAATACATATATATATATAAGAGGAGTATTAATGATATATTAACATAACCTACTCTCTCGCATAATATCCTATAACTTATACATATATCCTATAACCTATTTAGGCTGTCCAGGGACTCTAAACGGTAGCTCTGATACCAAAACCTGTCACGCCCCGACTTAACAATATATATAATACAAATTATTACAATAGTTACAAAAGAAAGTAAATACAACCGAATCCAAGATCTTACAGTTTAGGGTTTGGAACAGTCCAACACTATTAACTATTACAACCTAATTTCTAATATCGAGTCCTCACACAAAATGATTACTAATCTACCTAAGCCCGGATATATGCATCGGCATCACAAGTTTTACGCGCTGTCTGCTTGAATCTAACCATATCTGCAAGCTGAAATGTCAGGGTGAAAGCAAGTAGTGAGCCAAATGCTCAACAAGTGCTATACAATACAAAACAAAAATCGAGATATAAGAATAACAATGTGAAGGTAGAGCTAATAGTAGCAAGAGATAACTTTTGGGTGATGGCATTATTTATTTGTAACAAAACAATTCGACACCATTTCTTTATCAAAATCATTTTATGACGCTGCGGATTATAGCCGGTGATCAGCCGCAAAGTAATCCTGAACCTCGCTGGGTTCTAGAACATTAATGGGATCCCTAGGAAACTTTTAATCCTACAAATTAAGAGCGGAAAGGACTTGCGTCTCAGTCCAGATCCACTAATTTAAGAAAACATTTATCCCCGTTTGGGACTGGAAATCAAATTTTAACCTTTTTATTTTAAAAACTGATGCCAATGTTAATTAACTACTTAAGCAGTAAACATCTTAAATAAGGTTTTAGATTAACTTTGAAGAACTGGAAATAGATCCATTAAACTATACTTTATCAAGAGAATTTGCAATGTTTTTATTTAAAAGGATTTTGATAGTGAAATTTAACAGGGTTATTGGATAGTATGAAGGAACAAGGTCAAACTAGGTTCTAGGTAATGTTTCCATATAAGACATAGGTATTTAACAACATAGAGAAGGTGAGCATCATGGTTCCAAATGAGGTATAGGTATTAAAATATAGAGAAGGTGAGCATTATTGGTTCCATATGAGACATAGGTATATAGAGAAAGTGAACATCAGCTCAAGGTATATCAGAGTGTCATGCTTTAGGGTAAAGATAGGGTTATCAAACAATCATGGATAATCGTTAAGGAATAACTGAATTTTAGGTATTAAGATAAGGTTACTGAGTATAACTTTGCACCTGGTTCAACATCACAATTACTTGGGTATACTAGCATGATAGGACTTTTGATTTGCTTGCATAGCAATCTTCAAGTAAAGTTAAACTACTTGAAATAAATACTTGAGGGTTCATATCATTTTCATATACTACAGATATATATTCGAAACCACTTGGTTCATGTATATCAAGGTGAATTAAAATACTCGCATCATATATATGAACTAGTTATCACACACTTGCAGTGTAATCGAAAAAGGCAGGTTGAATCACTTGCCTTGAGAAAGGCTGGACTTGACTGGCAGGTAGGAGCAACTGGAAGCTTTACTCGACCTTAATGGAAAGTTTACCCTTGTCTCGAGTTCCTACACAAATAATATTAACCTCATTATAATAAATTCTTACCAACTCAACCTATTTGTAAACCAAAATTTAACACAATGGCACTTAGGCCTAAATACACACAATTTACAATTACCTTATAACCATAATAGTACACCTAGCCACATATGCTCACATACCATTTATAAGTACCAAATGATATCACATACACTATATTGCTTCACTAGGATTGGATGATCTTACTTCACTTACTTAAGTCACTTGGTCGCTAAACTAGATAAAATCTCCAAATTTTGGCCTCCTAACTCGATGTGCCTTTACTAAACCATCCAATTCCTATTGACCCTGACTTGAGCCTTTCACTCTACTAACTTTATACTATCTTTCAACTATGGTGGTCAACCAAAACTTCACTCCTAAGTGCTCTAAAACTATGTGGTAAGTGAATGTGCTCGTTATGGTAAATTTCAGAATGACATCTACGGTTTCTTGAGTGTATTTGACACTCTTAAACTTCAAGTTTACCTTCAAAACTTTTACACTAGACTCTCAAACCTTATGTGGCTCAAGGGCCTAGCTTGGGCCTCCCTAGGCCTAAGATTAAAGTCTACGCTTCCCCTATTTTTCTGGGCAGAAGAGCGTCCTGATTTAAACAAACTTATGACTCATAATTCTAACTCAAATCCTATGAACTATGGCTGGAAAAACTCCTCTGACACTCTCTATAACTAAGGCCCAATAGGGCTTAATGAGGGCCTACCTATGACATGATCAAAACATCCCATTTCTAAGTTGCAACAAAATTGTCCCCTGCTGAACAGATTTGGTGTTTCCACTCGTGCACCTAACCAAACGTCTTACAAACCTTCAACAAACACCTAAAACCTATTGTATACTCCTAGTTCCAGCTTCTGGTGACTTGGGCCTCAAAGTGCACAACAATGACAAGGTCAAATCTAACTCTAAACCTCAGGGTACCAAACTGATTTTCTGCAGAAACTAATACTCTCCTTTCACCAAGATTCTTACTTGACAAACCCAACCAACAACCAAAAACCCAAACCAAACCTCAACCAAGGTGATCTACTGAACTAACTCTCCTGCACTCAATATTGACTTAGTGGAGATCATCCTTACCTAAGGTGCAACATAGCAAAATAAAAGTTAACATACTACACTAATTACAAGTCATCAAGTTTTTGAAAACAAGTTATATCTTCTTTATAAATATATACGAATTTACATCACATATCAAGGAGAAAAAATCAAGATTAATATCTTAACCGTACTGAAATTAAATCCTATAAACAATTATTAATCCAAATGATCACGAACTTCCGAAAATCATGAGTTGATTTCATGCATGCATGCCTTCGAATTTTACAAGTCAAAACCAGATGATTTCTACAATAATTTTTATCATAAAATCAACATGCAAGCCTAACATAGACTAATACTAAATGGTCACTTAGCATGCAAAGGGTTTCATCAAGTTTTCACTACAAAATTCATGCCATTATCACAAAAATATACAAGTATTGAACAAGGCAACAAGACACCACTAAGAACCATTAATTCGGCTCCCTTATGGTCATGGCCAAATGAAATGGAAGGGAAATGGCCATTAAAAACAAGAGCTTCACTCTATTGACTTGGAATTTCACCATTCCTTGTAGTTCCCTCAACAATACAACCTTAAATCCATGAGAATCAAGATTGTATTTTGATTTCTAGTTAAACTATGACATGCAAGATTAAAACTCAAACTTTTCACTCTAAACTTTTTGAAATATATATGAACAACATGTAGGGAGTAAGATTACTTGAATATAAGATGAATGTTTGAGTGAAAGAATGAAGAAGAGAAGGGGATGGGGGGCCTCGCCTATGGAAATTGCCGAGAGGGAGGAAGAGCCGAGAGGGGAGGGAGGAGAAAAAGGGAGGGTGGAGTGTGGAGTGGGGTGAATGATCACAACACCTAGCATTTTGGTTTTTATGCTTTTGATTGACTAAAAGAAGTGAGTGGAAATGAGAATTGACAAGAATATCCTTCCAACATACTTAGGTCATTTTGCATGCAAGGACAAAGAGGTAATTTGGCTAGCAAAATGAGAGTTAGCGGGGTTGGAATTGTCTTTTTGGTCCTTTAGTTGAATGGGAGGGTATTTGCATGCAAGGATATTCATGTAATTTGCTAATTACTTAACAACTAATTTTCAAAGATCTATTTTTATAAAATAAAATAAAAGTTCAAAAACTATAAAATTTATACCATAAAATAACTTGGATTTTTAGAAATTTTATGAGATCACTTTTAAAATTTGTGAATGAAATAATTTTTAAAAGATAATTTTCTATGGTAAAGAATATTCTTTATAAATCAAAAATAGGAGCAATTAATAAAACTATAGCTTTAAAAAATTCATATTCCGAGTAAATCAATTTATAACGCAGCAAATTCCATTCACACATATGTACGATCAATAAGTATATTTATAATCGACTCAAATATTATACAGAGTTCACAAATAATATTACACAAAATACTGGTCGTAACATTTTTATTCAATCTAAAGCTACTGGACTCAAGTATATACCAAGTCCTAACTTTACTGAGTTCGGGCCTATCAAGGCCTCACCAATACACACCTAAAACATCCTAAATTTATGGTGCAAAATCTTCCACTAAGTGTTTAATGCATCTCCTTCCACCTTAACTCCCCTCTTATCAAACAAAACCAAAAAATAATTCAACAACCAAGTACTATAATATACTAATACCTACTGAATTCTAGAATACAAGGTCTAATCACATTTTATTAAACACAAAAATCGATTATCAAGAGGTTAAAAGAACAACTACAATAGCAATTTCATATCTTCGAGTTTTTAAGCAAAAATTTGAACTATATATTCAAAATAGTCACTTGATATCTATTGAACATAATTACTTATCATCATTGCAAACTTCATCTATCATCTTTATAACATAAACAATAGCATGCTTTACATAAAAATCAAGTACCAAGGCACAAAATCATAGAGTATGGTTTTTACTTCGAAAATCACTTGTAAACTGACATGCAAGTGCCAAATCCAACATGCAAGTGCTAAATCCAACATGCAAGTGCTAGAACTTAATATATCTTGAAGAAAACATGGCATGCAAGAGTTTAAACTTTATAAAACAATATTTTAAGGAGCAAGACTTTCAAAAACAACATGCATGGTCCTTTTTTATAAAAACTTCTCAAGATCAACACTCTAAACATTCGGCTCTTAAGAAATCATTGTCAAATGTTTATGAACAAGATTATGGCTTGGGAAATAGAAGTAAAACACTTTTCCAAGACCATATCAAGTTCATATTTATAAGCCTCCATGGTTTTAGACCTTAGATTCATGAGAATCAAAGTCTAAACCTTTGGCTCCAAGAACACAACATGCACTTAATAGGCTGACCTCAAATTTGCAAGAATTTTCAAGTATCAAAGAGATATTACAAGGTGAACAAGATTTTTAGTAAATAATACCATAAAATACTTTAGGATATTAGAAATTTCATAAATCACAAAAATTATACCATAAAATACTTTAGGATATTAGAAATTTCATAAAAGTAATATCAAAATTTAAGAGCAAAAATATTTTTTTTTAAAAAGGAATTTTCTAAGATTAAATGCTTGAACAATAAACTTAAGCATGCAATTAATCAAATTTTTATGCAATTAAATTTTTTAAATATAATATATCACTATCTCAATTTTATCTAATTGTAAAAGCACAAAATTCTCATATCTAAATATTCGTACACATACACAATCCACTAGAATCAAATTGCCACACAGGAGAATAAATATATATAACTCATGAGAATTCATATTATTACACAGAATATATATACGCTCATATAATATTCTAAAAAATTTGTCGGTTGTCATATTAGGGCTTTTTGATTCTAGGGTTATTAGATTGATTTAATGATTGGAATAACTTTAGATGATGATTTACAGTTGATTTATGTGTTTAATTTTATCAAACGATTCATGTATAGTTGAATTCGATTATTAGGGTTTATGTTCTAATTTTTATTTAATAGTTTTGATTTTAGAAATATCTGAGGTATGATTGAGCATAGGGGGTTTAATTTTATGAGTTTTTAGCTTTTAATTTGAGCTATAGAATGTGTGATTTCACGTACGATTAAGTGATATCGGATTTTTGGTCGGACTTCATAATGATTTGATCAAAAAAGTAGTTGTAAGGGTTATGAACTGTTATTGATACTTGATTAGTGTTTAGAAGCTTGTTTACAATCGAATCTATGTAAAAATCGATACAAACGGTGGATAAATCGACTGGAAACCAAGCTCATCGGAAAATCGGGGACGGTGGCCGGTGTTGGTCGCGTTTCACCGGAAAAGACGATACAAGGATCGTTTGTTGATGTCGAGCAGAGGGTTGTGTTGCTGGATTACTGGGGAATGTGTTTGAGGTGTTAATCGATCGAAATCGATTCAATTAACCCTGAATTCAGGTGGCCGAAAACTGGGTTTAGCTGCCGGATTTTAGAACCTGCCGGCGACCCGTTTCTATTCTTGAAGATCCAGATTCAAACCCGGTTTTGATACGATTTTCCCCAAAAACATTTTCATAAATTTGTTTCTGAATTTCTATTATACATTTATTTCTTTATTTTATTATTTTATAAAATCATAAATTCAATATTATTTATTTTATTAATCGATTAATTAATCTGATTAATTAATTGATTTATTTTATAAATAAATCTGAAATATTTTCTAAAATTTGAAATTACTTATTTATTTATTTATTTGTTTAATTATTTATTTATTATTTATTTAAAATTGATTAATTATTTTCATAAATAATCAGTTTATTTTCAATAATTCATTTTAAATTCATTTTAATTCCAAAAATTATGGAAAAATCTTTTTTAAATCTGATTTTTCCTAAATAATTATTTAAAAATATATTTGAGGTTCAACTATTTTGAATAATAAATTGATTTATTCCTATTTATTGATTTATAATTGAACCGTTTATCCGATTTAAACGAAACGGGAGCCCTTGGACTCAGAAAAATGATCCGATTTTAATAAAAATAGTTTTAAATCTTAATTTATTTCAGAATAGAGTCGGCTTTTGATAATTATTTCTTTATAGACTCTTTTAACTATAAATATGAGTCTAATAAATTCCAAAATTAGGAAACGAGTCAGATATTGTTCGGTAGTGCGAATATTGATCTGATTTCGATTTTAAATATAATTTTAATACTAGAATGACGGTATAACTTATGTGTTATATGATATATATGGTTAATCGAGTCCTAATTACTAGATAATTATTGTACAAGTCAGCTATAATCATACGAGTGGATGATAAGGGCTAAATGAAGTTGGATTGAGATATAATTTAAGATATGAATCAACTAAACGAGTATCTTTCTTTGATAGATACGAATCCAACAAGGAAAAACAAGCCAGTGGTAGGAAACTGTGATATATTTGCGGTGAATCGCGTAACAGGCAAGTTTTCTCGTATTCTAAATCCAGAATAGTGAATTGCTTTACTTTACTCAAATTCTCAACTCGATAGATATTGATAATTCCTGTTCATAAACACTGATACACAATCATTATTCCTTTAATTGTAATTTTATTTGATTCTTGATTTCCCTTGACACGCTGAATTCTCTATTCATATTCCAATAGATTACACATTATATATATCCTGATATATTTTGATGTTGGGATACATCAAAGCATACCAATCATTTTGGATGCTCATCTGTGGACTGGATGGTGATGATAAGGACCATGTATAAACTGAATATTATGGGCTGGGAATTAACCGGATCCCTGTGTTGGGCCATAGAGCCTGGGTACCTGAATGGATCTATACGGGTAGGTATAGATCTACACTGTATCCTGACTGATCAGCAGGATATGGGTGTGAATATTGATCTTGTCTCCAGTCTAGTTTATTGATAGTCACCGATAGTGGCCTTCATTATCCTTTACAGAGATACATAGATACATATACCATCTGATTACCGTTTCATTTATCTTTCGGATAACATTATGTATATATATTGTGGACTTGCTGAGCAATTATGGCTCACCCATTTATTGGTGTTCACTTTCTTTTTCAGTTAAGGCAGACAATGAAACCCATTCATACCCGAGTGGTAAAGAAGCGAGTCAAGAAGCGGGACCCTCTAGCACTAAGGGTGCTAATCCCGATAAAAGAAGAGAGTTTTGAGCTACCCGAGCAGGTGTAGTATAGATAGAGGTGGTGGGTGTTTGAATAAAATGAATTTAGTTTAAAAACATGGTTAGTTGGTTGTAATACAGAGAGTTCTATGAAACTTTAAATTTGGGTTTGTAATAAATATAGCGAGTTGTTCTTGTTTTCATACCTCAACCTTAAAGATCTTGGATAGAATATTAAGGGGTTAGATATATGTTTGTAATAATAATTAAACAAGTTTATGTTATGTTAGTGATTAGCAAGTAACTCCCATATCTAAACCCTGGATTTGGAAGGCGTTACATTTGAACTTCAAGACTATGAATGAATTAGTCAGGAAAGACCTTGTAAGAGGCATTCCTCATGCTGAATTCTCAAAGGATGGATTATGTGGTGCTTGTCAATCATAACTGTTAATTCTAAACCCTATCTGTCGAATTTACTTACAATGTATATGTATATGTCAATGGATAAGTTTTTGAATTTTTACAGTGTGCTTTATTTTTAAACGGTTATTTTTGACAATTATCATTGGATACTTTATTTTATTTTTATGTGTTTATCTTTTTTTGAGAAAGTATAAAAGCATGTTCCATGTTTTATATTTCACTTTTATCTTTCTCTGAATTACAAAGCAAATTTCACTCTCTTCATCTCCAAAAACCCTTTCTCTCTGTAACTGCATACTAAGCAAAAATGGCATCAGTAGTCAAAATCATGTCTCAATCTGGGTTTGTCTATGAGAAAAACTACTTCGTAGCAGTTATGGACAAGAGTGTTGCTTCTGAAGACATTCACAAGATGATGGACTTCATTAGCAACTGCAAATTGAAGTACTCTATGCTCGAGTCTCCTGTGATTTACTACGAGGTTGTGGAGGAAGTTTGGACCACAACAATTTTCAACTCTATTGACATGACCATTAACTTCAGTCTCAAAGGTAATGATTACTGTGTTAATTGTAATGAAGTTCAAGCTTGTTTTAAATTACCTGAAAAAATACATATGTTACGCACACAGACACTGATGTGAGTAACATGCTTAGGTCTATGGGTTATTCTATTTATTTTTCTAATTTAGTTGGAATCAGAAGAAAGGGCCTTAGAAAAGAATGGAGCTTTCTGTGTGACTCTTTTATAAAACTATTTTCTGGAAAAATATGTAACTTTGATGCAATTACTTCTTCCATGCTTAAAATGCTATACATGCTCTTAAATGACAAGTATTTTAATTTCAGCAATTATGTCATGTTAGAGTTAGGGTATAAGTTAGGAGATATTAAGAAAAGACCAAAGAATATGTATTATGTTAGGTTTCGTATGATACTAGCTAATCATGTATCTAAGGATCTTTTAATTGAGAACCCAAATAACAAGCTTGCTTGTTGGGTCCAAGAAAAGAGAGTACTTGTTGATTTATGCATGAACAATCTCAATGATGAAGTGTCTCTTCACTACATGTCAATCATGGAGGCACCTCAGGTAAGTGAGGTAAATGTTCTTATCTCTAACTCTTCCCAACCTACTATTTCTTTGAGTTCAACTGTGGGTATGGCATCTGTGCTTGTGACCAAACAGATGCCTACCCAAGCCACAAACCCAAAATATTCTAAATCCAAATCAAAGAAGCCACACTCTAGTTTCTCTTAAAAGAAATTAGTTTTAAAAACTACCACAGCACTTGAGGGAAGTGTGAAGGCTAATGAGAAAGGTGAGGAAAAGGGTGAGAATCAAAGAAGCCCCAAAGATAAGGCGGGTAAGAAATGTGTGACCCAAACCAGCCACATCACAGCCTCCCAATAGACTATGCTGATTAATAAGGAAATAAGTTATTTAGTAGTTGCATCCTCTCAAAAGGATGTTGCTATTGAAACAAGCTCTCAACCAAGAGCACCGGCCAAAAGGGGAAGGGACACAACTGACCAAACACAAACCTATATTAGAAAGAAGAAGCTGAAAAATTTGGGGGAGTCACAGGGTGCACACACAGTGCAAACTGCAGTCAAAGACTCAGTTACAGTACCATCTCAAAGTCAGTTTGGTGTGGCTCTAATAAATATGGAGTCACAACCAAATTCTTTCATAAACAAAACACCACACACACAAAACTCCCCAACTAATTCTCTGGATGTGGATATGATACATACATCAATTCCTGATTCTCCATCTTTAAAATTCGTGGAGAATCCAACATCTACAGCAAGTGAGCATCATCTTAATTATGATTTGTTGGCTCACTTGCCCATTCTTTCTCAAATTGTTGAAGGATTTGTGCACTTAAACTTAAAATCAATCTCCACAGATTCAACAATAGTTTCAACTCTTATTTCCATTGTTTCTACTTCATCGATGAATATTCTTCATCCTTTGACAAATGATTGCCATTCGACAAATAAGCTTAACAGCAATTATCCGTTGATGACCATAACTACCACTTCAACGGATATCCCTTATCCGTTGACAGTCACTGCACTACTAGAAATCTCTAAATTAGCTACAAGTGCATATGACTTAGTAGTTGTTTAATCACTCTTAGGTTTGAGTTTCTCTCAGGAAAAAGAAGAGGAAATGAGTGAACCTCCACATGCTATTTCTTCCAACATGGTAAAAGTGAGTGAGAGGAGTGCTAACTTAGATAGTGAAGGTGAGGGTGTGAGGGTGGTGAGCCAAGGGGAGCCCTTGATGCAAAAGGATAGAGAAAATGAGAGAAAAGTAGGTACATGAGGAATAAGGTTGGAAACCATTGCAAGTGAGCAATGAATGTCAATGAGGCTGAAAGGAAAAGATTATATTAGCAAGAATATAGAGTTGTTATAGATTCAATTTCCTTAGATGCTGAGACATTTACTCATCCTGTTACAGCCTACCAAACATTTGTTGTTCATGGCAATAAGGAAGCAGGGAGGATTCTTAATCTGGTACATACTACAGCTTTAATGCTAAGAGCAAAGGATGCAATCAATTCTCTTCCACTTACAGCTGGTGATGATTTTAAGTATGATTCTGGTGACTCTTATGGTGATTAATATGGATAGAAAATCATCCACGAAAACTCAAGTAGTATTCAGGGAAATTGGGGGCAAATGATATGGATAGAAAATACATCCTAAAGACACATTAAATTTCGCATTAATTACACTCGGGCTTTTTTATCTAAAGTCCAATACAGACCTGTCTAGTCCGAGCTTGTAGCAGACTCAAGATATCCCGTATAGACAAGGCCCAGCAGCAGAGGTTGTCAAGGTCCACGAACATAAGTTATTCACGACTAGGCCCACTACGGCTGAAAGAGCAGAGGCATGTGTCCTTAACAGACTCAAAGTCCTACACAGAAGGTTATGGAGTTCCTTCCCTTATAGGATTCCTAATCACCGTCTAAGTTGGAGACTTGTTCACCAAGTCTCCCAACACAAGTCTAATCATATACTCACTTCTATATAAAGGGATGTACCCCTCAACCTAGAACCACATTTTTGGCTTGATTCTCTGTAACACAGAGATACGTAGGAATCTTGCAAGGACTGATAGTCCAAACGCGAGAGCAGTCATTAAAGCTTGAAGCTTACAAACCCTAGCATTAATTACTAACGCACTCTAGTTTTTATTCCACAATATTTTGCGCCATCTGTGGGAAGGTATAACAACCATGGTGAATACATAGAGCAAAAATAATAGTGGAATAGACACTCTTATCCCATTACAAACAATCACATCAGTGGTGGAAGTACCACCGTACTCAACTTATGCCTCCACCCAAGGAGGAACCCTGGTAGGGGAAAATGAGGCTTGGACGAAAGGGACAAATCCCCCATCTCCTCAAGGGACGAATCCCCAATTTCAGCAGCTGCATGCACCTATGAACCCTCAGCCCGTTGGGTACGACTACTCGATGATCGTGACAACTAACCCCCCTTACGGGATACCTCTATACCCCAAAGGTGCAGGAAATGGATAATCAAATTGGAGTGAAGCACAAGGGCGGTCATCTCAATACATACATGGCTTGTCTCCTATTCCAGGGGGTCAAGAATTCTCTAAACCTTATATTGATAGAGACTTCGAATCATCAGATGATGATATTTCTCCGAGAATGAGGCGTGCTGGTAAAGAGCTGATGTCTAGTACTGACCAGTGCCCAGGAGCACTCAGGAACGAATCCCCAAGATGTCCAGAAAAGGACCAGGGCTCACAAAGCTGAGATCCAAAGGCTAAAGCGTGACCTAGAGATGCACTTGACTCAAAGAGCCCCATTTGCTCCAAGGCGGAGAGATCCTCCTCCAATCATAGACCTGGATGGTCCAATATCAAGAAGGGTTGTTGCCCCAAGGGCTGATCCAAGTGATCTTATGCCCCTAGGAAATCCTGATGATCTAAACCCACCATTCATTGATGAGGTAATGAATGCCCATGATAAGTGGCATTTTATACCACTTCGAACATCTTATAATGGCTTGAATTGATGTCTTGAAGTCAAGTATTTTGTGTATTTGATACGTTTTTCTAGTGTTTTTGCATTTCAGGGTATAACTTGCGTATGTAGGAAGAATTTATCAAAATAAGCCTAGGGAAGTGCTTGGCATTGGTTGTGGAAAGTTAGGAGCAGAATTCGGCAAAATCAGGAGCAGAATTTTATATTTTCCAGAAGGTACCGGGGCGCCCGCTCAGAAAGCTGGGGCGGCCGCCTGGGAGCTGGGGCGCCCGCTCAGGAATCTGGGGCGGCCGCCCGGGGTCGAGAAAATTAATACTGATTTTTACAATTCTTATTCTGGTGGACTTCTGAGACGGCTGGTTCTTGTGGGCTTCTATATAAGTAGTTTTCAGAGACGTTTCAAAGTGTGTGTTATTAAGCAATGAGCAAGGAGAGAAGGAAGAAGACCATTTTAGCATATCGCAATGAAGAAGAGAAAGCATACATTTTCTTGTGATTCTTTTATTCGTTGTAACAGTGGATGCTAGTTTTCTTTACTTTGAACCTTATTACTCTTGTGACGTACTCTGGTTTTAATAAGTATTTTTATTAGTTTATATTGTGTGTTATTATCATATTTTCATATGAACCCATGGTGATGATGAGTTCTATCATGGGCTAATCGTGATTATGGGGCCATAGCGGATTTATTATGGATTTCTTTAGTTAGTTGTTTAATACCTTGGTGTGTGATGATTGTATGATATCTAGCATAGGTTGTGCTTATTCGTCTTATGTGTGTCGCAATCATATAAGATAGTCTGTTAATCTCTTGTGAAGCGACGGTGGATCTTGAGATTTAGAACTTGCCATGCTAGCATAGGTTCATGTATGTGTATACATGATTAGTGGGTAACTCTAACCGTTTTACTTGCCCTATATAATCATAAAGAATAACTTGTACTTAAATTGTTATGTTGTCAAATTCTGTAGACATATAGGGTCTCAACATAATTGATGCCTATTCAACTTCTATCTTAATTGTGGATGATTGGTAGAATGGTATTAGTACAAGGAAAGTTGGCTTTTATCAGTTTCGTGTTGTTCGATTAATATCATCGTCGTTACATGCTAAGGGTAATAACAATAACTATTGAAGGAAGTAATAATGAAGTTATGATCTCATGTGTGTTTAATATTGTTAATTCAAGTGTTAATTAAGTGTTTCTATCTCGTAGTTAATTGTAGTTAATAATTAGTTAATCAATCTAAAGAGTTACTGTCTTGACATTGAGAAGTAATCATACATTGGTGAGTGAGTGTTAATTAAATATAATTAGTCTGAGTCTCTGTGGGAATGAACTAGAAATTATTCTATATTACTTGCGAACACGTATACTTGCGTGAATGATTAGTGCGTGTTTTGTGCTTAACAAGTTTTTGGTGCCGTTATCGGGGACTCGGCGTATTTGTTTAGTTTATGTACTTACCATCAGTGGTCATTAGGACTCATTGATTAAGGCATTTTACTTATAGTTTCCGGTTGTGTTTTAGGTACTTTAGCGAGTGTTTATACAAACAGTTTCTTGTACTCGCAAGAGGACTTTAGATACGGCTGAGGAGACAGACTCAGTTCTTGATATTTCAGAGAAGATAGATTTTGAAGATTCAGATAAAGAGAGTGAGCAGAAAGAACCAGTAATCATGGGTGATCGTATAGTTCCAGCAACAGATCCAGCTCTTATGGACTTTTCTCGGCCTAAAATTGATGACATTCAGTCAAGCATCCTTCATCCGGCTATTCAGGCTAACACTTTTGAAATCAAGCCGGGCACTATTCAGATGGTGCGGAATTCTGTTTCTTTCGGAGGTGTTGCGACTGAAGACCCCAACATCCATATCAGGAATTTTTTCAAAATATGTAGTACTTTCAAATATAATGGTATTACTGATGAGGCTATCAAGCTGAGGCTTTTCTCATTCTCTTAGAGGGATAAAGCTAAGGACTTGTTACATTCTGAACCAGCTGGGTCCATCACTACTTGGCAAGATCTTGCGCAAAAGTCTCTGGTGAAGCTCTATCCAATGGCAAAGACTGCAGCTATGAGGAGTGCTCTTACTCAGTTTATGCAACAACCGACTGAATTTATGTGCGAAGCTTGGGAGCGCTACAAGGAGATGTTGAGAAAGTGTCCACATCATGGTATGCCTGACTGGATGGTGATCACTGGTTTCTATAATGGTTTGGGGGCCCAATCTCGGCCCATGCTTGATGCAATAGTTGGAGGCGCCTTGTGGGCTAAAAGCTATATTGAGGCTTATAATCTTATTGAAACTATGGCTGCAAATGAGCATCAAAACCCAACTCAAAGGATGATGCCTGGGAAGGTAGCAGGTATTCTGGAAGTCGATGCAGCTACAGCTATTGCAGCGCAGCTCCAAGCACCTTCTTGAAGGTTGATTCTTTAGCCAACTATGGAGTCAATCAGATAGCTATGGTCTGTGAGCTTTGTGCAGGCTCTCATGCTACGGATCAGTGTTCTCTCGTTAATGAATCTGTTCAGTATGTGAACAATTATCAATGACCGCAGCAGCCTGTGCCAGCTACTTATCATCCTAACAACAAAAATCATCCCAATTTCAGTTGGAGCAATAATCAGAATGTTGTTCATCAACCATATCAGCAACCTATAAGTAAGTAGTTTAATCCACCTGGATTCCAGCAACCACAAGAGTATGCTCAAAGGCAATCATATCATCAACAAGGAGGTGTTGCTCCACCTTCTAGTGCAGATTTCGAGGAGCTTAAGCGGTTGTGCAAAAGTCAGGCTGTTTCTATCAAGATCTTGGAGAATCAAATCGGTCAAATAGCCAATGTCGTGCTCAATCATCAACCTGGCACACTTTCCAGCGATACTGAAGTGCCAGGCAGGAAGGAAGCTAAGGAACAAGTCAAGGCTGTCACCTTAAGGTCTGGAAAAGTTGGTGATGCTGAAAAAGCAAAAGATGGAGAAGCTGAAGTTGTAGATGAAGAAGAGAAGCAAAATGAGAAAGCGGCGGAATCAAGGAAGACTACTGTTGAACACACTCTGCCTGAGGGTAATACAGAGGAGAAACAGCTCTATCCTCCACCACATTTTCCTAAGAGATTGCAAAAACAAAAGCTGGATAAGCAGTTCGGTAAGTTTCTGGAGGTGTTCAAGAAACATCACATCAACATAAATTTCGCTAAGGCTCTGGAGCAAATGCCTAGTTATGTGAAATTCATGAAGAGTATTCTTTCAAGGAAGGTGAAACTGGATGACCTTGATACCGTTGCTCTAACGGAAGAGTGCAGCGCTGTGCTGCAACAAAAATTACCTCCAAAGCTTAAAGATCCAGGTAGCTTCACCATTCCTTGCACCATTGGCAAGTTGTCTTTCAACAAGTGCATGTGTGATTTGGGAGCAAGCATCAATCTGATGCCATTGTCTATCTTCAAAAATTTGAATTTTCCTGATCCAAAGCCCACCTACATGTCTCTACAATTGGCTGATCGTTCTATTACATACCCACGAGGCATCGTGGAAGACGTACTAGTAAAGGTGGATAAGCTCTTCTTCCCTACAGACTTTGTCATTCTGGATTTCGAAGAAGATAAGAAGATTCCCATAATCTTGGGAAGACCTTTCTTGGCTATAGGCCGTACCTTGATAGATGTGCAGAAAGGTGAACTTACAATGAGGGTGCAGGATCAGGATGTGACATTCAATGTATTCAAGGCAATGAAATTCCCTACAGAAGACGAGGAGTGCTTAAAGGTGGATTTGATTGATTCTGCGATAATTTCAGATCTTGATCATGTGCTAATGTCTAACGCCTTAAAGAAAGCCTTAGTGGGGGAATTTGATAATGAAGATGAGGAAGGCAATGAGAAACTACAATATCTAAATGCATCTCCTTGGAGACAAAATCTAGACATGCCATTTGAATCTCTTGGTAATACTGATCTCAAGAATGCTGAGGGAAAGCTCAAACTATCTATTGAGGAAGCACCTACTTTGGAGCTCAAACCATTGCCTGAACACTTGAGGTATGCTTTTTTAGGTGATGCATATACTTTGCCTATTGTTATTGCATCTGACCTTTCAGGTAGTGAGGAGGAAAAGCTCTTAAGAATCTTGAGAGAATTCATATCGGTCATCGGATGGACTATAGCAGATATAAAATGGATCAGCCCTTCGTACTGCATGCATAAAATTCTGCTAGAGGAAGGTAGTAAGCCGACGGTTGAGCAACAACGAAGACTTAATCCTATCATGAAAGAAGTGGTGAAGAAAGAAATTCTAAATTGGCTAGATGCAGGAATCATATATCCTATTTCTGACAGTTCTTGGGTGAGCCCCGTGCAATGTGTACCTAAGAAATGAGGTATAACTGTGGTAGAAAATGAGAAGAACGAGCTCATCCCCACTCGAACAGTCACAGGATGGAGGGTATGCATGGATTACAGAAAATTGAACAAAGCCACGAGGAAGGATCACTTCCCTCTTCCATTTTGTTAGATATATTTGATAATGTCATGTCTAATATGATTTATGTTTAGTTTTCAGATCTTACTTGAACAGGACAAATCAGTACTTAACTGAAATCAGCACTTATACTGAAGTCAGAACTTAAGTGATCAGTAATTAAGGTTCAGGAGATATTTATCAGGAGATAATATCAGGACTTAAAGGAAACTTTCAGATAAGGAAGGCGGCTGATTGAAAGGAAAGAAGATCAGGACAAACGTAAGAAGAAATATGCATGAAGAAGGAATTCTATGAAGAATGGAATACTTGGAAGAAAAGATAACTGATTGATATATTTTAGGAAGCAGAATTATATTCCATATCAATTAGCGATTATCTTGTAACTGTGTAGTATATAAACACAGACATAGGGTTTACACTATATGTGTTATCATTATCGAGAATATTATTCATTGTAACCCTAGCAACTCTCGTGATATTTGTTCATCACTGAGAGAGGACAGTTCTATATTGTAACAGAGTTTATTATATTGAATAAAGTCTGTTTTCTGTTACTTGAGTTCTTTAATTCAATTTGATTGTGATAAACACTGTATTCAACCCCCTTCTACAGTGTGTGTGACCTAGCAAGTGGTATCAGAGCCTATCTGTTAACACACAAACAGTTTAAGATCCAAAAACAATCATGTCTGAAGCAGAAACTCCAACCAAGCCAACCAAAACTGAAGAACCACCAAAGACTCAAATCTATAGTCGATATGAGGCTATTAGAGTTCCCATACTGAAGCCATCTGAATATCCCATATGGAAGGTGAGGATGACTATGTTTCTGGAAGCTACTGATCTAGAATATCTTGACAGAATCCATGAAAGACCTCACAAGCCAACAAAACTCGCTGTTGTAGTTGCAGGTGAAACAGCAAAGTCTGTACCAAAGAAGA